>NC_140505.1:53182142-53552142 GCF_964339955.1 Pipistrellus hanaki | reverse complement strand
TTTGGTGTGTGTATTAAACTTTTCATCCACTTCTCAAGTCAGTTTTGGCTTTTACATTTCCCTAGGCTCTCTGGGATCTCCCTCAGGCATGCATATGATGTCCCATTCTGCCAGGGATGCATGCAGAGTTCTATCTCAGCACTTTTATGGCTCTCTCATTTTAAAGATCTCTTGGGACCCCAATCTCAACTTGCAAAGCTATAGGTTTTCCCCATTTATTTCCTAATAATTTATACACTTAGTTGACACAGCTGGGCTCCAAACATAGATCCCTCTCCCTAGCAACAATGAGTTGCTTTACATGGTCAGAGCCATGCTTGAAAACTACAGTTCTCAATCACCAAGTAAGAGGAAGATGGGAGTAATCTTAGGCAAGAACCCACAATCCTGCTGTTCTTTTCTAAACCCTAACAGTTTTCAAAGAATGAATGCTTCTCAGTTGGTTGTCTGCATTTGGTTGGTTTCCACAGCTTGAAACTGGTTTTGACAACTTTGTTCAGTTTTATATTTGTTTTCATTTTCTTTTAATATTTTTTTGTGAAGAGAATTTGCCAATTCATTTATGCTGTCATAATCAGAATTCTTTCTTTTTTCTTTTTTTTTCTTTTTTTTTTGCTTTACTGATTTTTAGGTGTGATATTAATGTTATAGTTATAATTTTAAAGCTTCTTTATTGGCATGAGGTATATAGTAAAATATTGGTGATGAGATTATATGATGCTAATAGTTGCTTTCAAATAATTCGTGTCTCAAGATGTAGATGGAAATATGTAAGTTAATAATTTGGGAAGCATAGTAAGTAGTACCTGGAGATTCATGGCAATTTTCTCTAGTTTTGTATGTGATTGAAATTATTCATAATAAAGTGTTAAATCAGAGATAAATAATTAAATGCCTGTACTAAGTACAGCATCAGAAATAGAGCAAGATAAATATAACTTGTTCTAATACAGTATATTATAGTTAAATACTACATAGGTAACTCAACTTCCCTTAGCAGGTTAATTTAAACTTTTTCTAAAGGCCTACTGAGATTACAATAGAGATTACTACAATCTCCATATTTTCTTTTTCTCTAAAATGTGATAGCTTTACATTTATTAAGTGCTTACTTGTGCCAAGGACTGAATTTAGCATTTGACATACATTGCCAAGAGTTAATGCTTGTAGTGAAAATTTTCTGATAGACCTATGACTTTTTCTTGCTCTTATCTCTTGAAGTTTAGATAAAAAAGCAACATACAACTAAAAAGGTAAGTTTGATTAGTAATTGTGAGGGAATGGTGCAATGCAGCCAAACACCTCCCCTGGTTCCCAAGAATTTAGTGCTCTATACAGGGCATGCTGGCAAGCTCACAAATCACACTGCATGCAGAGACTCAGAGCATTGCCAGTATGTCCCTGTTTCCTCTGTATCAGACACATGTCAACTTTGCTTGGAACTTCTTAGTTATGCAATCCTCCTTGGCTCTCAAGCATGCCTTCAACTTTCTGTATTTCTGAGCACCCAGGGCAAGGGCCAGGGTCCTTCTATTATATCACATTGTGCGGTTCATGGAGCCATATGACCACCTTGAGTATGGAATTGATCCATTAGACATGGAGGACTAATGCATTACAAGGGGCTGCATCTTGTGTACTCTTTCTCTGGTCTTGCTGTAAGTAAATGCTATACCACTTCATCACATGCTTTCTCAATGACCTTGAATTGCATAGTGGTGTCTTTTCTGATTGATACCTACCTCTGACCTTGATCTCACTCATGTTATATTCTGTCCTGTGGCATAGCCTGAATATCTAGTTAAACAACAATCTTACATTGTATCTCTTGTATCATTTAGGGACCAGAGTAGAGGTCCAGGGACTATTGTAACTCCATCTTAGTCTTCTGAATTTAGAGGGCTCTTCCAAACAAAATCAAGACCCTAGTGAAAAACTTGTGCAGAAAGATACAAGTTCTCAAGACCTACCTCTGGTTCATGCTACAGTCCAGTTTACTGGTGGGAAACTCTCCAGCGGCAATATAAGTCTTGGTGTCCTGGGTATGGTATAGACATTGCATGCCAAGAAAACAATTACTGTTAGCTGACCTTAGACAACATGGTGCTTTCAGCACCAACAATAGGATGGCAGGGGGATAACTCTCATGACTACTGATTCATGAGCCAGGTCAATTTTCACCTCACTCAAAAAGAATTCTGCTCTGTCCGTCTAAATCCTAAATCTCTTATAACTGACTTTGGAAATAGACACCCTTGAAAATATCTTTCTCTGCTGACACAGAACATGATTCATCAGTCTATTTAAGGACATATTATTGCTGTCTTCATGTGAATATTTTGGCTTACAATTTGACAGTCCCTATATTGTGGAGCTGTTTTAACATTATTACTTCTGCTCATACAGATCTGGAAACTTTCCATGAAGTACTCAGTTGAATGAGAACATATCCTTTGCATAACCTGACAGGATCCTTATAAAGAATCACTCCTGAAAGCATAATATGAATGGAAAAGTAAGGTGGGTGAGGGCTGGTGTCATTTGATGAGAGAAACCAGTAACTAGGCCCTCTCCCTGTAAGATGACTGCCTTTCTCATACTACCCAAAGGAACTAATACTTCCCAATAGCCTTGAGGGGGGTAATGTGAATTCTGGACTTCAGCTACAAAAACAGAGGGGAAAGTAAACAGTTGTCAGGCCAGCTTGAATTCCTTAATAAATGTACAATTTTCTGCATTTATTTAACCTGGTTACTTGGCATACTGAAATCCCATTATTCTTTCTTTCTTTCTTTCTTTCTTACTTTCTTTCTTTCTTTCTTTCTTCTTTCTTTCTTTTTCTCTTTCTTTCTTTCTTTTTTTTTTGTGGTGAAAGAGGATTTATTCTTAACTTCACCATTATGGTAAGTTGTTTTTTTTTTGTTGTTGTTGTTTTTTTACTTGAGCTTCTAAATTTAAGTTTTAGTGGTTTTTATTTTTTGAAGGGAAAATTCTTTTATTTTTGTTTAAATAATTATCCCACTCCTAAATTGTTGGCCAAGGCCCATCTGAAAAGTTTAGTGCTAGTTCATGTTTTTTGATGGCACACTTTGGGTTAGCAAATGCTGTCCAAAAAAATGAGAGGACACTCCTCACATGGTGAAACCATTTTTCTTTGCATACTGCCAAACAGTCACTGTGGCACTGAAGAATGAAGGACGCAGGATGAAAATACTTCCTTTGGTGTTTAAGCTATGCCATCTCCACAACAGTAGGATAAGAATTGTAGTTTGGAATATGAGGGCCTACTGGTGAAAGATGCTACATCTTATTTTTAGAGTTTGCTTTTAGCTACTCAAATTTAATGAATTAAATTCTGTTTCTTCTATATTTTTTGCTTAAAAAACACTACAATGTGGCTGTGAGATATATAAATCATTTCCTTCAGGAAAGAGCAAAAGCCCCATGTGTATCTTTTCGGGCACCATTTTGTAGCAGCCGCAGAAGCAGCCATTTACCTTAAACTTAGCTAGACCACCTGAAACTTTAGAACAGGCAGCGTGCCTTCCCTGGTATGATGAAGTTTAGTTGGAATGCAGAGGACAACTTACATAAGCTGGGGGGATGGCCAGTTAGCTCAGGAAGTTATAGCAAAATACCATGAACTGGGTGGCTTGAACAAACATGTATTCTCATAGTTCTGGAGTCTAGGGAGTCCAAGGAGGCTGCAGACTCAGTGTCTAGTGAAAGAACTCTTCCTGGCTTTCCAGTGGCATTTTTCTCATCATACCCTTACATGTGAAGAGCTGGCAGAGGCGATGCAATGCAAATTCCTCCACATCTCTTCTAGCAAGGGCACTAATCCCATCATGACATTGGGAATTAGGGTGTCAATATTTGAATTGAGGGAGAATACAAACATTCAGTCCATAGGAAGTAATGTAAACCTACCAATCATAAGAGAGAGGCAGAGCAAGAATATTATTTTTAACCCATCTTCCTTCAATTCTTAATCTATTAGTAGAAATTAAAGTTGTGGATATTCCACACAATGATACTCTTTAACACAAATTACTGAGTTAATTATGGATATGCAACTATAGAAATGCAGGGCAATACTAACAGGAAGGTAAAGTGACAAAACCTAAGACTGAATCATGACAATCTTTTATTCATTACATACTCAATGAGTGCTTAATATGTGACCAGACACCAGATGATTTACAAAACAGTCTGTTCTTATCCTCACAGATCTCTTTATAGAGGAAACTATGGGTCAAGTGTTTATTCCTGGCTAGTGACTATCCTAGTGGCTCACCTAGATAGTACACAATGGAATATCTTGCTGAGTAGACAATTTAGTGATGGATTTTTTTTTTTCCACTCCTAAATTTGGTAACTCCATGAACACAACTACCACTTCCCTAGATTTTCCTAAGTTTCCTCAGAGTAGTCCTGAACACCAGGAAATACTTAGTTGACCACCTGTTACTTGACAGACCTATAAAGACCTGTGGAGATACACACAATGAATTAGTATCATTTTCATTATTTAACTTGCAGTGACATTTTATGAAGATGCTGTAACATAAAATTGGAGGAAAAGTAGTAAGCCTAAATGGGAATCAGGTTTTTTTTTTTTTTTTTTTTTTTTTCTGAACCCAAGAATAGTGAATAGGCCTTTTAAAATAAAATAAAATAAAATAAAAATAAATGGAGGGCAAAGAAGTATAGTGTGATAGGCTTGAAGCCATTCACATTCTTTTGCTGTGAATGCTTTTGAAGCAAAACTAGAAACTACAGAGGAAGACAGGAAGTGTTAAGTTTGATATGTGACAGCCTGGAAAAGCCCTCAATATTTATTTCACAATCAGTCATTGCAAACATGAAAAAGCATAAGGCCCCTTTTAAAGCAGCAGTGATTTAACTGAAATTGATCACTTAAGGAAGACAAAGTATTATTGAGCCCAAATGTGGCTTGCCACACTAGTTGAACTATCTCCAAACAAAATCCACAAAGGCAGAGAATGAAACAGAATTGATATATATAACCCACATGGATCTTTGGGTGGATTAGAGAAAAAGAACAGACAATTTCACAGTTCTCTAAATTATTTAAGTATCAACCTTCAAAGGAAGTAAAAGACTAAAAAATGTGCCATAAATATAATAACAGTATTACTTAAGAAAGAAACTTATAAAAATTTGTAAAATTAATATTAGCCATTAAATACATCCAGTTAAAATGTCACTGCAAGTTAAATAATGAAAATGATATGAAAAAGACATAAAATTGATTTAAAGAACTACACTTGTGAACATGACATTAGTCTCATTATAATTACTATTGTTTATTTTGTTGGAAACACAACTAATTAGGAAATGCCTTGAAAATATTTAGCTAAGGCAATTTTTAAGACTTAAAGAAAAAAGTACAGAATTATGCAATATAATTTAAAATAAATATATTCAATAAAAATGATCCCTTATATGTCACAGTCAGTACTGATAGGTTAATACAGACATTCTTAGTGATATTAGAAAAACCTGACAACTAGTCACTTTATACGGTCTCTTCTCAAGGCACAAGTGTAACTGAATTCTCAGTTATGTCACAAAAAGAAGCTCTGATGGGCAGAGTGAGCACTAAGTCAAAATCTGAGATAAATAAACTCAAAACTATTACTGATGTTCCCAAGTCAAACCATATTTCTATGAAAAAATGTGTAGATTCTTGAACTGATGAAAACTCAAATATAAAAAGACAGTAAAAGATACACAAGTCCTAATCATCTAACCAAGATGGGGATGCATGATTCATGTCATTTAAATCTATTTTTTTATAACTGATATTTTAAATTATAAAGCTGTCAGGTTATAAATAACTTTGTTAAAATTGCAGGCCCTGGCCCAGGTGCTCAGTTGGTTACAGCATTGTCCCTGCTATGCCAAGGTTTGGGGTTTGATTCCTAGCCAGGGCACATACATACAGGAATCAACCAAATGAATGCATAAATAAGAGGAACACCAAAATCTCTCTCTCTCTCTCTCTCTCTCTCTCTCTCTCTCTCTCTCTCTCTCTCTCTCTCTCTCTCCCCCTCTTCCTCCATCCACCTCCAATACATACATACATACATACATATATACATACATACATACATAATTGCAGAGCACTTCTACAGTGCATAGGGACTAGTTACATAGAACTCAGCACAAAGATATCAGAGGTTCTATCTGTTCTTCTGAAAGACCCTCTTGGCCTTGGGTCCTACCTTCACCGTATGAAACAATGGATTGGTAGAGGACTGTCAAAGCTGGTCGAGGATGGTAGAAACTTTCCAGTGGGTTCCATTTAAGAGAAGCAACAACAATACTTCCCAACCTTTAGAAACAGATATGGTGGTGTGTACCGCTTAATTATTAAACCATAAGAAGAAAAATATTTCATTCAAAGGTTAAACTAGTATTAATTACTCTAATATAAACTATGTCTTATATTTTCTTAATTCTACTTTTAATGATCCATATTCTTTTAAGTTTTACTATGATAAGTGTCTGATTCATGATTCAGTGTTATACTGTTAAATTTCTCTGGAAGGTCTAAAAGGATCTTATGACATGTTTAGAAGGATGGATTAGATAATTCCCAACTAATTCTTTGGACAGTTAATAGAATTTCAATATCATACAAAAACAAGTTGTACCCTTTTAATAAATGGGAGTCTTAAACACGGAAAATCAGTTAGGATCCTAGGCCAGCCTCAGTGACACGGAAAGCCCTCAGAGTCAAGATATGTCCTTTGGCAGCTGTCAGAACGCTGTCTAAACATAGCCTCGCAGAAAGGGCTTAATAAAAACAATTCTAAAACTTTATATCCTGAGTCAGAATTTTATTCACCTCACTAAAAGAAAAAGAAAACACACCACTACTCTATTTTAAGCTTTCTTTGCTTTGCTGATGTCTGGGGGAAAGAGAGAGAGCGAGAGCAAGAACAGAAATGAGGGAGGGGAGAGAAGAAAGACAAGGACAAGGAGAAGGACAAAGAGAGGAAAAGAGGAGAAAGAGCAATGCTGTCCGGCTTTATCTCCTGTCTTTAGACACACGGGAACCACTGGTCAAAGGAAAGTATTAGCAGAAAGTTCCTAACCTATCTTCCAACACAGTTCTCCCTGACATATGGACACAAAGAAATAAGCTATGACTGAAAGTGCTGCATGGTCACGATTCGTGTACACAACATTTATATGTACAATCTTTCTTCATAGAAAAGAATATCCATTTAGAGCTCCACAATGAAGGAAGTGTTTGAAACATGCTTCTTGTTTGTGGGAATGTATCAATAATCTATTAACTGTTCAGGATGTTTGGCTTTACTGAGGGGAAGGGTGGCAGGCTCAGTCCATAGCAGGCATCAATGTGGTCAGCGGCCAGCCTGGGGCCGGTGATGACTGGCCACAGCAGCGGGGAAAGCCATCCTAGAGGAAAATCAGTGATAAATCCTGATTTAAAGCTGAGTTTTAAACATTTGAGAACTGAAGACAGAAATCACAGTTAAAATGATGTGCGTGCAGAGTAGCAAAGTTTGCTTTGGATTCATTCAACTTTCCTTGCTGCGCCACAAAGAACTGGGCTGATCTAAATGTACATTAGCTTTTGTGTTTTAAAGAATCCATTGCCATAAGATAGATATAGAGACAGTATATCAACAAGTAGACTGTCAAATTACAGCGGGGAGGGGAGGAAGATCTGGGGGAGATAATAGATCAACCAAAGGACTTGTATACATGCACATAAGTGCAACCAATGGACACAAAACTCTGGGGAGGGAGGGGATGTGTGGGGGGGAGGGGGGGGTAAAAAAATATCAATAAAATATATTAAAAAATAAATAAAAAATAAAAAAAAATAAAAAAAAGAATCCATTGACTTGTCAATAAAAATATATTAAGATATTTTTTCATCTTCTAATAAACAGCTATGACAAATTCAATCAGATTATTTGTGTTTCTTGAATGTGCATTCATTGTCTATGCCAAAAAAAAATATATATTTTTAAAAGTATATCACTCCTAAGGAAAAGTTATTCTCCTTTTTATTGGAAAAAGAAATATACTATCCTTCAGATTTCTTCTTATTTATTGTTCAGGTTACTATTAATAATAATGACATAGCAATGGTTTGGTTTTACTATATCCATTGTAATCAAATAAAATTTTAAACTTCTGGTTTAGTTTGAATGATCTAATTAAATATGCCTACAGTTATAAGTTATCTCAATTTTTTGCAGAAACAAAAACAGTTTAACCAGTTATTACTCTTTTATCATGAAAATGCAGGGTATCTAATCTTTCCCTACCCACCTAAATTTACTAAATAAAAGTCTCTGGTGTTCTACATATATCTTCCAATAAATTTCAAATTCTAAGTTGACTTTTTCCTATGAAATTATGTATTTATTTTCAGGGCAAGAAGGTGCTAACTGTTTTTGAAGTAAAAGAGAATTTCAAGAGAATCAGAATCTAGCACAAAGACTGTCTCTTATAAAAGTATACAGTTTGATTTTTTAAGATTCAGTTGGACAATCATTGTTTTTAACTGGAGTATGTAATCCATTACAGTAAATATAAAAGCTATATATTTTATTTATAACAGCGATATTACTTTATGGTTTCTACTTACTTCACCTATCTTATTTTGCTTACTCTCTTCCCTTTTTCTTGCCTTCTTATGAAATCCTTTTATTATTCCCTTTTCTTTCTACTGTTGTTTTGGAAGTAATATGCTGCGTTTTTTACTCCAGTGGATATGCTAGAAATTACAATGTGCATACTTAATCTACTAAAATCTACACTCATTCATATTTTGATCTTCTTTTTTCCTCTAAAATATAAAGACATTAGAAAATTTAGCTCTAGGTGGCAGTCATAGAAATGCTTCTCACATTTCTGCCATGGGGAGCATAGTTGACTCAGCCCCTACTGTCTCTCTAAATCCTCCACCAAGAGGGTGTCAAGGCCAGGCACCCCCATGCATCTTCTAGGCTGCTTGCTCTCATGCTTTCCTTAGCATGACACATTGAAGGTTAAAACTTGGCCCACTTTTTTTTTTCCCAATCCTTACCTGAGGGCATGTTTAGAGACAAAAATGGAGAAAGAAGGAGAGAAAAATCCATTGATTGCCTTCAGTACATGCTCCAACCAGGGACTGAACCCAAAAGGTAGGTGTGTGCTCTGACCAGTAATCAAACCGGTAACCTTTCAGTGCACAGGACAAGATTCAGTCAACTGAGCCACTCCAGCGGGCTGATGGATAGCTCTTGCTTAGGAACTCCCCATTGGCCTGACTGGATCTATGCTGCCTTCTGATTCCCCTCCTACCCAAGGCTTCTTCTTCCTCCTGTCTTTTCACATATTGTATTCTAACTGTTCTCCCACCTTCTTAGTTCTTTCTACTTTATTCTTTAGGGTGTTTCCTCCAGTCAATCCCTGCCACATATAATCTTATTTAATATATACATTATGAGGACCTAAACTAACACACTTATTCATTTATGCACTTCCAGACCTATATTATTTTGCTGAATATTTTCTCTCTCTTTTTAATCCCAAAAGACATAATTTTATTTTTAATACAACCTTTTATCTTTATTCCTTTTGCTATTCACTCTGGAATTTTTTTTTTCTGGAAGAATTCCTTGAGATTCAGTAGGCTTCTGCAATCCTTGGACTTAACCATCCTTCTGAAACTCTGATTATATGCACCTTAAACTCGATACCTTTTAATTTTTGTATTTCTGCCACTTTGCCTGGCATTCTGGGTATTTCCTTTTGACCTACCTTCCAGCACATGAATTTTCTTTTGAGGTATTTCAATATTATATTGAACTACTTTTTTTAAAAAAAAAATTAGGTTTATTTTTATTTCTACAATTTCTATTTTTAGAAAAATAATTTATTATCTTTCATTATAGATACATGTTCTTGCTTTTAGTTTTTGAACGTAGAATCTGTCTTATCTTTTGTTGATACTTCCAATATTTGGTCTTTTGTTCTGTTTCTGTTACTGTTTCTCTCACATATGGTGCTTTGCTTCCTTGTAGATTTGGGCTGTGTTCCATAGGAAGAATTTCTAGTGATTATGACTTTCCAGTGATGCTGTGCCCCCACCCTGCACCCTGGTAAGCTCTGTTCAGTGTCAAAAAGTCTTTCCTTTATCACCCAAATACTATCAAGTTCATAAAGGTTGCCAGCATGCCCTCAGCACAAAAGAATTTCAAAATCCTGCTTACCTGTCCATGTACTAATTTAATTTAGATTTTGATTCAATAATTTCTTACCCTATTATCAGCTCTTCAACTCTTTAAAAATATTTTAAAAATACATTTCATAAAACCTTTGTACTCATTTCCAGTGAGACACTTTGTCTAAACAAACTAGCTAATAATATGATTGAAAAGGGAATTTTGAGTACCTACATAAAGTTAATATGATAAAGACTAACTTTAAAGTAATATACATTGAATTGTTATAGACATTTTGCATTAATATTTAGGTGCTTTAAAGTGTTTGGTATAGGCCACATCAAGATTATCAAACAAAGAGATTTGTTTGTTTGTTTTTTAGCTATCTACCAAAGAAATCACAATATTTAAGTTTATGAGTACTCAATTGATTATTTAGGCATTTAAAATATCATAATTCTTATAACATTACTTATATCATATAGACAGTTATAATCTAAATTGATAGAAGAAAGCGTCCTTCCTACTACAGCAAATATTCCTTAAACAAAAACCAACTAGTGCAATTAAGCAAATAAAGTATTTCAGATATCCCACAAAAGAAATACTGACTAATAAAAACCTTAAGCTCTTAGTCCACCACACAATATGCTTAGACAAGCACATATTTAAGCAAATTTTAACATATAAATATGAATCCTCTCATAACAATAATTACTGGATAAGAATACTATATCTGGATCCAAATGTGAAAGAATTAACCTCAATTAGTATGAGTTGAGAAAGAAAAGTTCATTAGATAAATTATGCTTATCAGACAGTAAATGAGGTAGCAATGAGCCTTGCCCTGCACAGGGATATTCATAATCACTATTCAACTTGTCATGGGACTTTATCCAGAGTGTTTCTCAATAGAACAAGCTTCCTATCAATTTAGTAATAAAAAGTCTGCTGAGAAGAGACAACATAGCAGAGGTTACGCTACAGAAAATATAAAATAGATTATA
Organism: Pipistrellus hanaki; assembly: GCF_964339955.1. Lineage (NCBI taxonomy): Eukaryota > Metazoa > Chordata > Mammalia > Chiroptera > Vespertilionidae > Pipistrellus > Pipistrellus hanaki. The sequence goes on along the minus strand of NC_140505.1, from coordinate 53,540,915 downwards.
TGTTTAATCCAGTTGTAGGCCTATTTATTTCAACTTTACAACCCATTGTACATTTCCCTGGAGGAATTAAGAAAATAAAGCTCTATCCCTATTTTCCAAGTTTCTCTTTCCAGTCTTCTTTCTTCTCTTGCTCAAAATTTTATCCTTATAAATATTTGGTTCTATTGAGATCTTGGTTCCTGCTTATACAGAATTCCTTATATTTTAATTTATCTAATCATTTATCCATTTAATAAATATTTATTGAGCAAATACTATGTGTCCAGCAATGTCTAGGAGCTCTGGATCCAGTAATTGAGAGTATATACCCAAAAACCCTGTTTGACAAATTTACTTCCTAATGTGAGAAAAGAGAAAGTAAACATGGGAAGTAGAAGATAATTTCAGAAAATGAAAAAAATGCTATAAAGAAAATAAAAGAAATCACTAGAGAGTAGGGAGATAAGAAGTGGGCTTGGGATTTAGCTATGAGAATCATAGGAAGTCTAAAGAGGTTACCATTTAAGCTAAGACGATAGTGATGTGGAGGACAAAGCCATTCAAGGATTAACTTACATATTAATGAAAATCACATGGCCTAGGAACTGACACATGTTGCATACTATTTTATCTCCCCTCTAACCCACATCCTGTATTTCTCATGTCTCTTAGTTCAAAGGGGAAAATAACACTGAAGGAAAATAATAAGAGGAAACTGAGGAAAAATTATTTTCCACATGCAGGTAACAATGGAAATGTAAAACTATTACAGGAGAGCACACAGCTGTGGAAAGGGATTTGGGAAAAGTTTAAAGAGGTAGAGCATTTGTGTTTTTAATAGTCCTTTGTAGAGAAATAAAGAAACTAGAGTTGTTAACCTTGTAAACAGAACACTGACTTATGCTGTCAAGTGATTATGAGACTACTAGAGGCCCAGTGCATGAAATTTGTGAACAGGGGGCTGGGGTATGGGGGTGTCCCACAGCCCAGCCTGCACCCTCTCCAATCTGGGACCCCTCAAGGGATGTATGACTGCCCATTTAAGCCAGATCCTGGTGGGATCAGACTTAAATAGGCAGTAGGACATTCCTCTCACAATCCAGGACTGCTGGCTCCCAACTGCTTGCCTGTCTGCCTTCCTGATTGCCCCTAACTGCTTCTGCCTACCAGCCTAATCAACCCTAACCATTCCTCTGCCAACCTGATTGATGGCTAACTGATGCCCTGCCATCCTGTTTGTAACTAACTGCTCTCTCCTGCAGACTTAGTCCCTCCCAACTGCCCTTCCCTACTGGCCATCTTATGGGGGCCATCTTGTGTCCACATGGGATCAGTCATCTTTGACAACATGGGGACAGCCATCTTGTGTATTGGAGTGATGGTCAATTTGCATATCATTCTCTTATTAGATAGGATTAGATAGGATAGAGGCCTGGTGGATAGATGGGCACCAGCTGGTTTGCCCTGAAGGATGTCCTAGATCAGAGTAGGGGTTCCTTTGGGTCATGGAGTGGCCTGGGATAGGAGTCTGTGGTGGTTTTCTGGCAAGCCATGCTCCCGACAACCCAAGCAGAGGCCCTGGTATCTGGGATTTATTTATCTTCTATAATTAAAACTTTGTAGCCTTGAGTGGAGGCCAAGGCAGGCCAGGGTGTGCAGAAAGCTTGGATTTCTCCATCTCCAGGGGCAACTCAAGCCTCCTGCTCTCTCCAGCTCTGTGGCTGCCATCATTTAAGGGCAGGCATAAAGCTTGGCTTCTCCTTTGCCAGGGAAACCCAGGCCTCCCTGCTGCTCTCTCTGTAGCCACAGCCATCTTGTTTGGGTTTATTTGCACATTCACTCCTGATTGGCTGGTGGCGGAGCTGGTGGGCAGGGCTGGTAGTGTAACAGATGTGAGGTCAATTTACATATTACTATTTTATTAGATAGAGAAGGGCTAGGTGTTCTCTTTATCTCCAAAGATATTTACGTTAGTGGTGAGGTATAGGCACGGGGAAGTATGTTCTAACTAGAGCGTGCCTAGACTTTTCCAAACAAAGCTTGTATTTCTCTTTTAAACTCACACCACATTCCCTTCTGCATAGACACTTTCAGCCATGTGTTACAATGAGTGAATCCTGGGTTAGTCAAAATCCATGAAGATCCCCAGGTCCTTTCTGAGGCCAGGCACAGAATCTTCTGTGAAAGAGCAATTGGGAAATAGTGCTTTCAATTGCTTTTTAAAGGGTTTACAGGACACTTAGGATGACCTAAACAGAGCAAACTTCAAATGTGGGTTATATCAATTTCTATCTAGGTGACTTCCAGAAAATTACTTAACCTCTCTGGGTTTCATTTTGTCACCTGAAACTGTGACTAATGATAATACTTATCTCGAAGGGTTTCTGAAGGAGAGATAAAGGAATACATGTGAAAGCACCTGCTTGTGGCAAACACTACCATCAGAGACAGGATGTAAGTTAAGCTTTCAGGAGGGACATGAGAGAGGCTATCACATTTTAACCTGTTCAAGTAGTTTCATTAAAACAGATGGAGCAACTAGGATAGCAAAGGAAAATATCTATGGACTGCATTTTCAACAAAAGTAGGTGCAAAAGTGACCCAAATTTCTTAGTATCAATTGGTAAAAACAAACTACTTGAGTGGGTTTAGCAAATACCAGAGGAGGAAAAACAACTTTTAGTTGTGGTGGTTTGTTTGTTTTTTATTTTTTTATCTAGAGATCCAGTACATGAAATTCGTGCATGGGAGGTGGGGAGTATCCCTCAGCCAGACCTGCACCCTCTACAATCTGGGACCCCTTGGGGAATGTCCAACATGCCTCTCACAATCTGGGACTGCTGGCTCCTAACCACTCACCTGTCTGCCTGCCTGATCACACCTAACCTCCTTTGCCTGCCTGTATGATCGCCCCCAACTGCCCTCCCGTGCTGGCCTGATTGCTCCCTAACTGCTTACTCCTCCACTAGCCTGATCACTCCTAACTGCTTGCTTCCCTGCCGGCCTGATTGCCTCTGTCTCAGCCCCTGACACCGTGGCTTTGTCATAAAGGAAGTTAGATGTCCAGAAGATGTCCAATCAACCCGGTGTAATTATCATATTACACTTTTATTAGTATAGATATCAAGGGCTCTGAATCCAGATATAGCCACCAAGTAGCCTAGAAGAAGAGGAGTCTCGGTGAGTGAATTTTCATCAGTCAAAGAATAAACAAAAACACAGGGAAGTATAGAAGCTTTGAAACAATATAATATTAATCATGAACTGAAAAGCTTGAGAATGATATTTTTTTAAACAAGAGCATCATAAGGAGAGTTCACAAAGCTCAGAAAAGACATAAGAGGAGGATAAAAAATAGAGGAAAGAAAGGAATTATTTTCAGCAATGAGTATAGAATTGAAAAACAAACAAAAATAGAAAAACTCAGCTTTATATTTTTCCAGAGGGAAATCTGAATAAGACTGGTATGGCACCTCCATTACATCCTCAGAAATCCAGGCTTTTTACTTTTTTTATTATTCTGCTCTACTACACTTATTGAGGGATTGTCATTCAAAGCCAAGGTCATTCAAAGTCACATGATTACTGATGCAGCGGCCTTGGCATCTTTATTTCAGGCTGAAGAGAGGAGGTAAAGTGGCAATGAGATCAAAGCTAGTTGAATCTTTTTTAAATTTTCCCTGAAAACCAAGCCAACTTTTACCTGTTTCTCATCGACCAGATCTTGGTTATTTAAACATCTTATCTATCTACAAGGCGGTCTGGGAATGTCATTTTGTTGTTTTATGGTGTGTGTGTGTGTGTGTGTGTGTGTGTGTGTGTGCATTGTTATCCTTCCCCAACAAAACAGTTTTTTAGTGAAGAAGTGGCAAGGAGACAACTAACAGTGTGCTCAGTTCTCATAAATGTCAACACCCTTTTCAGATGAGAATTACAGGTTAATGCATGACAGAGCAACAGGTGTCAAATCCAGAAAACTATTTATATTTTGGACTTGTGCTGGAAACAAGTGTATTTCAAATCTCACAACCTGATAAAGTAGCACTTGAGCAGAATAAAAAAATAAGTGTTCAGTTGAATTTAGACTTAGATATGAACTGGGTCCATTTTGTTCTGTGGCCCCTGCCTACATTCATTTGATTTCATCATCAACTTCCTCAGAGAATTGACCCTCTTTATCCCACGTATTTCATATTTGCAAATTTATCTAATTGCTAACACTTAATTTCAACTACAAAACCAATAATCACAGTGCTTCCATAGCTATTCACAGACATGTACAGAGCAGCAAAACATTTCTGTTGCCTGACTTACATGTTCTCATCTGATTTTGAGCAAAGTGATGATTGGCCTTCTGGTGTCAGCTGTCATACAGTAAACAACTGTCCTTTTCACAGTCTGTGCATTGCCACTTCATTTCCCATTTTTGTTGGTGATCTTTCTGTTGAATATGGCCCCAAGAATAGTGATGAAGTGCTGTCTGGTGTTCCTAACTAAAAAAAGGCTACAATGTTTCTTATAGAGAAAATATGCTGGATAAGCTTTGTTCAAGCATGTTTTGCAGCTTTGTTTGGCCATGACTTCAATGTTATTGAATCAATATATATTTAATAAAGTGCACTTAAACATAAACACACATAAAAATGTTATGGATTTCTCAGTTAATGAAAATGTTACCAGAGGCTTGCAGGAACCTATTCTACAATATATGTCCCGATATGGTTCAGTATTCACTAATTCAAGTGTTTGTGGCCTCTCTATGGAATATTAACTACCATAAAAACAAGAATCGACTATATATCGACACCCAGAGGAACTTTATTCAGACAGTTAGTGGACTATTCAGCAATATGTTAACCAAAACACTATTCAATATCCTACATAAATGCAAGGAACTGCAGAGACACAAGATGCTCAATACCCAGAGCCAACCCTTTAGAAGCTTATATATATGGAATAGGCAAATATTACATTTTTGGGGGGCAATCAGGCAAACAGGGGAGAGAACTTTAATGCAAATAGTAATAAATGCTGTGTTTTTAAAATATATATTTTTACAGGGCAAGGGGGATGGAGAGAGACCAACATTGATGAAAGAGTGGATCATTGATTGGGATCAAGCCCACAACCCAGGCATGGGCCCTGATCAAGGATCAAACTGACTACCATTTGGTGCAAGAGATGATGCCTAGCCAACTGAACCACACTGGCCAGGGCTGATAAATGCTATATTTTAAGTGCAATCAATTTCTGCCTATTCAGTAAATTGGCAAAAGTGGGGCTTTTTATCTTATGCATGCTTTGAAAATCAAATTTAAAAGATGTTATTAGACACCTTTAACAAAAATCAGTCTTTCTATGAGGTTCACATTGTCAACAATTATCCTTATTAGTAAAAATGGGGCTCATTGTTCAGAAAATATAACTCGGCTTATATATTTTGGTTCTAATAATTTCTGGAGGTGTATTTCAGCAAAAGTAAGATCCTTTCTTTTATGTAGCTAATTTTTGTTATGGTATTATTTCTAAAATCTTCTCTCTATTATACTTCTACAGCATTTATAACTCCTCAATAGTTTCCCTTTTATAGTAATTTAATTCTTATCATGACTTCTATTTGTTCCTACTTCCTCGGCATATCTTCTCCAACTCCAGAAGCCTGCATCACCTCATGATAGGAATCTAGTTATTCCTGTTAACCTCCAGTCATTTCAAACACTGTTTCCCTTGGCAACTCAATCTTTTACATAACCATCAAAATGTCATAAGATGTCCTTGAATATGTGTCACAGTGAAGCACATTCAATAGGGCTCTGAAAATAATGTTCAGAATAAATCTTAATCTATTTGTTCTTCAGTTTTTAGCTGAACAACTGAATTAAAATGTTTTCCACATTTGTTCAGTGATATTTTGAATCTAAATGAGTCATTCTACTTTTTATAATTTTCACATTATAATTGAGAAAAAAAAAAAAAAAAACCTCCAAGCAAGAGATGTCTACTATTGCTGTGTTTCAAAGATTAGACTGGTAATCAGAAATTGCCTGCCAAGAGTATTCTGTTTTCTGAGATGTGTTCTTATTGATTTCTGCTAACCACATGTATGTCTAACAAGAGAGCGAATTTACCATTAATAGTGTTTTACATTTTCCCTAGTAGATAGCCATCACTAAATAAGAGTGACATCAGAGTATTGGGGATATAAATTGTGACTTCTTCAATGCTTTATTTTGTCTTAACTGTTAGAAAGATGAACCATACGGCCTCTATTCAGATGTCCAGATTGATAAAATAGAAAGCTGCAGTTTCCTCAGACTGTGTCTCATTGACACTTAGACATATGAAAGAGTTCTCAGAGCTCACAGTAGAAAAACAAAGACAAAGTACTGTAACACTGGGCTTCCCTTGGCTAATAAGCGCTGGTATTAAAGGATAAAAGAGCCCTGCACATCCTCCCAACTGAGTCATAACAATTGGATCTCTGTTTTTGAAAGAGTCCAATAATTCTGCAGTGTTGAACATTATCTGAACTACATACTTATCCCATCTCTGTCTTATGTATTTGAACTTCTTTTTAACCAAAGATATTCACTAAATTTTTTAAGCAGAACATGAAGAATATCCTTGAGCCTTTATGAATGTGATGATTGTGTGACATGAAAAGGCAAAAATGCCCCTGGCTTTCAGCACACTAATAATGTGGTCAGTGCATCTGCCCCTTATCTGAAGAGTTGAGACTATGCAGAGGAATCAAAAGCCCATTACATAAAAACACAAAATGTTTATATTTTTGATATTGAGCACTCTGAATATCTGTTAAGTAGCTTGACTGTTTGAAAAACACTTTTCTAGGCACTCATACATGAAAAGTAGGAGGTGAGGAGGACAGGTTACAAGGAAGAAAAACATAGGATCCTTGTTTTTATAAAAACTGAATATGTAGTAGAAGAAACAAATACAAGTAAAAATGTGACAAAAGTTTAAAAAAGAATATCAAAATAAAATTTAAATACACAATTGTGAGAGCCAATGTAGGTCTTACGTTCTATCCTAGGGGCCCTCTGGAGAGAAGGGGAGGAAAGGCCGAAAGTCAGCCTTCTGTTTCCTCCATCTCGGTTTCATCTTCATTTTCCAAGTTCTAGTTACTGCTGCTGCTTCTGCTGCTTCCTTTTCTGTTTTCTCATGCCTGTCCCATTTTCTTTTTTTTTTCCTCCTTTGACTAATTTCTTTTTTCTTGTAGTTCTGCCTTCACAATGAGAATCTGCATTTCTTCACAGCTCTTGAAGGCCATCAGAACTGCTTCCTTTCCACCATGTAGGGTCAGGCATAATCTTAAGCATATTGAGTTACTGTTTTATACAGGTCTTTATTTGTTTTCCAAATTTAAGAGAAAATGTCTACTTTTAGCACTCTTTGAGAAGTTTACAGGGAGCTGTCTTACAGATAAAATGTATAACTGCTGACTTTCTATTTTAAAAGAAAGAAAGGAAAAGAAAAGAAGGTGTATTTTAAACTAAATAATAAAGTTAGTTGTACTTAAAACTTGAGAAGAGTTCACAGTTATATCTTGGCACTTTTTACTTGTAAAAAAAAACATACTTTTCAGAAGATTAAAGTTACATGTCTTTTTCAAATATTTTAATAATGTAATGAAAAAGAATCACTCATAATGGCATTTTTAAAAATCAAATGTATTTTTATATTTTTCATTAGCTTATACACTGCATTTGCATATTATATATGTAATTTTATATAACTAGAATAAAATTACCAACATTTCGTGTTTTACTTTTTAAAATAGATTTATTTAGACAAGTAAAATAAATGTACAATGAACTATAGTTTTAATTTGTACAATTGAAATATTTTGATTGATAGGTACATTGACAAATGATCACCACAATCAAGATAATGAGCAGATTGGGGTTGTCAGAGTTGGGGGTGGGGATAGGAGAAATAGGTGAATGGAAACAAAAGGTAAAAAGAAAAATAAATAAGTACAATGCATTACTGAGCAACACCAGTAACTAGCTTACTATTGTCTAATAATTTGTTACCAAAAAGAAAACACCTCTTTGAAAAAAGAAAAACAACCTCAAATTGAATATAAACTGCTGCATATATAGTAAAACTAAGCAGTGTCAACACAACCATACTTCAAATTCTAAAGGTTATCTACTAGATAATAAACAACGTATACCTAGGTGAAGTACTCCACAATTCAATAACCACTATCTATAATCCTAAAAGTGACAGAGTTTAAAAGGTGGGAGGTGGAGAAACAGAATGAGCATATACCTCACCTCCCCAAATTCCACATGCCCCTTGTATTTCTTCTGCCAACTTCCTTACCCTCTCCCATCACAAGACAACAAGTGATCTAGTTTCTGTCACCCCAGCTTCTCTTGTATTTTCTAGAATTTAGTATAGACAGAATTATGCACTATAGGGGCTGGTGGGTCTGGATTCTTTTGTTTAGACATTTTAGTAAATGCATGGTATTATCTTAATTAAGTTGTTTTTATTTGAATTTTCCTAACGGCTAAAGGTATTAAGCCTGTGCTTTTATTTTATGCATTTACCTCGTTGAATGAAATATTTGTTCAAATTTTCCATTTTTGTATTAGATTGCTTTCTTATTACTGAGATTTGAAAATTCATTTATATTTTGGACACAAGGCCTTTTACAGAAATGTGATTTTCAATATCTTTTCCATTTATGTGGTTTATCTTTTCATTCTTTGAACACAGTCTTTAAAAGAGCAGTAGCTCTTACTTTTGATGAAATTTAATTTAGCAGGGTTTTTTTTTAAGTTTATAGATTTTTTGGTGTTGTAGCTAAGAAATCTTTACTTAAGCTAAGGTAAAAATGTCTTTCCTGTGTTTTCTTCTAAAAGTTTCATAACATTAGACTTTTGGTCTATGACCAATTTGGGATTAATTTTAATATTTGGTACAAAATATGGATTGAATTTCTTCTTATTTTTTTGGCATATAAATATTCAATTGTTATAATACCACTTGTTGAAAGGTTATCCTTTCCCTCACTGAATTTCCTTTGCACCTTTGCTCAAAACCAGTTGTCCATAAATATTACTCTATTTCTTCATTTTCTATTCCATTCGATTGATCTATTTCTCTGTTTTGACACCACCATTAATATATATATGAAAAGTATTGCTACTGTTGGGTTTAAATCTAGAATCACACTATTTTTACTTTTAAAAAAATCCCATATGCTATTTTTGTATTTCCTCACTTTTACTTCAAAGGGATGAAGTGAGTATATTTTATGGTACCATTTGATTCCCTTTGCTGGCTCATTAGCTAGCTATAAATCATTTGGATGTTATTTTAGTTGTTAAGTACTTTATTTTTTATAGCATACATATATTCAATTTATCACTGTCTACCTTCCCGTTCACTATACCACTTCATATACAGTAGAAGAACCTTGTAAAAATATACTCCCATTTTTTGTTTCCAAGACTCTATAATATTATTATCAGACATTTTATTCCTATGTGTTACAAATTCATAATATAGTATTTTTGCTTTAAACAATGTAAAATGTTAAATATTTAAATAATAAGAAAATATGGTTAACTATGACCACAGTAATTACCATTTTTACTCCTCTCTACTCCATGGTATAGATTCACATTTTCATCCAGTGCAATTTTTCTTCTGTGTGAATGACTTTCTTTAGCATTATAGCACATTTCTGCTGATGATGAATTCTTTCAGTTTATGTTTGAGTAAGTAGTTTTGCCTTTGTTTCTGAAAGATATTTTTGCTGTGTGTGGATTTCCAGGTTTGCAGAGATTTTAAAAAAATATATATTTTTAAAATACCTCTCTCGGTTTCCAAGTAGAAAGTTGCTATCACCATATGTTTTCTCACTGTACTTACTGTTGATTTGCTCTCCATGTTTTTATCTCTTTATCACTGGTCTTAAGCAATTAGATTCTCATGCACCTTGGTGTGATTTTCTTCATTTTTCTTGTGCATGAGGTTCATATTGATTCTTGGATCTACGCATTTTTTCCAACTTTAATTGAATTAGGAAGATATTTACTCTTTATTCCTTTGAATATACTTTCTCCCTCTGTAGTTTCTATTCTCCTTTTTAGGACTCCAGTTGCATGTATATTTAGCTTCTTGAATTTATTTTAAATTTTATTTGTTCTCTGTTCATTTTTTCAGTTTTTTCACTGTTTCATGGTGTTACCATTATTATATCTTTAAGCTCATTAATATTTTCTTAAATATATAATCTATCCTTCATCCTAGTCAGTGCATTCTTCACTTCAGATAGTACGTATAGTTTTCATCTCTAAAGCTCATTTGGATTGTTTATATGTATAGTCTAGAGGCCCAATACACGAAATTCAAGCAAGGCCTTTGGCCCTGGCCCTCACCCACCACAGCTGTGGCCAGGTGCCTCAGCCTCCTCTGTCTTGGCCCCCATCCATCACAGCTTTGTCTGGAAGGAAAGGCATCTGGAAGAATGTCTGGTCTAATTAGCATATTACCCTTTTATTATTATAGATACCTCCCATATTTCTATGTAAAAAGTTGAAACTTTGTTCTTGAACTTATGGAATATAGTCATAATAACTGTATTAATGTCTTTACTAATTATCTCAATCTCATGTGTGTCATTTCTGTGTCAGGTTTAATTGATTATTTTCTCTTTTCAATATAAGTTTTATTTCTGCTTATTTGAATGCTTAGTAATTTCTGATTAGATATCAGACATTGTTATTCACTCCAGTTGAGTGCTGAATATTTTTTGTATTCCTATCAATATTTGTGAGCTTTGTTCTAGTACACCCTCAAGTTACTTGAACACAGTTTATACTTTCAGGTCTTCTATTAAGCTTTGTTACGTAGACCCGTGTTAAATTTCGTCTAAGGTTCATGTTTTTCCATTACTAAGATAAAACACTGTTTAGTACTCTAACTAGGTATCAATAAACTCTAATTTTTTCAAATTTTGCAAAGAATAGATATTGACCCCAGCCCTGTCAGGTCTGAATGCTACTTACTATTTTTAATCCTTTCAGGTGGTTCTTTTCCCCAGTGATTTAGAAGCTTCCTCAGGTACATGAGCTAATTAGGACTCACCTGAATACTGATAGGGCTCACCTGTAAATCTCAGACTTGACTGTGTGGCTTTCTCCTCTATGGCACCCCAGGGTACTGTGAACTCAGCCTGCCTTAACTTCCTAAAACTTTCCTCTTGTATTCATATACTCAGAGAAACCTACAGGTTCAACCTAGGTTTTTCCCGCTCTCAGCCACAGCATGAAAACTTTGGCCAGGCAGTAAGTTGAGAAAATCATAAGGCTCACCTCTTTTGCTTTCTTTCTCTCAAGGATCACTATTTCCCATTGCCTGCTATCCTATATCTTGAGTGTCACAGTTTCATATACTTGAAACTGTTAGGTGGTTTAGTTTCAGGCAGGAAATAATTCAAGATCATGTTACTCTTTCTTGAGTAAAAGTGGGCATCTTGGTTAAATGTGTTTTCTTTTAATTTAACATTATAGAATAAGCTTTTGCTTTTCATTAATAATTGTAAAAATATATGTAAATGTATTTTTAATATTTTACTGTGTGGATGTAGCATGGTTTTAAAAATGTGTTATTATGAATAATGTTTCTACAAACTTTACTATACTTTCATTGGCATTGGATTGCTTAACTGGAATATATTTATAGAAATGGAATAATGAAGTCCAAAGACATGAACATTGTATTAGCTTTCTAGAGCTGCCTTAACAAAATACCACAACCTGTGTGGCTTAAACAAAATGTTTTATTGTTTCAAAGTTTTGGAAGCTAGAAGTCTGAAATCAAGGTTTCAGCAAGATTGGTTCTTCTGGAGGGATGAGGGAAAATCTTTTCCATCCATCATTCCAAGTTTCTGGTAGTATTCTGTCAATCTTTGGCATTTTCCAGAAGGATCTCTGCCTTCATCTTCACATGGCATCCTCTATATGTACATGTCTGTGTCCAAATTTCCCTTTAATAAGGACAATGGTCATAATGAATTAGGGGCCCACTCTACTCCAGATGACCTCATCTTAATTAACACCTCTGCAATAAATGACTCTATTTTCCAGTAAGTTCACATTCTGAAGTACTAGGGAATAGGGCTTCAACATATGAATTTTGATTGGACACAATACAACCCATAATAACCATATTTAAATTCCATTACATGTTTCCAAATTGGTTCTAGAAGGGTTGTAACATCAGACAAATTATATATTAAATAGGCATTTTTTGCACAAAAATTTAAAGAACTTGCAAGAAAATTTAAATAATTGAGTAAAGCAACTTGAATTTGACCATAATAAGGTATTATAAATAAAAATATTTTAGGTGTATATACTCATTCTCCTAAGTTTTAAAATATATTATAGCATTTTGCAGTTCTCCTTCTATGATCCCTCCCCCTGCTCTGAATTAGATCAATGTTTTCCATTTCAGTTGTCCATTGACCTTTTTTCCTACATGAACCTTTTTTGGCTTGTTTAATTTGTACCCATTTTCAAGCTGCTTTTACAGGTAAATGTTTGAAAAGCATGTGTGCTTTTCCTAAAAGGAAATGAACTCCATCAGCAAGTGTAGTATGCACTAGTATACTTTCTTAAATCAAAGTGAAATCCATCATAAAGTATTATTTTAAGGAGTATTTATCTTAAGGTCTCTAAAATATTAGCACACAAGAGAAATCAGAGTAATTCTAATAACTGCACGTTCACTGATTATTATCATTCGCATTTCTATAGGTTTGTCAGGGTCTAGGTATGACCTGAAATAAAATTTAAAAATAGCTTAATTTGTACAAATTTCTGACACATAGAGCCACCGAGAAATGATTTACATAAAAATTTGTAACTGGATACTAATAAAAGTATTAATCTTTGGACTGTAGGTAGGAATATAAGGGATAGAAGTGGCAAAATGGTAACTTTCTCAGATTTGATCTTTTAACCTCCCTGTTTATTTTAGACCCCATAATAATTTTCAGTGTATTAATGGAGGTTGAAAAAAATTAGATGGCCAAAAATAATTGAAATTGCTCTTTCAACAGTATTTAGTAACTATTCTATGCCAAGTACTATGCTAGGTATTAACTATAGAGTGGTGAAAAGGGGACCTGAATTAAGATTTCTCTGTCACTTAAAATCTAGTCAAAATACAAGCATTAGCAAAAAATATATACAGGGTGCCCCCACACCCAGAAAAGTATATAAACCTTAACAGCTAATAGCTCAGTCTTGAAAAATGAAATGTATTATAATAAACACGAGCCAGTATAATTATTCAAAGTGTGTGTATACATTTTGGGGGATACTGTACACACACACACACACACACACACACACACACACACACACACACACGAGGCCTGGTGCATGGACTGGTGTAGGGTGAGGGAGGGCCTCAGCCTGGCCTGTGCTTCTCTCACAGTCCGGGACCCTTCAGGGGATGTAGCAGTGTGGCCAGGGAGGAGCCTGAATAGGCACCACACTGCTCTCACTCATCCCGGTCCACTGTATCTGCTGCTGTGGAGTTGGAGTTGGGAGAGGCTCCCAAGGCTGTAGCTGCACTCACCAGCCATGAGCCCAGCTTCTGGCTAAGTGGCACTCCCTCTGTAGGAGTGCACTGAACACCAGAGGGCAGCTCCTGCATTGAGTGTCTGCCCCTTGGTGGTCAGTGTGCATCATAGCAACTGTTTGACTGGTTGTTCTGTTTGTTCTGTCATAACGGTCACTTAGGCATATATATATATATATATATATATATATATATATATATATATATATATATATATATACAGAAGTAACTTAATTCAGATTGGGAGATATGGTAAGGGTTATCTCAAGAGAAAACTTCAAACTAGTACCTGAAGAATTAGTGGGCATTTACCAGGAATAAATAAGAGAAAGAGTATTTCAGGTAGAGTAAAGGAAAGAATGAGGAATGAATGGATACAAGAAAGAACTTGATCTATTCAAATAATTAAAGGACAACATGGCTGGAATATGATGATCAAAAGTGATCAGATTAGCCGAAACCGGTTTGGCTCAGAGGATAGAGCATCGGCCTGCGGACTGAAAGGTCCCAGGTTCAATTCCAGTCAAGGGCATGTACATTGGTTGAGGGCACATCCCCAGCAAGGGGGTTGCAAGAGGCAGCTGATCGATGTCTCTCTCTCATTGATGTTTCTAACTCTCTATCCCTCTCTCTCTCTGTAAAAAATCAATTAAATATATTTTTAAAAAAAGTGATCAGATTAGGTGGAAGAGGAAGATAGAAATATAATAATGTAGGGCATTGTCAGGCCTGTTTACATTTGAGTTTTAACATAATGGATATTAATTTTAACAGTATATATAATAAGTTTGAAATATGGTTAACTTAACTCTTTTAAAAGGAATGGTTGGTAAAAAATAAAAGAGGAAGCAGGTAATTCAAGATGGAAGAGTTGTGGCAGTTGATGTGGGCAAAGTATATCAATTAGGATATATTTTTGAGGAAGCAGTGGAAACAACAAAACAAAAAAGAGGAACCATTTTTTTAAAATTTGATGTAGCAAGTAAAGAGAGGCAAAGGGATATCTCAAAAATATTCTACTTTTTTTTGGCTCAAGTAACTGGGTAGTTTAATGCTAATTACTTATGTGCTTATACTAGGAGAACCACAGCAAGGTTAAGTTTGATCCAAAAACTGAGTTTAGTTTTAGATATGTTAAGGAATTTAATTAAGTTGCCTGTCTGACATACATGAGATATCAACAAGAAACTGGCTATAAAAATCTAGAAACACAAGAGTGACCTGAGTTAGGAGCGCAGATTTGTGAGTCACTGCCATATACATGTTCTTGAACATCAAGCAAATATATATGATCATCTAGTGAGAAAGTCTAGAACAAGAACTGTACATCCAAGGGCATCATCTGTAGAACCCCTACATTTAGCAATTGCTTAGAGCAGGAAGCAACAACTAACAGAACTAGGGAGGAGCCCTTAGACGCCAGAAGATAACAGTGGTCAGAAAGTGTGGTGCCTGGAAAACCAGAAAGGAGAGACTTAGCACACTAATGGCTGAGAGGACCATTCTGTTTTGGTTGCACAGAGGCTCTGCAGCTTTAGAAAGAGCTGTTTCTTTGGGAAAGTAAGAGAAGAATCCCAATAGTGTGATTTAAAGAGTAAAAGTTAAATAAAATGTAGAAACAGTATAGCAAGTAATTCTTATGAGATTCTGGGTTATATAGAGGGGGAAAAACACAACAGAGTTTGGCTAAAAAGAGATGTGTCATCAAAGTTTTGTTTTTGTCCTTTTAAATAGGTATGAATTATCAGAGTTTTTAAGCTATTGGGGAAGATAATGCTGAAAAATGGAATAAATATACAGGGAGAGAGAGGATCCAAATAATAAAAGTCAAAACATAAAAGGTGTCAGTATTTGACATGAGTAGGGCCTTCACTTTGCCATAAAGTAGGGCAGAAGACTAAGATAGTACAGATTTATGGAAACTTGGTAAAATGAAGATGATAGTAGTGCAGAAAAAAATAACAAAGGTTTTTCTCATTCTTTTTAGCAAATGTGATGATTGCATTAATCTATAATAATAAAAATATAATATGCTAATTATACCAGACAGCCAAACGACCTTCTGGACATCATTCCAGACATCCTTCCAGATGAAGCCAAGCAGTGGGGGCCGAGGCAGAGGCAGTTAGTGGTGATCAGGCAGGCAGGTGAATAGTTAGGGGTGATTAGTCAGGCAGGCAGAGTGGTTAGTGGTGATCAGGCAGGCAGGCAGAGTGGTTAGTGGTGATCAGGCAGGCAGGCAGAGTGGTTAGGGGTGATCAGGAAAGCAGGTTTGTGGTTAGGAGTGATCAGACAGGCAGAGTGGTTAGGGGTGATCAGGCAGGCAGGCGGGTGGTTAGGGGCAATTAAGCAGGCAGGCAGAGAGGTTAGGGGCAATCAGGTAGGCAGGCAGATGGGTTAGGGATGATGAGGCAGGCAAGTGAGTGGTTAGGGGAAATCAGGCAGGCAGGCAAACAGTTAGGAGCCAGTGGTCCCAGATTGTGAGATCGTGCAGGCCAGGCTGAGGGACTCCTGCTTCATGCACTAATTTTGTGGACTGGGTTTCTAGTTAATTTTAAAATACAATAAGTACTACTTTATATATTATCTATCTATATAAAACCCTAATATGCAAATTGACCAGCCAGCAGAATGACCAGTGAAACAACCTGTCACTATGATGCACACTGACTACCTGGGGCAGATGCTCAACACAGGAGCTGCCCCCCAGACTGCAGGCCCTGACTGGCAGAGGCAGGGAGTGGGGCTAGCAAGTGGGCAG
Organism: Pipistrellus hanaki; assembly: GCF_964339955.1. Lineage (NCBI taxonomy): Eukaryota > Metazoa > Chordata > Mammalia > Chiroptera > Vespertilionidae > Pipistrellus > Pipistrellus hanaki. The sequence goes on along the minus strand of NC_140505.1, from coordinate 53,524,540 downwards.
CACTAGACCAGCCAAGGCAGGTGTGAACGGGGGACTCCCCAATCACTGCACTGGACACCTCACAGTTTGGCCCTGATCACTGGCCAAGCCTAGGGGCCCTTCTTGTGCACAAATATCATGTACCAGGCCTCTAGTGTATGTGTATTACACTTTTCGTAAAAATAAAATGTCAACAACAACAACAAATACAGCTAATTGTACAGCAAATCAGGCAATGAAATTTTCTCCTTCTGCACTTCGCCTTATAAAACAATTGGTATATTTTGTTATATAATAATAGCCAAATGGCAATCCTGCCTTAAGGTTTAAGGACCAAAACAAAAGCCCAATTTATGGGCATCTTTGGGAGTATATTTGGTGAAATATGCTGCTAGAAGCCGTCAAAAGCTGAAAGCCTTATGGCTGTAATATAAAAATAGTTTTATTCTAACTGTAGAAATCTGGTAATATGTGTAATAAAACATAATAACCCCAATAAAGGATATTGTGTTCCACTCTTATACTCCCTCACAATCTTAGGTTTATAGCAAGTCTTTGTTTGGTCTTTTCTGTTAAGTAAAATACATTGGCAAGGAGCTATTACATAATATTTATCATAACAATCCAGGAAAGAAATCTGCTTCCTAGTCTATTTTCTTTAGTGATTTATTCTCTTCTCTCCATCCTTGGATTCTAACTGAAAAACAGTAAAATCCAGTTTTAGTTCCATCAAGAACCAAATAGTTCATTAGAATGAGGTGTTGTGGTAGATTTATCTCCCTCTCTTTCCTTGTCTCCCCTTCCTTTCTTCCTTCCTTCCTTCCTTCATACCTTCCTTCCTTTCTTCCTTCCTTTCTTCCTTTCTTCCTTCCTTCCTTCCTACCTTACCCCCCTTCGTTTCATTTTGTCCTTCCTGCCTTCTAAGCCTGCCTGAAGATTTGAAGATGGAAATATGTTTGTTCCAAAATAACTTTCATAAAAGTCACATGATGGCAATATTGGCTACCTAAAAAGTGAGCCTTGAATATCTTCTAAGGTCATTTTTAATTCTCTAATTCAATATCATTGTAAAATGATCAATATTCTCATAAATAAGTTTAGAACCAGGAAAAAAGAAAAAATGTGTCAGCGATTGTGTGCACATTCAATTATCCAAGGTAACACCATTCCCTTTCAGTTGAATTCACTGTCTGGCATTTGTTCAGAATGCCTATACACTAGCCTAATTTTGGAGATGTACTTGGAAAGCTGCCCAGAGTCGGAATCCTAATTATAGATCCAATGGCCATGGTAATATCAGGAAATGCCAGGAGAGTTTTCAGGACAAAAGACAAATGAGGCTTGGTCTACGTTACTTGTTTGGATTTCTGAAAATCTTTAAAGAATAAGTAAACTTTGAATTGTAGAAAGGAAAACAAATATTTTTTTCTCACTCACTTACTCAAACTTTAATCAATACCAAGTAACACCAAAAAGAATTTTAAAAGGTTATCTGATCTCTTCCCTCATTTTAAACATATTGCTTAATCTAAATGCTTGTATGCAAATGACAATTATAATCTTAATTTATGCTATTAATATTCTTAAACATCTTCAGAAGTGGTAATTATGCAATTGCTTTTCCTCTGCTACTCCTGAGACTCACTCACAGTTAGGGTATTTCTCTCCTTATGTTTAGAAAAGCATTATGTGTTGCAACTTAAAATGACTCCTGTTCTAATGTTAATGAGGGTTATTGGTCTTAAAAATTATAACTCTTTTTACAGAATCTCATCAGAACCAGTTCAAAACCAAGTCCATTTAAAATAGTCAACAATAATTCTCTAGAGGTGCAGAGGATATTTTCTTAATATTTTTCTCATCTTTTTAAAGAAATGTACCTTAATTAAATTTTTAATAACTGTCAACATTGGTAAGGAGGAAATTATCACAACAATATATTTATTATTGTTTCTCTGAAGTAAAATAATCTCAGACTTTAATATTATTCTTGTAGGTGAATAATTTGACATCAGGATTAAATATTGGGATAAATAATACTTTGGTGGAAGCTATGGCTCCAGGAAAGAAGGGATTCCTGAGCTAGATTTAAAAGAACAAGTTCAGAAAGCAGAAATTCTGAATGCCATTCTCAGCTGAGGGAGCCATGATGATGTAGGGTCATTGTGAATTCTCTCTTAAAAATCCTTTTTTCCCGCCCCCTTGTATCTGAATTATTAGTATCTCCTTGTTCTTCTGTTTCTTTTATATTTTCACTGAAGTCTCGGTACATGAAAATCTGCACTGTATGGGGCAGTCCCTCAGTTCAGACTGCCCTCTTTCACAGCCCAGAAGCCCTTAGAGGACGTCCTACTGATGGCTTAGGCAGTCTGGCCACCCTCTGTGAGAGGTGACTAGGCTGATCAGGTGAAGGTGCTGCCCCCATTACCCCACTGCTGCTGCCACTGCCGGCCACTGCAGCCACCAAGGTGTTATCATCAACACAGACTCCAGTCCCTTCACCACGAAAAATGACAACTTTCTTTAGGCATTTTCAAGATGTATCTTTCATAGGATATGACATTTCTTTCTTTTTTGTTTTTTTTTTAAATCCTCACCTGAGGATATTTTTCCAATGATTTTTAGAGAGTGTGGGAGAGAGAGAGAAAGACAGAGAGAAACACCAATGCGAGATGGACACTTTGATTTGTTGCCTCCTGCATCAGCCCTGACCTGGGCCCCAGCCAGGAAGGATCCTGCAACCTAGGTACATGCCCTTGACCAGAATTGAACCTGGACCCTGTGGTCTGCAGGTCAAGGTTCTATCTACTGAGCCAAACCAGTCATATCCTGGGTCTTTTACTAAAAAAAGAAAAGATCCAGGATATGATATTTCTTAGCCACTCCAGCAGTGGGCCTTCATTTTTTCCTCCAGGGGTGAGGTGGAAAAACCCTAGATCACCTTCTTGGAGTCTTATCACTCAAGTTACCAACAACACTGCAAATGGCATAACGGGAGCTTAGCCAATGAGTGGTTTCCTCTGCAGCTCACATGCGGCTGGCAGGCCCTCTTCTCTCGGTCCTGCACCATCTATGGCTTGCCTCACCACGCATGCAGTCTCCTCCCTCCCACCCAGCCTCCTCCTGAGTGGTCATGATGTTATAGTGTCCTGGACAATTTGCATATTACCTCTTTATATATAGACTCGGGGCCCAATGCAGGAAGATTCCTGCAAGAACAGGGCTTCCAGCAGGCTTCCCTTCTGCCACTGCCACCTCTCCCGTGCCCCCCACCATGCTTTCCCTGCCGCCTCTGCCCCCTATCCCCCACCCCGCACTTTCATTCCTGTAGCCTCCTTGCTTTCCGCTTTCCTTCCCTCTTCCTTCTATGCTGTCTTCAGTCTTCACTCCTCCCTCCCTCAGATTATGCAAATTAACCACCATCTTTGTTGGGTTAAGTTGCATACTCACTCTGATTGGCTGTGGGGGTAGCAAAGGTATGGTCAATTAACATTTTTCTCTTTTATTAGTGTAGATGGTTATCAATGTCAGCAGGCCTGCTTTCTCACTTCCTGAATGCAAGGAAATGATTTGGAAAGCTGTAGCAGTAAGTTTCAGGAGTTTGCAGTTTGGCAAATCACATTGCTGTGAGGGTATACTGGTACATGATGCAATGCAAGTATTTGCCACCACAAGCAACTAATGTCATAATTTTACTAAAGAAAGACCCAAAGAGTATAGAACTTTTGGAAATTTTGCCATGAAGGCAAATAGACTTTCACTAAGCATTTCATCAAATATTTTAATATACCTATATTAAATGTCATTTTTCTGGTATGATAGGCTTTTCATTAGTAGAGATAAATCATACTAAATGAAATGTGGGAGCAGGGGAAATAAATTTTAAACAAAATAATTATATATATATTCACTTACATCTACATAATTATGTATAATATAAATTATTATATATACACACAAAGGATTATATATGGTGTGTATACACATATATAGATACTTAAAATGCTAGCCTAAATTATTATAATTTCCTTTTTCTAAATACAAATGAATTAATTTTTTTCATATGTGAATATAAAAACAGAACTTTATTTCTCACTCTAAACACAAAGTTTTTCACAATTTCCCACTTAGAAATGACAAGGCAGCCCTGGCTGGGTAGCTCAGTTGGTTGTAGTATTGTCTAGTATGCCAAGGTTGTAAGGTTATGTGTTAGGTCCTTAGTCAGGACAAGGAAGGAAGGAAGGAAGGAAAGAAGGAAGGAAGGAAGGAAGGAAGGAAGGAAGGAAGGAAGGAAGGAAGGAAGGAAGGAAGGAAGGAAGGAAAAGAGGGAGGGAGGGAGGGAGGGAGGGAGGCAAAGAGAAGAAGCAGAAAGAGAGGAAGGAAAGAAGAAAAAAAAATCTAACATAGTATAATAAAAGGATTGTGAACCGGCTAACTTTTGATCATTTATGTCACATTGATTATAAATGAAAGGGCTGCTTGACTGACTCTTTAAGATAGAAACCAGCTGTGTAATGGTGGGTTACTCATTGCATTTTAATTATTACTTGTTATTCATAAAATAAGATTAAAGTGGTTAGCATGTTTGCTAATAAAATAAAAAAAAATATGAAAAAACACATCATTCTTGGAAGCATTTTTGACAGAGTGCATGTTAACATCAGAGAAAAGAGTTCCATATGGCAGTGTCCTGGGCTATCTATAATAATAAAAGCATAATATGCAAATCGACCTAATGACTGAACAGCAGTATAACCATCCGGAAGACCTTCCAGACAACCATTCTATGACACCCACTAACACTAGGCCAGCTAAGGCGGGTTTGATGCGATTAGTTGGGGGTCCCTGCTATTGCCCCACGAATGCCCTGCAGTGGGAAGCCCAGGCCACTGGGCTGGCAGTGCTGTGGCAAGTGGGCGGGGCCTCCCTCTGCACAGTGATCAATCTGGGGGCTCCTTGATTGATTGCCCCACAGGGGGAGGCCCAGGCGAACAGCCAGTGATGCTGTAGCAGATATGCAGGGCTGGCCAGCTATTGCCTCACAGAGGGAGGCCCAGGCCAGCCAAGGGTTCACACCCCACACCTGTCCCTTGCAGAGAGAGGTGACTGTTGGCGGGGGAGGGGAAGTAGTGCTGCATAGATGGCAAGCAGTGGCAGTAGTGGGGACGGGCCCAGCTGCTGGCAGCCAGGGGTAGGAAAGCCCCAACAGGCCCTGATCACCAGCCAGGCCTGCGAACCCTACCTGAGCCATCCCAGATTTTGAGAGGGCGCAGGCCAGACTGAGGGATACCCTCCCCCATGCACAAATTTTGTGCCCCAGGCCTCTAGTTGTCCATAAAAACCTCAATGAGAACTTGATCTGTATTAGTACTAAAAAGATACTCCAAGTTTAAATTACAGGATTATTTTCTTCGTTTCCATCATGTCTCAATGTTTACAACATAGGCTACTGATTCACATCTCTGCAGAAAACACTCAAATTGTTTAAACCAGCCGAAACCGATTTGGCTCAATGGACAGAGTGTCAGCCTGCTGACTGAAAGGTCCTGGGTTTGATTCGGGTCAGGGGCATATGCTTTGGTTGTGGGCACATCCCCAGTGGGGGAGGGGGTGTGTGTGCAGGAGGCAGCTGATCGATGTTTCTCTCTCATCAATGTTTCTGGCTCTCTGTCTCTCTTCCTCTCTGTAAAAAACCAATAAAATATGTGTTTTTTTTTTTAAATTGTTTAAACCATTTCACTGAGGAAGTAAAACTATACTTTTATGCAAAGGGAGCAACTAAGTTGAAATTTTAAGAACCTGGAAGGCATATAAAGGCTGTGACAAATTATATTATGATGTTTTGCATTGCAGAAACTGAGGATCAGCCAAGATCTCTTTTTATTTCATTTATCAGGGCCATCACACAGCAATTTTATAGTTACAATATAAACAATTAGCCATTAGATACCTTTAAAACTGTGAAATGATTTGAAGAATACTTTTGGTTAAAAAACACCCCGAGTATATAAGGAACTGAATTGAAGTCCGTGTAATCTGAATATAGCTCCTAGCCTCTCCCTGAATCCGCTGTAGATCACACGGAAAAGCCTTTCCATTTGCATTTAGATATGATTCCTCAGTGAAAACCCAGATATGCCCTGCCCTAGGTTGGAGAAATAATGTGGGCCTTCAAGTCTGACTTTAATGAGAAATACAAAATAAGCCCTTTCCAGAGCAGAAATATCATTAAGGTTAAATTCTCAATGTTTTGTGTTGTCAGAGAGGAAACATTTTCCCTCCACATTTCTAGGTTCTTCTGGCTGGTCTAAAATTAAATTAACATAAACTAGATAACAGGAGGAAACCAAATTTTAATTTTGTAGGCATGGGAACTCACAGAAATAGATTCCCTGAAGTGACTAAATCATGCAGTTTTCTGACTTTTAGACAAAGAAACAATAACTTTGTGAAGAATTGGCAAGACAAAGAACTTAGGCGTGGGTCCTAATTAGTGAGGAAAGTAAGCAGAGTTTGTTTATAGAGCCTTTTTAGCACTCCCTCTGCCTTTTCAGCTCCTGCTACCGAGAGGATTCCTTCCACATGGGAGATTTATGTTCTGCCTTCAGGGGGACAGAGAGGAAGGTCAGAATGTCCTTTCTGCACTGGCTGTTTCTTGACTAACTTTAATGCAAAATAATCAATATGTCATTTGGGCATATTTTGGGGTGGCCTGACTCATCAGTGTTAGATTTTATTTTTATTATTCCTATAGAAGTGCCTTTATACCTTTACATTTGTGTTACTATAGGGCTTCTTCATAAATCTTCTTTAATTTGAATGGTCCTAATTTTTCTCTCTTGTTTTTATGTAATGGATGTGACATCAAATGTGGATATGTAAATGTGGATGCCTAAAGGCTATATTAGCTGGAACACAACTTGATGTTTTCTTCATTTTTGCTTTGCTTCATTGACTTATAGAAATTTTAGACCCAAAGGATCTAGTTCACTTTCTTATATTACACACAAGAAAATACACTAAGGAGATTTCACTGGCTATCCAATGAGATGTATAATGATGGCGCCTGATGATATATAACTGAGAACACATGAGGAGCTTTCCACTTGCCTATAGCATCATTCTCATGAAAGAGTATTTTTTGCTTATAGGAGTCTCTCTTGGTTCCAACAAGATTAAATTATTTAGAGAAGCTTTTAAACCCTATATTATGTGACTATTTGGATACATCTTTTACAAAGTTTGATGATAAGATGTGACCGCCTAAAGTCATGCCAAAAGGAGCTAAAACATGACTTTCATGAAGCCACTGGTTCAGAGAGAACTCTAAATAACTAGAATACAATGTCACAACTTTGTGGAGGGAGACACTCACTTACTCCTAGTAAACTCTTATCACAAAGAATAAAACCTAAACCTGGGACATGTGAAAAGTAGATTTTGATGTAGGCCAAGTTTTAAATCATCATTGATTAATTAGATTGATTTCCACAAGCTTTTAGTAAATTGGCCCAACGCTGTGTATTATCATTCAATTGTCATGAGCAAGTTCTAGCAAAGTAAAGGAATTATCCAGGGAAATGACAGAAGATTCATCATGTCATTCTGGATGACTTTTTAAAATAGTAATTCTGAATGTCTAACACCAGAGAGTTGAAAATAATAATAAGCACATTCTCTTTAATATTTGATTTTATGTAAGGACTAGAGGACCAGTGTATGGATTCCTGCACACGTGGGATCAATCCCTCGGCCTGGCCTGCAGGGATCAAACCAAAACAAGCTCTCTGACATTCCCTCATAGTTCCCAGATTGCTAGAGGACAGTTCACAGTTCACGGTTGACACACCCCAGAATTGGGCTCCCTCCACTCTGGTTCCAGGTGCATCACCCAAGAACCGCAGCTGCCAAGTCCCCATTTACTAGATATAAAGGTTTCTCAATAGCATGATGATTGTACCTACTTTCAATTTTAATTTATGGCATGGCATTCTTAAAGGAGTGATACTATTGAGAAATCCGATGGGAAATTTTTCCTTTTCAGCATCATCCATTGAAATCATCACTCAAATAGGTGTGAAAATCTCCATTGAGTATATACAAAATTTTTTCATTTAATTTATGAATGTGCTCATTTTTAGGACAAAGAATAGCACATTTAGATATATATATATATTTAATATTATCTATAGATATACTATTTCCAAAGGTAGCTTCAATAATAAATCTGTTACAAATCATTTCATGGGGGATTTCAATAATATCCACTCCTGAAGAAAAACTGCTATCAAGTTTGCCATCTCCAAGTATTACTAACCATTTTCTATAGGCAGAGTCCTCTGATTTCATATTTGTTTTAAGAGACAAGTGTCTGAAACATCCCCAACACTATGGTACTTTAAACTCATTTGTACTGTGGCAGATGGCATAGCATGCAGCACAACACTGAGACATTGTCAAAAATCCCCTGGAGAACTTTCCCACCAAATGTGACATTCAAATTGGCACCAGCAAGAGCTTTATATGTATCACAAATGGAAGAGTCTAGAGAGATTTATATGTATCGTGCATGAGTGAGTCATCATTTATTTTTAAATTGCCAGTGTGTGTCATAAGTACCGGCCGGTCAGTCAGTTGGACAGTTGGACATATGTATGGTCAGTCACTTAGTCTTTTATATATATAGATATCACTGTTGAAATACAGGTCTAAAGCTTAAAAGAAAGCACTAAAATTAGGAGGCTTAAAAAATTAGATTCTGACTTAAATTTACAAAAGACTAACCAGTTTTGGCCTAACTTAAATTTGATGTGTTTACATGGTGATTGAGTAGAAAATATGGTAAGACAAATCCTTGGAGATAATCATTATTTAAGAAAAATAAGATCCATCAGAGGAAGAGAAATCCATGGTAGAGGCCAAAAAGAATAGTTCTAGAGTTGAGAGTGTATCATGGATGCCAACTAAGGAGAGAATTTTAAGAAGAATATTAATACCAAAGTTAATTAACAGCAGTACACGAGGAAGATAATATTTGTTAAAACTCATTATGGTATTTTTCAACTACTAACATTTTGGCCCATATCATATTAGAACATTATTCCCATTGTACAGATATGAAAGGTGCTCAAAGGAGATAAATATCTTGCCCAAAGTCACACAGCTAGTGTGTGGATGGATCAGGATTTAAATCCAGATCTAAATCTGAATAACTCCAATCCCTCCCTCGCTTTTTCCTCAAAGAATCAATAACACAATAATTTGTATATAATGGCTTATTTATCTCTATTATATAACAAATATATTTAGACTGATAGAAAATTTCTCTGAGGCTCCAACCATTGTGTGGTACTCTAGCTTTACCATTTGATGTTCCTGAAGGAATCACATTCTATCAGAAACTTATACATATTGGAAGGGCTACTCTTCCCTCCTGCCTATATGAATCCTTCCAGATACTATTTAAACATTACCTCCTCCAACAAGATTAACCTCCTCTCTTAGGTGAAGTTGGTGACTGGAAGGTCAGATTCAGATCTCCAAATCAGTACATACTATGCTCTGAATTATTTATTTATATCTCTATTTCTTCCATCATAAATTATATCTATACTTTCTGAAATAATTTCTTTTTACATTAATTACTTAAATTTTAAATTAAATTTATTGGGGTGACATTGGTTAATAGATCATATAGGTTTTTGGTGTAGATTTCTATGATGCAAGATCTATATACTGTACTGTGTGCCTACCACCCAAAGTCAAATCTTTTTCCTGCCTGATTTAGACAATCTACATGTATTTTTCATGTGTAGATTAATTGAATAAATGAGTAAAAGGAGACTTAAGCTAAAACCTGAAAACTGAATACGATGAGAATCATAATTGAATGACAAGCAGAAGCAGGAGTATATCTGAAAGTCTGACAGCATGATAGAGCATGGGGTAAACAGAAAGAAAGCATTTCCATATGGAGACATAATGCTCACTTCATCACAATGTACTAAATTCATAACCATATGGTTATGGGGTTCACTAAGATGCAGCAGACAAAGAGGTGGGAAAGCTAATGACTGTAACAGACATTGTTGGTTGCTGTCAAGCAGCTATTCCCCCCTCCCTCCTAAGAACTGAGTTCAGAAGTTCCCCTGAGTTAGTCCTGTGCTTCAAGGACTGCATATCCCCAGGGACTGCTTATGAAGGAAGAGGTAGTGTCCTCTTCTCTGTACCAAGGCAATCCAGATGGACACAACCCCCTAGCCCAGATTGGTGTAGATATAAATATGTGAGGCAACAAATTTAGCCATGTTCTTAGGACTGGTAGAAACTCCATTATCTTACATTGATTAGATTGATTAGTCACTACCTACTCATTTGAATAATCTCAGACTATTCAGATTATTATGATTACCACATAGTAGGAATTGTCATTTATTGGGCATGCTCTGTGCCAAGCACTGTAACAAGAGCTTCATGAATCTCACGTACAAAAGAGCCCTATAATCAATGTCTTTAATGGGGGTAAGGGTTCAGGACTAATTTAATTTCTTGACAACTTATATTAATGTTCATGAGCTAATCCATTTTGTTCAATAGAATCACGCACTCTTTGACTGCAGTTAGAAGAAAAGAAAAAAAAACTATTTATTACATTTGATGCATTAAAAATGAGAGAGAGAGAGAGAGAGAGAGAGAGAGAGAGAGAGAGAGAGAGAGAGAGAGAGAGAGAGAAGCAGTTCCTCTTTCCCATCTCCACCATAGTCACAAGGGAGACATTTCTTTTAGATGAGATATTCTTCCCCAGGTCAATGCAATATTGACTTGAATGAACTTACTATGGCAAAACTTGACTGTTGCAGGACCTTCACTTCAGTCACATGTTAATACTTATGGATAAACCACAGGTGGCGGTGAGTCTCAGAGTACAATTTAAGCATGCATGGTGTAGGTTATAACAGCCCCTTTCCCGACCAGGGTCCAGAGTGTTTCCTTCCCATAGCAAGGAGGGCTTCTAAAATTCCCTCTCCCTAAGAGTTATTTTGTTAGAAATGAGAAGTTCATCATGCATCTGTCTTAACTACAAAACTTCCTTGTACTTATCAACCCAGCCAAGATTGTTCTCATTTTAGTCTTTTGCAACCTATCTTCTCTCTGGCCAGATAGGTCTTACCTAAGATAGTCACATGATTAATTTCCTCATTAGTTTCAAATTACCTAAAGTTCACACTCTAAAAGTAACCTGATAGAGTGGCATCCTGTCACCTTGGCTATTATTTTTCATAATAGAACTTGTTGCTATTTGGCATTATATTTTTACTCCGATCACCCCATTGGGAATTAAAATCCCTGAGGGCCAGATTTTGTCATTTTGTTTCTTATTTTCTCCATGCCCAGAACAGTGCTTGGCACAAAATTGGCACTCAGTAAATGTTAAGTAAATAAACCTTTTTGTTATAGAAAAAAATCTATTAAAATATTTTAACTAGTCAATATTTGTTTTAAACCACTGGATCTTGAATATTAGTATGTTCTTTATTTTCCTTCTCAAGTATGTCTATGTTGGGGAAAGGGAGCATGTTCTTTAATTTATTAGGAATAGTGTAGAAATCAGAAACTTGATATTCACATCTAGCAGTCTTTCCATTCCCTCACTGCTTCTGGCACTTGAAAGGTTTAAGGGCAGAAAAGAAAATGGTTGCAGCACAGAAGCATCTTGCTTAACTTTAGCATTGACCTGGCACTGGCACTGATACTTGTGGACTTGGGGGTGTTTCAGACTAACTCTTTCTTAGGGAATGGCTGTGGTCTCTTCAATCAGGACTCCTTCATTGCAGGGGATCTCTCACTGCAGATACTTAACTCAGGCAAAGCTTCCCCTGATGGCTGCTTACAAATCTCTGCCATCCCAGCTTCCAATTCCCTTGCTCCACTCCTCCTAGAATGTCATCTAATTTGGGATCTTATGTTCCCTCTAGGCAGCCCTCTTGAACCCTCTTTTTCATCACTCCTGCTCAGCTTTCAGAATAACTGGATAACTACTATATCTCACTTTTAAGCTTTTTTAGACATAGAAGCAGCCTTTTTGCTGTGCAGACTCCAAGTAACACAAGTAAAGCTGTTTGAATGTTCTCCCTGAAGCCCCATCCAAATCCACACCCCAGGGAAGACATGAACTATATTCTAGATTTTTGAAAATTCCTGGAGTCTTATTTTCCATATCCCCTTCTCCAAGCCCATTGCCATTGCATCGGCCCTTGAACTGCACTCTAATTGACTCTAAGTTGTGCCAAGAGAATTCAATCATACAAAACATTAGTGAACCAAGTAGCCTTTACTCAGGATTTTGTAGTGGTAGGAGAGGCAATATTGAAATCAGAACCCTCACAGTACCAACTCAAACCACGGTGTGCACAGTACACAAACCTTTCTCTATATGCAAAGCATTGCAGGTTTCTCTGACTCCAGCTCCCAAATTTGCCTATATAAGATCAAAACTTCTCAGCACAATAAAGGCCATTTCTATAAAAAAAAAAATCCATCCTTAAAAGTAAGCAGTTATGTTTATATCAAAGTTCTTTTCTTGCATATATATATATATATATATATATATATATATATATATATATATGTGTGTGTGTGTGTGTGTGTGTGTGTGTGTGTGTATGTCTATTACATTAGCAGAAAGCAGTGCATAATGGATTTTCTTGCATTCTAATTAGAATGATACTGAAAAATGCAAAAATGTCTGCCTCAGCTCCCACTATATCTTAGATCTGACAATTTCAGGAGCGTGGCATACTGTTAAGGTATTCTAGGTTAATGCAGATTTTTACATACCTGCATATAAGCATGTGTGTAGTTTTATATAAATTCATGTGAGCCCTAACCAATTTGGCTCAGTGGATAGAGTGTCGGCCTGTGGACTGAAGGGTCCCAGGTTTGATTCCAGTCAAGGGTATGTACCTTGGTTGCGGGTACATCCCCAGTAGGGGGTGTGCAGGAGGCAGCTGATCGATGTTTCTAACTCTCTATCCTTCTCCTTCTCCCTTCCTCTCTGTAAAAACTCAATAAAATATATTTTTTAAAAAGTAAAATAAAATCATGTGAAACACATTGGTTTGCAAGTTGTTGTTTTGCCCATTAAAAATATATTCCCTACATCTTTCTGGGACGTATATACACCTTTTTGTTTTTGTGGCTACAGAGTTCTTTTTCAAGAATGTAGTATAATTGATCTAGGCCAGCAAGTTTCAACTAGTGTGCTCTGGCAGGAATTTTTAAAGCATGCAATACCTGACTATTTGGTTAGGGGCACTGACCTCTTTTCTCTTCGATTGTCAAATAAAAAAATGACAACAGCCATCCCTGTGAATGAACAAAAATCATACCTATATTTTTGGTCATATCAGCAAAAAATGTATTATACTTTTGGTGTGCTGCAGAACTTTAGTAATGAGTCTTGTACCCTGAGATGAAAAGGTTGAAAATTGCTCATCTAAGCTATGCTTGCCAAGCCTCTCCAATCTCCATAGTTTTCCAGTCTTTGATAGCATGTGATCTGTGATGAGCACATCTTTTTCAAAATATTTTTCCTATATTGTCTTTATTTTTGCACATAAACTTTAGAGTAGTTTTTGAAAGTCAAAGAAAAATAAATGTCCCACTGAAACTGGCATTATAAAATATATAAATTTGAAGATAAATTAGCATGATAAAATACTGCCTTTTTATTTAGGTTCATGACATGCTTTTGCATTCATTTATGTTCATGTTGTTTATTTGATTGACTTTGTGTCCCTCAATAAAGTTTTGTAATTTTTCCTTAATTGTCAGACATAAACATGGATAAATAGGTGCTAATACATATCCCAGGAAGTTTTGTGACTTAGCCCAATATAGCTTCAAAATGACACCATTTTTTCATTTTTTCATTGCCAATAATACACTCAATAATTCAAATAATCTAAGTTTTAAAGAACATATTCTTAAAAATGTATTTTCCCCTAGAAGGCTCAATAAAGCTATTACATTTTTGAATAAAATGTGTCACCTAATATATATACTGTTTTTATCCTAAATTGATTCCATGAAACAAAGTTCGCTTGCCAGTGTTGGTAGTCCTAAATATTTCTTTTAAGTTGAGTCTTCTTAATGAAGTAAGTATCCATAAGATATCAAACAGGACACTGATAAAAATTGGTCTATTTTTTTTAATCTGTGTTTTCTATTGTTGTTTACAGTAAATACTTATTTAGAGAAAGAAAGTGGTCATTCATCTCAGTTTGTGGCAAGATTCTCTTCCTCTCCCCCGAGTTGGGCCTATTTTTAGTCTCTGGATTGTTGCTGTGGAAAATTTGTCTGAAATATCTTGACTAGAGCAGAAAGAAGTAACTACAATCCTAGACAAAGTTTTTTCTTCTTTTATTTTGCTTCCCTGGAAAACCCAGATAATCTAGATAATTATCTGAAATATTCTAAAAATCTAGATAATTATTTAAGATAATTTTCATCACAATATATTGTGTTTATATGGAATGTTTATTCCCAATGTCTTACTCCTTGGAAGACATTGTGTTATGAACCAGCATGAACTGTGCCACTGCTCATGCTTCTTGTCAACCATCAATACAGGAAACAAGTTATAAAAGAAACTTGACTTATATATGAAGTTCTAAATGTATACACTATACAGAGATGCCAAGAATTCTACTGCATAATCTTAGCATTTAAATGGCCTATTAGTCATATTTTGGTGGAAAAACAAAAACCATTCTACTTGTTTTAAAAGAAAGGGCTTAAATAGAAGGAAATGTATACTTAAAATACTGTTTGCTATCTGGGGGGCGCAGGTCAGGGCATACCACTGCTGGCTTTTAGGAAATCAGAAAGTGTGGAGATTCAGGAAGGTGTGTCTGAAACTCTTAACATTTAGGCAGATGACTCACAGAAACTCACCCAGAAGATGCTGCAAACCTTATGTCTATATTTTGCCAAATATCTCACCTGCTGCTGCCAGAAGGAAAAAAAAAAAAAAAAAAGCAAAGACTTCAATTCTGTTGTTCAAATATCTTCTGACTGACCCTCTTGGAATTAAATTTAAATTTTTGCAGCGAAGACGACTGGGAAATGTAGTTTTCACTCATTGACCATGAGACAAGGGAGGACCTTAGCATGAATAATAGCATGAATCCCAAGATTGTAGCTCCCCATTGGAGACCTATAATGCACAAACTTATTTCAGATTTGGTCAATGCTTTATGGTTTTCAGCTTGATCTACAATCATCTAGATGTCCTAATATCCTTCTTACAAAATCTAAAATTAATGATTTCTCAATAGGAAGCCCCTGTTGGCATTATCCTTTTGGACTTAGAAAATTGTGTTAAAAATCCTATCAGAACTGGCCTAGCAGAACTGATTTATATCCTTTCTACTTTCATTTCTTCTATTGTGATAGTGAGAGAACAAGTAACAAAAGTTGACTAGCGCAAGCCAATTAATACAGCCTCATTTCTCTCGGGTCACATTTCTGTACAAGATTAACGTGTGTTCAAACCTGGCTAGGTAATTTGGGATAACTGAAACTGTCAGTTTTATTGAATTGTTCATTGAATTGATTTGAATCTTGTAGAGTGCTCTCTATCTTTAAATGCTAATTTGACTATTTGCAGATGGACTTCATGTGGATTTTGAAATACATTTCCATCTGCATTTCAATGAGCCTGGAAGTTTTTGTAATCCTGGATGGGTTTCAGCAAATCATTATAAGTGACTATGGGAATCAAGATCTAAAAACTTTAGAAAGCAAATTTTCATTTATACCCCCCTAATTTTTAGCTGCAAGCTCCTAAAAGTGTCTTCATATGGATTCTAATATTGTTAATATTAAAATCTGAATTATAATAAAAACATTGTCCCCAGGTTATTTTTCTCTCCTTTATATTGGAAAGAAAAATGAACAATTTAGGCAAATTGCTGGCATGAAAAATCCAAAAATGCTGACATAAACTAAAAAAAAAAGTCACAATGTTAATGTATTTTTAATAATTTAAAGAAAGCTTCTAATTAAGTCATCAATTATCCAGTTTTTAATTTCTTCAAATAACGATTTTCTGAATTTGGTGATGCACAAGAATATATACTGTCTCTATCTGAACTCTGTGGTCAGAACTATGGTTTCATTAAAAACCACATTAGAGAAGGTGTTAATGATTCCAAGAATCATTTGTGATATACTGATATGTAAAGCAGATTTCAAATGAATATATGAAACTGGCTGGCTTAGCTCAGTGGTTGAGCATTGACCTATAAACCAAGAGGTGATGGTTTGATCCCCGTTCAGGGCACGTGCCCTGATTGCTGGCTTGATCATCAGTATGTGTGTGTGTGTATGAGAGGGGTGGGGGAAGGCAGGAGTAGAAGGCAGCCAATCAATGATTCTTTCTCATCATTAATGTTTCTATTTCTCTTTACTTCTCATTTCTCCTCTGAAATAAATACAAATATATATATATATATATATATATATATATATATATATATATATATATATTTTAAATAATATATTCAGACCCAATTTTTATTAAAAAGATAAAAGGATAAATTGTATTTTTAGAAAATCATTAGCTATTTCTGGCCAGTAATATTATGATTGATTCTAATATTTATGTCTGTTTTTTGCCTTTTTCTATTTTACTTTGTTATTAAGCATATTTGTTTTCAAATTTAAAAAACAGTCTTCATTTGTAAGTTTTTCCAGAATATCAGATATTTCTATCCCCTTAAATTTACATATTAAAACTGATTATTTTTGCAAAAGCACAATGACATTTATGTGGAAATGGATCATCTTTCCACAATTTATGCTGTAACAATTGGATATACATTGTCAAAAAATGTACTTTGATTAATACTTTATACTCCATAAAAATTAATTCAAAATAAAATTTAAATGTTGAGTATAAAATTATACTCCTAGAAGACAACATTGGGGGAAAAATATTTGCCTTGGTTAGGCAAAAATTTCTTTGATATGGTAGCAAAAGATAATCCACTATAAAAACCAAATTGATAAGTAGGACTGCATCAAATTTTACAACTTTGCTTATTAAAGGCACCATTATAGGAATGAAAAGCCAAGTCACAAGTGAGAAGGGAATATTTGCAAATCAACATAGGTACCTGATAGACAACATATAAAGAACTCTTAAAACTCTAACAACAACAACAAAACAAAAAACTGGGCAAAATATTGAACAAAAATTCCAAAATAAAAGATATATGGATAACAACTAAGGATATGCAAAGATATTCGACATTATTAATCATTAATAAATTGACATTAGGAAAAAGTAAACTAATAATATAACAGTCAGCAACTACAAATCTATTAAAATTATTAAAATTAAAAAGCCTTATTATTCCAAGTTTTATCAAGAATGCAAAAAAACGGAAAATCTCTGGGAACGTAAAATGACGCAAATATTTTAGTAAGAATTTACTCATTTATTCAATGACAATCATCTCATCATCTTCTGGAACATCATCATAACAATCCAATTCCTGAATTTCCTGGTGAATTTCTTGTGACTCCATTTCTTTCAGAATCAGTGGACCAAATCTCTCACGTTTAGCCTGGGGCGGCGGGGGCGGGGAGCTTATTTTCGGGGGGATGCCTTATATTTCACTCAGAAGGAAACCTGTAAGTAGGTCTTATTTTCAGAGGATGTCTTATTTTCGGGGGAAAAAGGTAGTTTCACAGTATCTTACAATGTCAAACATACATATAGTTATCATTATAATCCAACCATTTCTCCTGCCAGGTATTCATTAAAGAGAAATGAAAATATATATCTGCTAAAGTGTTTGTACTCAAATATTAATAGAAGCTTTATTTACAATATAATAGCTCAAAACTGCCGAAACCGGTTTGGCTCAGTGGATGGAGCGTCAGCCTGTGGACTGAAGGGTCCCGGGTTCGATTCCGGTCAAGGGCATGTACCTTGGTTGCGGGCACATCCTTGGTAGGGGGTGTGCAAGAGGCAGCTGATCGATGATTCTCTCTCATCAATGTTTCTAACTCTATCCCTCTCTCTTCCTCTCTGTAAAAAGTCAATAAAATATATATTTTTTTAAAAAGAACTTATAATAGCTCAAAACTATAAAAAACTGAAATGTTTGACAACAGGTGAATAAACAAACTGTAGAACTTCCAGTACTGTATATACTATAAAATGGATTACTATTAGCAATAAAATGGGATGAACCATTGATAAGTGCATGTGACAACATGAATGAATCTCAACATAATGATGCTAAATAAATGAAGCCAAATAAAAAACACACAGACTATGCAATTCTCCTTACACCTAATCCTAGAAAATGCAAATTAATCTAAATGTTATATATAGCAACAGAAAGCAGACAGTGGTTGCCTTGGGATATGTGAGCTTGGGATATATGGAAGGGCCAAGAAGAAAGGATAACCAAAAATCATGAGCAACTTTTGGAAAGATGGTGGATGTGTGTATTTTAATTTTAGTGATAGTTTACAGATATAAACAATCATATATATATATATATATCTCAAAATTTATAATATTGTATACTTTAAGTATATGCATTTTATTATCTATAATAATAAAAGCCTAATATGCTAATTAGACCGGACAGCCTATGGACGTCCTTCTGGACATCCTTCCGGATGACCTTACACATGAAGCTGGGGCTGTGAGGGCTGAGGCAAGTTGCTGCAGCTGTGAGTGCCAAACCCCTTGCACAAATTTCATGCATTGGGCCTATAGTGTTAACTATAAATAGTTAACCTGGGTATATTGTTATATAAGTATATACTGTCAAAAAAAATTTCTTACTGTATTAGTTATCTATTACTAGGTAACAAACTTCTCCAAATCTTAATATCTTAAAAGAGCAAATATTTATTACCACACACAGTTTCTGGGTATTAAAAATCAGGAAATGGCTTAGCTGAATAGTTTTCTCTCAGGGATTCCATAAGATTGCAATCAGGATGGTAGACAAGACTGTGGTCATCGGAAGGCTTGCCTGTGCCTGGAGGACGCTCTTCCTTGCTGGCTCACTACTCGGGCTGTTGGCAGATGGTCTCCGCACCTCTCTACTTGAATCTCACCATAAAGCTGCTCTTGTATCCTCTGGAGCAAACAATCTAAGAATAGTCTGGTAAGTTACATTCCATCACTTCTGACATATTCTATTGGTCACACAGACTAACCCTGATGCCATGTGGGAGATGACTACAAAAACAGCCTAAGTCCAGGAAGTAGGAGTCCTTGGGAGCCACCTGGGAGCCCGGCTATGACAAAAGCTCATTGTAGTCTAGGGTAGTATTTAAATGAGAAATGAAAGCTCTTTGTCTTCTCTCAAAGTTAACATTTTCTGCTTATAAGTGTTTCACAAAAGATATCATGCCTATTGTTTCACTTTTTTCTTTTTTCTTTTGGTACTTGGTACTTTATGGATACACTTCTTTGTGAGTGTGAATTTGCTCATGTAGATTTATCGCATCTTTGATTTTTTTAACAGCTTTATTGAGATATAACATAAAACAAACTGCACAAATTTAAAAAAATTTCATAAGCTTATTTTTAAAGTAATCAATTGACCTATCTCAATAATTAAATTCTGTGCCCTCTGCCTAAATAAATTGGTCTGTGACAATACATTTGAATATGACAAGAAGCATTTGCATCTAAGAGATAAAGAAGTTAGGTGTACTTTACACTTAACTTTTTTTATTCTAGTCATGTTAGATTTTCTTGGGTTCTTTTGTCTTAAAGGGAGGTTTTGGATATTATGATATGATATATGTATGGGACATTTGAGGTCGACAAAAGATGAAGGGTCATTGCAACTTCTGGGCAGGATGAAAGAACAGGAAGAACCTTGGGTAAGCAATAGGCATTGAGATATTTTAAAAATAATCATCCCAAGTATTTAATGTAATTTTATAGGAATTATAAGTGTTTAAGGAAAGATATCATGCATATAAATGTACACAAGAATAAAGTATTTAACTTCACTATAACACAATCTTCATAATGAATTAAACAGCAAACAATAAACCTCTTTTTTAAGAATAGATTAAAAGGAATATGAATTTGACAAAGTTAATAGACTAAAAGGAGTATGAACTTGACAAAATAACTTAATTGTCCTAGTGCTTATATTTTTTCAGCTACAAAATAGCTTTACAGCAGCTACAAATGGGGTTTTAAGATTTAATGTAACATTTCACATTTCTAAATTTAATATTCATGATTCTATAGAAATTTTTTTCACATTCTTCTTTGCAATTTAATTTATTATAACAAAATGTTGTTTCTAGAAATACTCTCTTGGAGACTTTAAACTGTTTAAAAATACAGAGCATCATCAAAACTCTCTTCAGACTGATACAAAAAATTAAAGAGAATTGGACTGTAAGTTCCATGTGGGGAGGCCTGCCACTCTACCACTGGGGTCTGACACACTGCATGTCCCCAGGAAATAAGCATTCAAAGAAGAAAGGTTAAGAGAGCTGGACATCAAGCTTAGCTCCAAAGCTGTGTATTACCTTGGGCAAATCACTGAACAATCATTTCTCATTTTCCTTGGTTGTAAAGTGGAGTGCTTCTGATAGATCCAATTCATTGGCACTTTTAACTGTAACCAAAATTCAAATGAAACTGACAAAACAAAAAAATAAAGTGGTTTGGAGCAGAATTAATTGGCACAGGAGTTCTTGCTTCTCTGTAGAGCAGAGGCTTCTAGTACCCAGATGTCCCTTTTCCTTTTCTGGAAACTGGCTGAAAAATCCCCAAAATATCTACCCCATGTCTGTCCACAGTCACTGCGGCCAGGGGCATGCAGTCTTCAGCGAGGCAAGGCCTGTAACAGAAAATATTTCTTACCTAAAAGGAGAAAGGGATGCTGGGTAATAAGAATAGCCAATATCCATTATAGGGATTATAGAATGAAAAGTCTTACATATTTTAAAGATGATTAAATACTTAGCCCTGTCTTCAATTCTTAGCACCTACTAAATCATCCTTATTAAGTCATCCTTCTCTGTTAGGTCTCCATATCTCAGCTCTAAAGGTCAATCATGTCAAAATACCAGGGGCCACCATTAATTATTTTATGGCGTGATGTTTTCTAAGTGAAAACAGAAACCCTGAGGTGCCTATGTGCTTTTAGAGATGTTTTAGAAAGTTGTTCTGTATTTTTTTACCAGACACAGTCCCCAACACTGTGTTCTCCACTGCACTTGATTAACACCGTGCTTTCACTGGGTATTTGTTTATCTCAAACAAACTGCACTGGCACACTCAGGGCTGCTTCCCAGCAGTGTCTCCGGCAACAACACTCCTGTCTGCACAGCGGTTCTCCAAATTGTGACCATATGAAAGAGGAAATTCAACCCAGGAGACCAATGTTTATGTTATCATGAGGCCAAAGTTAGCAGTAATCACTTTTGAATTACCATGCTATCTGCTTTAGTTCATATGGAATAAAGTTCTATTTTTTAAAAAGACCTATATATTTTGAGTATGTAAGTGCTAAATGTTGTAAAGGAAGTTTATAAAGTGTGATTTAAGTATATGCCTAGTTGGAAAAAAATGTGTAGCCAAAACATCAGAAGAGATTAAAGAATTCTGGAAGCTCAGTCAGATCATCTTTTGTGGAGAGAAACATCATCCATGGGACCCAATCTAAAAGTCATTTTAGAAGGATATTTGTCAGGGTTGGGATTTTTTTCTAAAATTTGGAGTGGCTTAATAACTGTTCTCGAGTGTATGAAGTGTCCCTATGAAATTGAAACATATTACTTTTCCCCTTTCCATGGTAAATTGAATGAAATAAAATAGCATTAAATTAAGTCAGAAGCAATTTAGGTTGGACATAATGAAGAACTTCTTGGCTATCAGAATTGTCATACCACAGAATTTCTCCAAGAGAAGACTGGGAACTCTTTATTAGTCATGGTCTAAAAAGAAAAAGAAAAAAAAGAAAAAGCCAAAAAGGAGAGAGTGCTTTTCAACTATTTCTCAGCTGAAATAGTTGTCTCAGCTTCACAAGTAATTGATGTCACTTCTATTGCATTGATTGTCACTGTCACCCTTTGTCTTATTATTTTTCTTTGACAAGTGTGACCCTGTGTTAGCTATGACCACAGGATTTCTAAACCATCGCCAAGAAGACACTGAAAAGAAACAGTAGAGCTTGGAGCAGTGTATCCAGGACTGCTGATCTCCCACATGTGGTATGACTTAATAACTCCACATCCGAGACATGTGGTGAAGCCAGACAATTGTATAACTTTGGGACCACATGGCCCCATCATGTCCTTCCTTGTGGAGTGAAAGTAATTGCAGGGCAGAAAATGAGCATATGGGGGAAGGAAACATGGCCCTCCTTTTTCTGGGCCATGGATAACAAGGCATAGACTTGGTAGGGTACTCCTGATGTTAGAGATGGGTTGGGATGAAGCAGGTTCATCAAAGAGAAAAGTGGCCAAATGAGCCTCGCAAGCCTGGTTGACAACTTTCTCTTCCGTTTTAAGGCACTCCACTAGAAGTTCAAGTCTGGGTGTATGCACAAACAGGGCTGAAGCCTCAAACACTGTTCTTCCTGCCAACTGAGGTAGGGAACTGGGGAGAGAGATCACTCCATCCAAATCCCCTGGAATGGTTTCCATCAATAAGAAAGATTTCCTGGACTAAAAGGAAAAAAGGTTTGCCATACCCATAAGAATAGCCTATGTCCATTATAGAGATCATAGAATAAATAGTCATAAAATCAGCTGAGAAATATGAGACAAATAGAATAAAAGTGATAAACACACAAGAACAAAGAGATCAGGAGTTAACAGCAATGATAAGAACTGGCAATAAATCTTTGAAGATGAAAAGCAAATGGAAGTGACCTAACAAAGTGAAGAAAGCTGAGACCCATATCGTGTGTGTGTGTGTGTGTGTGTGTGTGTGTGTGTGTGTTATCCTCACCTTAGGACATACTTAGAGAGAGGAAGGGAAGGAGAGAGAGAGATGTCAGAGAAAAACATCAATAAGTTGCCTTCCACATGTGCCCCAACTGTGGATTGATACTGCAATCCAGGTATGTGCTCTGACCAGGAATCAAACTGACAACATTTTGGTGCACAGCAGGACACTAAACCACATGAGGCCACTCCAGCTGGGCAGAGAACCCAGGCCTTAAGCAATGTATGCTGATAGGATGATTCACTCCTAGGAGCCAGGACTCCTGAAAGTGAGATGGAAAGTAGGGTAAGGCTCTAGAGCACATGTGTCAAACACAAGGCCCGCGGGCCAAATCCAGCCCGCCAGGCCTTGCAATGTGGCCCGCACCGCGCTGTCATCACTGCACTCCGCTGTCAGTTTATGACATTGTCAGTTTATGACTGTTCAGTAAACCATTCGGCCCGCGATTTAGGCTGGATTTTAGATTTTGGCCCCTTCTCTGATTGAGTTCGACACCCCTACTCTAGAGAGTGAGACAAGGATAGGCTGACATGTTATGTTTAAAACAATGGGAAGGTCTGATTCCTATTCAACCAAAGTAATATGCCCTCCTTTGCCCCTGCAAAAGATGGGAGGTGTCTTCCCTGCAGAAATTTTGCCAGAAAGGTCCTGGTAGGGACCCCAGACATAGAGGACAGCAGGAGTGAGGGACAGCACACATGCCAGAATGAGTTCTCTTCACCCATCCTGACCTGGCTGCTCATTGGCCCATCAAGGCAGATTGGAGAACCACTTCGGAGAAAATGAAAACTACAGACATTATAGCTAACCTGACAGACACACACCCTTACTGGCTCATTTTTAACCCACTCAGAAATCAGCAGAAACTTGAGGAAACCTCTAACTCTAAAGAGAAGACTAAAACTCAATAAAAGACACCACTATCCATACACAGTGAAAAAGATAATGTCTCAAACAAAAAGAGCCAAAGTGGGAAGCAAGTCATTATGACCCCTGAACACATAATAATTTGGACACTCAGTGTATAACCTATATAATAAAAGGCTAATATGCAAATTGTGCCCTCAACCAAGAGTTTGACCAGCCACAAGCCACACCCACCAGCCAATCAGGAGCAAATATGCAAATTAATCCAACCATGGTGGGTGCCACCTTGGAGAGAGCAGGAGGCTTGGGTTTCCCCAGCAATGGAGGAAGCCAAGCTTTCCACATACCTTGGCAAGCCCAGGCCTCCACTCAAGGCTACAAAATTTCGATTATAAAAGATAAATAAATCTCAACAAATATGGTGGCAGCCACAGAGCTGGAAAGAGTAGGAGGCTTGAGTTGCCCCCAATGATGGAGGAAGCCAAGATTCTGCAGCCCTGGCCTGCCTTGGCCTCCACTACAGGCTAAAAAGTTTTAATTATAGAAGATAAATAAATCCCAGGGGGCATAGCCAGCCTGCAAACCACCACAGGCCCCTCACCAGGCCACCCCAAGCCCCAAAGAAACCCCTACCCTGATCCGGGACACCTTACAGTGCAAGCCAGCTGGCCCCCACCCATGCTCCAGGCCTTTATCCTATCTAATCCTATCTAATAAGAGAATAATATGCAAATTGACCATCACTCCAGCACACAAGATGGATACCCCCATGTGGTCAAAGATGGCTGCTCCCATGTAGACACAAGATGGCCACCACAAGATGGCCAGCTAGGAAGAGCATTTGGGAGGGACCAGGCCTTGAGGGGGAGTGCAGTTGGAGGTGATCAACCCTGCAGGGCAGTTAAGGGTGGCTAGGCTTGCAGGAGAGGGCAGTTAGGGCAATCAAGCTGGCAGGGGAGCAGTTAGGCATCAATCAGGCTGGCATGGGAGTGGTTAGGGGTGATCAGGCTGGCAGACAGAAGCAGTTAGGGGTAATCAGGAAGGCAGGTATGTGAGCAATTGGGAGCCAGCAGTCCTGGATTGTGAGGGATGCCTGACTGCCCATTTAGGCCTACCTGAATCGGGCCTAAATGGGCAGTCAGACATCCCTCAAGGGGTCCCAGATTGGGAAGGGTGCTGGCTGGGCTGAAGGACCCACACTCCTGTATACAAATTCCATGCACTGAGCCTCTAATACACACACACACACACACACACACACACACACACACACACACACACATATATATATATATATATATATATATATATATATATATATATACACACACTGAGTGGCCAAGCTAGATTATTATGCATTCAGAGATCATAATAATCTGTCCACTCAGTGTACATCAGACTAACAGCATCTTGAAATCACTCAGTCACATGTGGAATAAGCTGCTTAAAAGCTACCTTTGCCTTAAGGTGTCTACAGATCTTCAGTAGCCCTCTATGAACATAGCATTAGACTGGCCTCTCTTATATGCAGAGCCTTCTAAGCAAAATGCAATCACTATTCATATTCAGGAAACATTTCACAGAGATTGGAACACATCAGCTTGCCACTGAAATCATTCATCCTTTGCCTTCCATCCTGGTCTTCTACACTCTTGGAACCTTATAATTCTTACTATATTCTCACTTAAGGAATTGAACTTTAGTAGTCATCTTAGCACTTAGGTATTTCTCCAGACTATGTTAGAAGTGATTTATGTAGATACCACATTCATACTTGGACAAAGATAAAAAGTGTTTTAAGGCAAGGGAAGTAGAAGTTACTCACTGAATGGTTCTGTTTAAGGTAGATAAGAAAATTGTGAGTGCAGAGCTGTAACATTTCTTATTTATGGAGTAGTTATACTTTTCTTATTTCTAAATGACAAGCCCCCAAAAAATGACCCCTCCCCAGCAAAGAGTTCAGGACACCTCTCTGAGGAACAGGCATATTCTTATACTCCAAATGCAGAGACTTTCTGAAGAGAGAGAGACATAGGTACTCTCAAAGGTCGCCCATTTGACTCCTTTGCTTATTAATTATTTTCCCTCTGTTAATATGTTCTTCTTTTAAACACATTCATCATTATTATAGATCAATCACAGTCAAACCTTAATTAATATAACTCACAGATGTTTCTTCTATTTCCTTTATTTCCAAAATGTTGGAGGATCTATCTATCTATCTATCTATCTATCTATCTATCTATCTATCTATCTATCTATCATCTATCTATCTATCATCTATCTATCTATCTATCTATCTATATGTAAGTGTAGGTTCTATTTAACATACAGGTTAACTTGTTCTTTGTTAGAATTACTAATTATTACTTCTCTAAAGAGCATTAATGTATCTTTTTATTAGCCTTAAAATATTCCAAAATAAAAAAGCAAGATTTGATAAAATAATTTTAAATCAGAGATATTGAAATAATTTTATTCTTAAGATAGTTTTAGGTTTCACTTGTAGGAGGAATGTTTGTATATCAGAAGGTTAGTAGGAGTTTTCATTTTTCTTTTCTTCAACTGTAATATTGAGTCTGCAATGATTTCTAATGACATTAGAGTTACATACACATAAGACTTTATTCTGATTATCTAAACACCAAATGCACAAAATTCATGCAAGGGGCTAGGCCCTCACAGCAGCCCTGGCTGCCTGGTGGCCCTGCCCCTTGCCCATTCTGGAAGGTGGTCCTGGAAGCTTGTCCCCCCATCCAGTCTAATTAGCATATTAGCTCTTTATTACATAGGATGGCCCCCAGAGTTAAATGAAATATTTTAAGAGGCTCATACTATAAATAAGATTTATGAAGTCTTGTAATCTCACTCAATACACATATCTTAAAAATGCAAACCTGATCTTATGCTATCAAACTCTGCAATACACGTTCTTTGACTTCACAGAAACTTGAGAATATTTCATAACTTGTCCCCCCCACCTCACCCCGGTTTATTTCTGTGCCTTATTTAACAACTCCTTTGAAAATCAGCAACTTGGCATTCTTTGCATTTCTGAAAAGAATTTTCCCTCCCACAATTGTTCTTTGGTTAGAAATGCTGACTATGCTTTCTCCAATGAGGTTTTATCAAATGTATCTTGTCAAAGCCTTAGAAATATTTCTAAATAGAAATAGCATGATTTGTCACACACACAAAAAAAGTTAAAGCAAGGTCTTTTAAAAAGTTTTACTAACTGAACAGAAGAAAGACATTAAAAAAAAACTAAAAACTTGTTAACATTTGCCAGCCATGTTATTGCTTTCCACTCAGAGACCATCAGTCACAGTGAAGCCATATTCCTCGGAAACTCTGTCTGCAAACCATTCATCCGCCTGGTTTCTTATTTACTTAGTTCATTGTGCAGACTGGAATAATCTCCTTTGTTTAAAGAGCAGTACAAGTTTTGCCATCAACTAAAAACTCAGAACTGTCTTCTCTAAGACTCTGCCCAGTTTTACAAGATCTTAACTATTGAGGTGCCAGGATATAAAGGCTATTAGCCAACGCATAGCTCTGTCTCAAAAGGATCATTTGATCTTTTGACTGGATATGTTGACACTTTGAAATATATGTAGTTACAGTCATCTACTAGTGCATAGTTGTTCTCACACGAAACATGAAATATGCTATATGTCCAGCAATAGAGAAATGTTTGTATAAAATATGTTATATTCATATGTAATAAGCGATTACCAGCCATTAAAATAATACCAAAGATTAATATTAAATGGTAGAGAAATATGCTTAAAATATGAGATTAAATTTATAATTCAATTGCTAACACTTTTGTGCAAAAGAATACCATTTTTGTGAAAAAATATATATAAGTATATATGCATAGTATATATCACAAAAAATAAAGGATTAAACACCAAAAATAGTTAATGTGATGAAGAAAAAATATATTTTCTTCTTGTATGACATATTTTATAATATTTTGGAGTGTATATGTATTACTTTATAATAAAATGGAAACTCAGTTTATAACTAAGAGGTCCTGTATATTTCATTGGAAATTTGTTATTTGTTTTGCCTTAGGATAAAAATGGAGAGAATTCTGACTGGAGAATTTGATGAAGACCTGCCTAAAATAGTAGGAATGAGAGGTGGACTCTTATAGATCCTAAGGGGACTGCTTCAACCCACATACATTCCTCCTTGCTCTAAATTTCCAAGTTGAAAAGAAAGAGCTCCACTGCACCAATTGGCAAGCCTTCGGTCTGGTGTTCTTTCCATCATCTGTTACAGTTGTCATCTCATTTTCAGTGGGGAGAACCACTAACTCGGATTGCCTCCAAATAGACAAAAAGGATAATGGAACTAAAAAACAAGAACTCTGCTGCTATAAATTCACTCAGCTATTCTCCCATGGTAACACAATCTCACCCCTGACGGAGAGTGTTTCTCTCCTCATGCCAGCTCTCTTGTCCCCTAAGCCCCAGTAAGGCTTTACAATGCCACACAGGACGGTGTAGAGATTCATGTGTGACCTCTCAAAACGTTGCTGCTGTCCAAGTTTAAAACTTCAAGATTTCCTAGTGCCACACTCTGCCCATGTTAGAATCACTTCAGTGCTAAACCAGGTGTCCCTGACTACATACACCTGTTGGTATCAGGTGTCTGTAACCTCCTTTGATGATGTGTCTGATGCACCTTAGTATTCCTAATGAAGCTCATCATAGATATTCAATAATTTGTATTCAAGAAAGGATAGATAGATAAGAATTGATAATGGATACTGTTGCAGTATGAGTTGGTATAAGCCTTTTTTCTCCTGAGCTAAAATAATAATAATAATAATAATAATAATAATAATAATAATAATAATAGTAGTACTAATTTATATTTGATGGTTTGAAGTTGTCCAAAAAATAATATGCCTTTCTCCAATATATGTTGAGGTCTACTGAAGGAAGCCAAGAAATGGAAGTAAAGACATATTAGAGGACTTGGATGGCCACAAATGATACATAACACTGTACTCGAGAGCAAGCAGACTTAGTGCATGCTCAGCAAGGAGGCCACACCTAAGGGGCAAACAAAGAGTTCAATTAGGAGAGAACTTTAGGTGGAAGTCCTCTAAGTCAGTGAACTTCACTTTGTCAAACTTCACATTGCTTAAGAATCCTCTGGAAACTAGTTTAAAAATAAAATCAGTGGGTTCCTACTGCCAAGAGATTCTAATTCAGTAGTCTGCACATTAAAATTTTTTTTTATTGTTTAAAATATTACACATAGTAGTACATAAATTTCCTTTTTCCCCCATTGACTTTCCCCCATTCTTCCCGACCCCCTGTTGCAATTCCCCATCCCACCCCCCAGTGTCTTGTGTTCATTGGTTGTGCTTATACGCATGCATACAAGTCCTTTGGTTGATAGGGCTGTATATGCTATCAAAACACAGAATTGTTATAATAAGGTACCATTCAATGCAGCTGAGCACAATATTCTTTTTTTGTAAGGTGGGGTTGCAATTTTGAAGAGCAAATGTAAACACAAATTCAATAAGCAATTTGTAAAAATAAACTAATCACCACAAGTTGGCAGATATGTACATAGCCAGCCAGTCAAGTTCATAGTGCTTCTCAAGGGGCTTTATTATACCAAAGGGCAGACCACACTACTTGGCAGGAAAAGGACTGCCAGGGCGTTTCTCCAGCATCTAGTAGGGTACAGGAATCTGGAGAAGGGACTGCATGTAAATTAATAAAGAGACTAGACATGAAATATAAATTTGGAAGGCATTTTGGGGAGCCAGAGGAGACCTAGCTTCATTAACCAAGTTCTCTCTGAATCTCTGGACCCCTAGTTTTTTATTAACACAAATTGCCCTAAGTCAGTGGTCTGCAAAATCATTAGTCAACAGAACCAAATATCAGCAGTACAACAATTGAAATTTCTTTTCAGAGCCAAATTTTTTAAACTTAAACTTCTTCTAACGCCACTTCTTCAAAATAGACTCACCCAGGCTTTGGTATTTTATGGAAGAGTTACACTCAAGGGGCCAAAGAACTGCATGTGGTTTGTGAGCCACAGTTTGCAGACCACAGCACTAAGACAAAGCAGATATACATATCAAAGGCAATGTTTGGTATACAGTAGGCATTGTCAGAGAAACTGTCCTCAGCTGTTCCAGTAGAAGGCAATAACATATGCACCTTTTCAGGTTTGGGGAAATGTATTTGGTTATTCCAGCAGGCAATCTGATTCAGCCCTGGTGAATATAGAAGTCCATCAACCTTTTGAGGACTTCTTACATTTTATTATGCCCTGGTGGAATTCGCTTCCAGCAAAGGACAGCATCTGCATCAGGACACCCTGGAGGCACATATGTGTGCTTTGGCTTGAGAAACACTGGGCAGACAATTTTTGGTTATGTGGCCATAGTAAGAACACTGTAGGCCATATAAATCCCACTGGGCTTTTTTTTTTTTTTTCCAGAGAATTTATTTTTCAGTCTGACATTACTAGCCATCTCATTAGTTACATAAGAAGTAAAGTCTTAATTTCTCCAAGATTTCCAAGCAAAAATGTGGATTTTTAAAAACCACTTCTCTCATTCCCCTTGTGAACATGGAACTACCATGAAAAAGAGATGAGTGATGACGAGGACTAAGCTGAAGGTCACTGGTAAACGGCAGTGAAGAATTCTCCCAGACTCAGTTCCCAGGGAACGCAGTGCTGTGATGACACAATTCTAATGTTATTACCATCCTGAGTACCTTGAGCTCCTTTGCTCCCACACCTGTCAAGAGAGTCACTAACATACCAAACGGAAAGTGAAAACTGTTCTTTGTTAAAAGTAAAATGTTTTAAAAGAAAGATAAAGCCTTTTTTATTATTATAAATATATATTTGAACAGGCAAAAGCAGGAAACTAAGATTTATTTAGTTAGTTTCTAACTCCTACTTTGTTCAAATAAAGTTGTGATCTATTGAAGAAAATGAGGAGTTAAATATCCCAGGTATTCATTAAGACAATCAATTATACTGATTGTAACAACTTAGCAATTTGCTGATTCTTTTCCGAAAGACATTAGTCATGTCATAGTGGCTAATCTTTAAATTAGTTGGCACATGTTTCTCTTCATAATTGCTCCCATTAAAGATAAAATGCTGCCTAATTTTAATAGCAGGGAAGGGCAATTAGAAAATTAAAGAATCTATACATTACTTTCATTTCAAAGCTCGACGCTAGTTTAAGTAATGGTTTGTGTTTTGATCAGAGCTCTTAGCAGATGTCTCTATTTTATAAAAGACAAGACTACATCTAAAATGTCACATTTGTAAAATCCAACTCTAAATTGCATTAATTCATGTCTATATATAAGGTATAAATTTTTAGTTAAATACTTATTTGATCTGTACAAAATGGCTATTGATTTAATCCTCATCAAGGCTTTTTAAGTTATGGTAGGAGAAACCTATTTCAACTAGCAGAAGCAAAAACAAAAAAGAACAGTTTTGGGAGAGACAGGGTTGCAATTCCACAGTTTCCTGTGTTGACTCGTTTTTTCTGCTACTATGTGAGCTTGGGTGGCACAGCTCTGCTCCTGCCCCTAAAAAAGCCCTCTTATTTCTAACATCATTCTAAAAGTGTAACATTTCTGAGCTATAAATTAATTTTAAAAGGAAAGAGAAGCATCTGAGTCCACTTTGAGCCAACGGTCTGCCTCACAGTCTAATCAGGACTTCATTAAAGGAGGCTTTCATTGCTCTGGAAAGAACTGGGCACAGTGGTAGAGACTAGAGCGGTCACCAGAGTTGTAACTGTTACCTACACCTGCATACCATTCATTCACCCTCATTGCTTTAGCATAATTTCACCTGTAGAATCAACATGTTAGGATAGATTACATCTAAAAATCCATTGAAATCAATATTTCAAGCACCCACAATAATTTATCTTAGAATATTTTCCAGGCCAGTGATAATGAACATTACATTTGTAGGCAACAAGATTTCAATAAAGGCAAATTTAATTGTTTGCTTAAAAAATAATCTGACAAAACTGAAGAATAATCATAAGCATAATGTATCATTGCATTATTTTATTATAAAAATATTTAATTATTTTTCTTTTTAAATTATTTTTCTTTTTCAATTACAGTTAACATGCATTATTATATTATTTTCAGATGTACAACTTGGGATTAGGCATTATATAATTTATTAAGTGATAATCCTAATAAGTCTCCCACCCATCTGACATCAGAGTTATTAGAATATTATTGACTATATTCCCTATGACAGTGGTAGGCAAACTCATTAGTCAACAAAGTCAAATATCAACAATACAACAATTGAAATTTCATTTTAGAGCCAAATTTTTTAAACATAAACTTCTTCTAATGCCACTCCTTCAAAATAGACTCACCCAGGCCATTGTATTTTGTGGAAGAGCCACACTCAAGGGGCCAAAGAGCCGCATGTGGGTCACAAGCCGCAGTTTGCCTACCACTGCCCTATGTTGTACCTTACATTCCCA
Organism: Pipistrellus hanaki; assembly: GCF_964339955.1. Taxonomy (NCBI): domain Eukaryota; kingdom Metazoa; phylum Chordata; class Mammalia; order Chiroptera; family Vespertilionidae; genus Pipistrellus; species Pipistrellus hanaki. The sequence goes on along the minus strand of NC_140505.1, from coordinate 53,492,144 downwards.
TGACTATTATGTAACAACCAATTTGTACTTCTTCATCCTTTCACCTTTTGCACCCATCTTTCAAACTCCCTCTCATCTGGCAACCATCAAAATTTTCTCTGTATTTATAAGTCTATTTCTGTTCTGCTTGTTTGTTTATTTTGAGGTATTTTTTTAGATTCAATTATTGATAGACATGTATTTATTGACATTTTATTGTTCATATTTTTTATCTTTTCTTCTCCTTCTTATTCTTAAAAAAGACCTTTAACATTTCACATGATATTGATTTGGTGGTGATGAACTCATTTAGCTTTTTCTTGTCTGGGAAGTTCTTTATTTGCTCTTTGATCCAAATGATAACTTTTCTGGGTGGAGGAATCTTTGTTGCATGTCTTTGCTTTTTATAACTTTGAATATTTCTTGCCAATCCTTTCTGGCCTGCAAAGTTTCTGTTGGAGAAATCAACTGACAGTCTTATGGCAGCTCCATAACCAAAGGACAACAAGGGTTGGTTTTCTCTTGCTGCTTTTAAGACTGTTTGTCTTTCACCTTTGTCATTTTAATTGTGATGTGTCTTGGTGTGGACCTCTTTTGGTTCATCTTGTTTGGGACTCTGTGTTTCCTAGATTTCACCAAGTTAAGTAACTTTTCTTTCATTATTTTTTCAAATAGGTTTTCAATTTCTTGCTCTCTCTCTCTTCTCCTTCCAGCATCCCAATGATCTGAATGTTTGTATGCTAGAAGTTACTCCAGAGGCTCCTTACAGTATTCTTTTTTTTTTTGGTGGGGGGGGGGAGGGTTGTTTGTTCATTTGTTTTTGCTTCCTTGTATTCCAAATTGCTAATTTGATTTTTGGTTTCATCTACTTTACTGTTGATTCCCTGTAAATTATTATTTAATTCAGTAAGTTTATCCTTCATTTCTGACTGCTCTTCTTTTAGTTAAGGTTCTTACTAAGTTCATTGAGCATTCTTATAATCAGTGTTTTGAACTCTGCATTGAGTAAATTGCTTATCTTCATTTTGTTTATTTTTTTCCTGAAGTTTTATTCTATTATTTCATTTGGAACATACTAGTATGTCTTTGTCTCCTCATTTTGGCAGCCTCCCTGTGTTTGTTTCTATATATTAGGTAGAGCTGCTATATCTTCCAGGTTTGGTAGAGTGGACTGTAATAAGTGTTCTGTAGGGTCCAGTAGCACGACATTCCTGATAACCCAAGCTGGGCACTCAAGGTGCACCCCCATATGGGCTGTATACACTCTCTTCTTATAGTTGAGCTTTGATTACTCTTGGCACATCATTGGGAGAGATTTATTCCCAGCCAATCAGCTTAAATGAGACAGGATAGTAAGCCAGAACAAGTGAAATAGTGAAAGTGACACAGAGGTTTGAATAGCCAAGCAGTTTGCAGCCCTATAGTAAATTAAATAATAATAACAATAACAATAATAATAATAAAATCCTATCTTTTTTAGCTGAGGACACTTAAGAGTGGATGGCTTGCACTTCTTCCTAACCAAAGGGGAAATCATCCTAGTTGGGGAGATAGATAGCAGAAATCCAATTAGCGCCATCTGTGCCAACCACACCCAAGGACAGATGAAGTTAAATAAATAAATCTCATTTTGGTGAAAATTATATTGAGATCCTCCTGTATGGGGAACACAGGGCTTGGTTGGGATGTCTGTAAGAAGGATTCCCTAAAAGTTTGTGGGCCTATAGGGGAACCTCGCCAAAGGTGGCACCTCCTGCCTTGACTTTTCCAAACAAGTTAGAGCCTCCGGGTATTTTGCTAGAATCTCTATGTTTAGACTTTAAACACGACCTTGTGCAAGCATGTGCTTTCTCAAGGATACTTACCCTGCTGGTTGTATCTAGAGGTTAATTTTAGTTCAAGCTGTTGTTACAATAAAAGCCTGAGGTGGCAGGCAATCAGGGCTGTTTGGTGCTTCCTATTGCCAAACAGCCCCTTCTTCTTCTCTTTCACATAAATGTCTGTCAGAGTAATCCATTCATTCTTTGCTCAGGGTCTGATGATTAGTTCTGGCACTCCTCTAAGACCTCTCCTAAACTCCCAGCCTTAAAACCTCAAGATGAAAGACCTAGAGTGCCTTTCTCTCCAGGGAGCACACACACATCTTTCTTGCCTTTCAGGCATACATCTCCTAAGGGTGCCCACAAGACTTGCAACCAGGAAGGCAATGAGCAACAAGAGCTCCTCCCAGGCTAACCCCATGAACCTGTCTCCCAGGACCCCTTTTCTATCACTTTCCAGAGAGTCAAAGCAGCTCCACCTAAGCTCTTTCCTATTGCTTCTTCTATCCTAAGCACATCCTATATTACTGTCCCCAGCTTTAATAAATGTACTCTCAAAATCACCTGGTCTCATATTGTGAAATCTTTCCTACATAAAGTCAAGAACCAATACACTACAGGCCCATCAGAGGAAGACCTATTCCAGACCTTTAGGGAACAAAACGACTGGCTACAACCCAACCACCAACCTTCAACTGCCATGGAGGATCATCTGTGGAGGGTCCAATCCCACAGAGCAGGACTTACTTCAGTGGTGCTCACTGAGCCTGCCCCTTTAGTGTGTCACTTGTGAAGATGGTTGGTTTGATGATGCTTCATCATGATCTGAAGCTATCCATTGGTTATGCTGGCTTTGGGCTTTCCAGGGGGTGCAGTCCAAGGTCAGCTACTGCTTCTGTTCTGCCTAGGGCCACCTGCTATGAGCTACAAAGTGAGTTGCAGATGGCTGCTATTTGTACTGGGCTTGCAGGTGCCCAGCACAGCCAAACTGAAAACCAAAGCTGGCGTCTGTTGATGCTGGGCCTAGAGCCACTTAGTGAGAGATTTTAGGAAAATCTGAAGCATGATCCAAGCTTGGCTATTCATATGGAAAAGCCACTGGAAACAGCTTGTGTGGGCCTGAAAGCTGGGTGTGGTGGAGCCTCATGGAATCACCAGAGTGGGGAAAACAGTGTGAGCCAGTTTTACAGTTTCAGATATTATGCCCACCTGTGGGATCTGTGGGGAAAGGGTTCAGAAAAGTAACAATGACTTCTGCCAGCATTTCTGTATGGGAGAAAGACACTTCCCATCTCTTTCCCTGATGGTGACAATTTAATTTCTCCCCCTACATCTCTGGTGTCTTTCAACCTGTTTCCCCAGCCCTGTAGCTCTGAGGGAATGAATCTAAATAAGTCCCTATGCTGGCCCTTTAAGAGGAGCTGCCTGTGACTCCAGCAATGCTTGGTGTCCCTCAGCCTTAATCCTCTCTGTTTTTTACAGCCAGAAGTTATGGGGACTTCTTTTTCTGGCATTGTAATCTTGGGCTAGGGAGGCCTGGTGTGGGGCTAGGATCCCTTGCTCCTCAGGGTGGACCTCTACAGCCAAGATATCTACCCCAATTTTTATCTGCCACATGTTGGTGTGTGACCAGCTTGTTCCAAGTCTCCACCCCTCCTCGCAGTCTCAGTTTGGCTTCTTTAATTCCCTAGTTATAGGATTTCCACTCAGCCAGATTTCAGGCAGTTCTGCATGCTGCTTTTTCTATAGTTTAGTTGTACTTTTCATGTGAGTGTGTAATTACTCTTCTATTGAAGAAAAAAATAATATCAGTTAGCATAAAACAATAAATAATAACCAAGCACTGTACACTGAACATTTTAAATGTAGTAACAAATCTAATTCTCACATTATATAATGTGAGATATTATATAAGTTTGGCATAATTAGTCTCATTTGACAACAAATAAATTTTAAAATTAGTTAAGTAACCCACCCCAAGTCAAATAGCTAAAGTAGCATATTTGAGAATCAACTCTGATTCTGACATTTTTGCCACACTATGTTCCTCTGCTGGACTTCCATTTGACATGAATGTGCTTATATCTGGTTCTTTTGTGAGATTCTGGATAAAGGAGATGTAGGTTTGATTCCAAACTCTCAAATTATACTACGATTTTTCTGACCTTCTACCATCCATTCATGTATGATGCTATGACCCATCAGTATCACCCCCAGGCATAAACATAAATGGGAGAAAGTGAATAGGACATATAAAGGAAGTCTAACATGCTTTTGCTTTGTGAGACACTCAAAGACAGGTGACAACCATCAAAAAAGTCACCTGATGCATTTGACTTTTTGTCTCCTCATCATTTTATTTCACACTCCTTTATAAAGTTAAGGTTTTCATTATAATGTTATGTGCCTAGATACTAATGAACCATTTTAATTTTTGACTAATCCCAGAAGAATCTGTCAGTCAGTCAAAAGAAAAATAGCACAGATTCTTGCTAATTCTCTGGAGAGAATTATCTCTTAGTAATTCAACCAGTCTTTGAATTACTAAGAGTTGACATGATGTTCATTGGGTTTATTTTTGAATTGTTGCTAATGGAAGGGAAAACATTTCTCAAATCAATATTTCAAGTATGTATAGAACACTACTCATATATATGCATGTTAAATGCATAAATCTAATACCATCTTAGATAGTGTCGTGAATAAAAATACTTTTCTAGCCTAACATATTTTATAAGACTAAAAACACAAAAGATCATGAGTCCCTAGGGAAGCAGAAATTAAGACTGAACTAAAACAGGAAATGACATAAGGTATGCAAGACTTCCAGATTGATCACCATCTTTATATACTTCATTATTAGTAAAGCCTTTGTCATTGTCATTCACTTACTCAAGAAATATTTATTAATAGGTACCAGAAAATGTGCTTGTCTTTGATAGAAACAAATAGAAATGGATGCTTCTTTCATGGAATTCAGGTGCTATATTCTTCATTTCCAGATTGCTGGTTGATTTGAGATGTATATATCACACAGCTCATCTGTGATGTGTCTCTTTTGCCTTTGTTTGGTTTCTTTTGGTACCTTCTGTGCCTGGTTTTATTTTATTTAGAAAGCATTCACACTGCTTGAAGCTCATTTTCATGAGAAAGAATAGAAAGAAATGGGTCAAAAAAATAAAAAGAGAGAAAGCAAAGCATTTCCATCCATTTTCTGCACATCTCCCCTTTAGATTTAGAAATGTTTATTTTGTACTTTCTATGATGGAAATGAGATTAGCCTGCATTACCTAGGAATTATGTTAACATATTGGGAGAGGAATCTTTTTGTCAGCTTTGCATGTAAGCATCCACTTTTGGTGCATCCTTTATCTATGAAGAGTACACGTGTTTGTTTGTATCCTTCATATCTAGTACTAATCTTCAGAGTAAGCCTTCATTTCTGCTGGAGAATGTCAAGTTATCCTTTATGAATGCAGAAATGACTGGTGGATGCAAACCACAGGCAGGTAATTATAAGCATACATTGTTGATTCATCACTGCATCTCTAGTGCCTAGAAGAGTGTATAGTTCACAGAAACTATTTCAAAATCTTTACTAAAGGAATTAATGAATGGATCCAGAATCCATCTCTACCTAACTACTGAAACATCAGTTACAAACGTTCCACTGCCTAGGAAGTCTACCATTTCAATTTATTTTCCATCCCACTTTCATCCTCTGTCTGGTTCAAAGTCCTTTTTATTTTATGTTCCAAGACCTACAATGTAAAAATGCAGCTGCTTAGCTGAATCTTTCTATCAGTGTTGAGTCTTTTTTGTTCCCAGCCTCAACTGACTGTGACCTTTGATTTTTTTTGTCTTTGGTTTTGTTTTATTTTTTCTCAGTAAAGTCTTTGTTTTCTGCTGGGCTTACCTTTGATTTGTTACTCTTCTACATGTCTTTATTCTGATTGCCTTAAGTAAAAATGCAATATATAAAATGGATTTTCTTCTATAAACTGAATGCATATTTTTTTGTTCACTTTCTTAATGGTAAGGATTATTTTCTTCTGAATATTATCATTTGTAAGTATCAAGAAACAAACAAAAATTTGTTGCTAATAGGAATTTCTTAAAAGTCTCTAAATTGAGGAGAGGGAAATCAAACACCCTGCTGTTTTAAAAGTTTTCTTTCCGCCTAAACCTGTTTGGCTCAGTGGTAGAGCGTTGGTCTGTAGACTGAAAGGTCCCAGGTTCAATTCCGGTCAAGGGCATGTACATTGGTTGCGGGCACATCCCCGTTAGGGGGTGGGCAGGAGGCAGCTGGTCTATGTTTCTCTCTCATCGAAGTTTCTAGCTCTATATCTCTCTCCCTTCCTCCTCTCTGTAAAATATCAATAAAATATATATTTTTAAAAAGTTTTCTTTCCCATTGGCTTTCTTTCCTAGACCAAAAGTCTTGAGTCAAATCCATTAACTTGATATTTCTGTAAAGATTTCAATATGTACCTCCAAATGTTTAGAATTATCTATTTTAAACTTTATCATACCTGGACAAAATTAACAGTAATTCTTTAATATTATCCAATATCCTGTAGTTGCTCAAATTTTCCAAATTGCTTTATAACTTCTGTGCAACTTTGTTCACAATTTGGTTTATTTGAATCAAATTTCAAATAAAGTAAATATATTAAATTGGCTGATACTTACCTTCAATCTCTTTTAATATATAGGTTCCCCCCCACACACACATAATCCATTTTACCATTACTTTATAGGGAAAAATGAATCATTTGTTATGAATTGCATTCCACTGGGAACATATTAAATTTTAACTTTTGATTATTTATGGAAAATAATTTTTGGAGTCAGATGTTTATATATACACAATTTTTTAAATGTCCCTACATCTATGTTCTCTAGAGTCCTCTTCAGGAAACATTTTTTTATAAATTGTTTAATAAATCATTTTATTACTGGATTAAATATTTTCAAGTTACTAAAACAGTTAGCATTTTCACTTGGACCTTTTTTCCTCTTTGAACACGCAGAGGAAACAGCACTATTTGTGAGACACGGCTTTATTGCATACACCAAATGTTCTTGCTTTGCCTTTGCATTTTAAATAGCATTTGAGAGAGACTGTGGGACATGAGTTAAAGTGCAAGTGGAAATGTGACCATTTTTTTATATTGACTTTTCTCCAGTGATTCTCCGTTTTTCTAAAGGAGATTTGTTCTAAAAATACAAATCTTTGCTCTGCCTTTATTTTTTAGTATATACTGACCAAATCCTGTGGCTCTCGATCTAAAAGTACTCACAACTTTAACTTGAATTGAGTCTGCATATTTAAAGGCAAAATTTAATCTTATATTTATAGAATATTTTTATTCAGACCTCAAAATTATTGCCCTGGTGCAAGAAATGTTCCTAAGGAAAATGCAAATAAAAGGGTTGCCAAAACCTGGCTTTTGTATGTGCATGAGTTCACTGTGGTGGTCACAAAGACACAAAAATTCTTTATTCAGCAAGAGACAAATCTGTGTGGTTGAAACGTTCTGGGCATGAAAATCTCATTTAAATTGTTGGCTGAATCCACCCACTTTCCTTTAGAAGAATTTTTCATGGTGCTTTTGGACTCTACATCTTACACAACGTTGGGCTAATTAAAGACAAATTACTCCCACACTATGTGTTTTATTTAAATTTAGAGTGTGGTTCTCATGATAACTTTAATATCTTCTAAGTAAGTTCGGTAAACTCCTCCTGGCAGGATGCTCTTTAGCATCATTCCCTGCTTTGTCCACACAGCTCCCCCATGCTCCAAGCCAGAGCAGATGCTGCACTGTGTTTGCGATACCTTATAATGGAGTTACCCTTCCTTTGTATCAGAAATCACACATTCATTGTAGAAAAGTCTTAGGTCCTTGAAATTGATCAGGCCTTAGTCATTTTCTGGTTTTATGCTGTTATAGTGATTGGTGCTGTTTCTTTCCTGTGCATACATTATCAAATATGTTTTTTGTAGCTACCTGGGACTGTCCTCAGAGAGGAAAATAGGGGGTGGAAGGAGATGTGTGTTAACTTTCAATTTTTGTAAGCAGACAATAGCTTCTGGATTAAGCTCCACTCTAAGGTTCATGCCCCTGACAGTTAAGGCAAATGAAACATAACAATAGTTTGGGAGCATGGTATAGCTACTATCATGCTCTGTACAGAAACTATCTAGATTAATTGGTCCATGCGCTTAGTATGGAGTCAGCCCCACATGCAAAACCTCTACAGAATCCACTATCAACTTTGTATTGACAACTGAATGGTCAGGAAGAAAGCTAAAAGAGTATATCTTACATATTCTCACCACCAGAGATAGATGTAGTTATATGACTTGATGGAGATGTTAACTAACTCTATGATGATAATCAGTTGCCACCTTAAACTGTTATAAAGTTATATGTGGAATATATATCAATAAAGCTGGAAGAAAAAGAATAAAAGCAGGATCAAAAACAATAAAAGATGACAATTGCCAACTGCCAACTGGGTGAGTTAGAATAATCTGAGAATGGTAACTTTTAATGCAACTGGGGAAAAAAGGACAGAAGCAGACAAACAATTTAAACGTTCACATATTTCATCCAAGTTAACAGCAAGATGTCCACATGGAAGAGACAGTCTTGTTTGACCATAAGATAGGCTACATGAAAATCCCAACTCTGTTGTTCAAAAATTTGTAACAAATGGAGAAGAATAAAAACAACAGCATGTTCATTGGTTTGGATTTCAATTCACAAGGTAGGAAGTAACATTCATCCGATACCCTCCTGTTTGAATACCTGAATGCACATGGCAGCTCTTCCCCTGAGCTGTCACAGTACCTAAGCCTATTGTGTCTTATGACCAACGAAGCACATGCAAAAAAGAGACAGCTGGGTGATCTGGTCATCCTGGGCTCATAAGAGTAACCACTCATAGCCCACCTCTCTTTGCTCAGTGGGACTATGTAGCTTGTTCACTATGTCTTACTTGGAATTTGTTTGCCCACTGCACTCTAAGAGAAATTCCTCTTGCTAGGCTACGGTCTATGTTTTTTATCTGTCTTACCATTGAATGAGATATTAGATTACAGAAAAATTAGAAATCTGAACAACATTACTGTTAGCCCAGGGCAATGGGCTTCGTTCTTGTCAAACACATTGGGTGGTAGCCAATGGTCTTTGTAGTCCATGCCTCACTGGACAACACAGAGAATGTGGATACTCTTAATTTGGGGAATTTGATGATTTCACTTTATATATTAACTGCTTAACTTGATATGTTTTTCAAGAAGGAAAAACAAAGAAATAACAGGCAAATGGCACATAAAGAAATAAGCAGTATTCAACAACAGCAAAATGATGTCTAAAAGAAGATGATTACAATCCCAAGAGACACTAAAATGTGGATTCAATAAACTCAGAAATAAATACATCTTCAATGGGATTGAAACAACAGCCTGTTTGCCTTGAAAGTCCAAGTATGTGTTTCTTGGGGACTGCTGATATACCACATTGTGGCTGAGACACTCATTAAAAAAAAAAAATTACTCTCATATGGCCCTCAAACAGAAGAGTGATTGATTATTAGAGCTGGAGGGCATTTTGGAGTCTTTGAGTCAAACTCCCATATCACAGTCACTTCTCTAGGGAGGATGACAGACTTGCTGGACTGTGTGGTGAGAGATGCAAGTCTCACACACAGAGATCCAGACTCAAGCTGTACTCCCAAGGGATCACTATTCAGCACTTTAGAAAAAAAATATATTCATACATGGCCCAAAAGTAAAGCAAGAGAAGTCAGAGCCTTCCTGAAGAGAACAGAACACTAAAGGAAAAATAAAAAGACTGTAGGTAGTGACCAAAGTCCAACAAAGTATAACTGCACCTCACATTTGACATTCAGATGCTCGGATCCCAGGACTGGATGGGCAGCCACAAGACCAGTTAAAATAAACTCCTGGGTACACCAGTGGCTGCTAGCAAGCTTCTCATGGTATGCTTTACCCGCCTGGTGCATGTTTCCTATCTCTGCGTAATAGTGTCAGGTCACACATGTTTGTGTGGTTTTCTGCACAATATGGCATTTCTTCACCACGCATGTTTGTGTAAAATAAAACACATGAATTCCCTTCAAATGTAGACTAGAGAGAGACAAACTCATTTAGTCTCACTCTACCAAATATCTTTGTAAACTGAGAGTACTCTTAGCAACAAGGAGACCTGGAGACCTAAGCAAGGGCTGTGAGAGGAAAAATGGAGAGATTTTCCAACCCTTCCTTTCCAGATTCCTTTTCCTCCCCACCCCTGCTCCCACCTCACCATACAAAAATATACCCAGGGTTTCTAGGGTATCCAAGGTATATTCTACATGTGTTTGCTTGCTCTGTCTTCATCAATTCTCTCAGTCCAAGCAACAGAATCTCTGAGATCACCTAGTTTTCTAATTGTTCTTGATTTTGCTTGTATTTCCATATTGTCTGTTATCCACAGAACAGTCAGATCCTCCTTTTTAAAAATACAAGTTTAAGCTGATTTTATCCGGTTAAAATCTTCAAAAGGCTTCTCAACACACTCAGAATAAAATTTAAACTCCTTACCTGGTTGGGAGAGGTGTTTGCAATACTGCAGAGTTGAAGAAAGAACTGATAGCAAGAGGAAAATAGAGTAATCATCTCCTTTGTTCTTGGGATCTATCTTAAATAAAATAAATTTTGTGAGCCCAGAAAGTAAACCCTACCTTGTAAGAAATATTATATAGTGTCATAAAATGTCTGTTTATCTCCTCTGTACTATTCCATAGTCTTTATTCAATTCTTATTTAAGTACTGTAGATTTAACTCTAAGATACAAATAGAATGAACATTCTTATGATTTTAGAAGTCTAACAGTAAAAGTGACCAACCCCTGAGTCCAGCATCATGAAACGAATTTGCAAGAAATTTCACCTAAGCCGGAACCGGTTTGGTTCAGTGGATAGAGCATCGGCCTGCAGACTGAAGGGTCCGGGGTTCGATTCCGGTCAGGGGCATGTACATTGGTTGCGGGCACATCCCCGGTGGAGTTGTGCAGGAGGCAGCTGGTCGATGATTCTCTCTCATCGATGTTTCTAGCTCTCTATCCCTCTCCCTTCCTCTCTGTAAAAAAAATCAATAAAATATATTTTTTTAAAAGAAAAAAAAAGAAAAAGAAATTTCATCTATGCCCTAGCTGGCTTGGCTCAATGGCTAGAGTATTAGACTGCGGGCTGAAGAGTCCCAGGTTTGATTCTGGACAAGGGCACATGCCTGGGTTGTGGGCTAGATCCCCAGTAGGGGGTATGCAGGAGGCAGCCGATCAATGATTCTCTCTTATCATTGATGTTTCTATCTCTCTCTTCTTCTCTCTTCCTCTCTGAAATCAATAAAGATATATATATATATATATATATATATATATATATATATATATATATATATACATACACACACATATTACTAGCACCCTATTTAAAAACAAAAATTTCATCAAAAAAAGACAGTATATCGAACACAAGGGGATAGAACTATGTGCTCCAACCACCATTCATCATTTTTGTGCAAATACTAAAAGCTTAGTGAAGAGGGAGCTAGAGAGAAAAACATTTTCTTATATGAGTAAATGGTGAAATTACTGGCTTAAGTTAAAAGCATGGGAACAAGTTTAGTTAGAGAGCCAGAGCAAAAGAGACTAACTAAAGGTCTTTGTGGAACAACTCAACAGTGGGGATAAGTCTAATGAACTTTAGTTCAGGGGAGATTAAAATGAGTCCTTAGGGGACGCCAGGAAAACAGTTTGTGCTGTTTCACCCTTCTTCCTGTCACGTGACTACAGAATGAGACCAAATATCACCAGTAAACTACTGAAAACCTCATATCTATGGCTTATGTTTTCACAGTTCCCTAAGGTCAACCCATGGGAAAGTGGGTACTCATCTTGGGGATCTTTTCTATCTTTCTATCTTCTTATCTGTTCTTATACAAGAGAATAACCGGTAGCTTTTGGAAACTACATGTGCTCCAGCCATTCCCACAGAGGTTGTGATTCAAAACTCCCTGGACCATTCTGATGTCCACTCCCACTGTGGACTGCAAGAATGGAGGAAGAGGGCAGGACTGTACCCCATGTTAGCTGGCACAGCTAATGCTAGGTCTTGAGATCCTACAGCCTCTGCTGCCCCCTAGTGGTAACTATTAAGTGAACCTTACCCCTCTGGAGTCAGCCAATAAAAATCAAGAAACATTGAAAACCAGCTAGGTTGAAAATATTGTGCAGGGAACTGTGGCACAATGCCATATGATATTCCTTAATTCATATTTTAACATTCAATAAAACTAGTAATCCTCCTTGAAATACAACTCCAAACACCTAGTTAAACACATTTGTCAACTGCCACAACTTTTTAATTACAAAGGCAGAGTTAGCAAAACTAGTCTGTTCTAATATCAGAAGTTTAAAACAAAAGCTATACAGAAATCAATACAAATATAGTTAAAGCAAAATAACTTATTTTATTTTCATACATACAAATAAAAATTAATAATATTTCTCTCTTTTGAAACAACATACTATTTTATTTTTTAATTTCTTTATTGATTAAAATATTACATACCACATATTATTTTAATTGCTTAGATTCTTTAAGTGAAAGTCCGCTTTGTGCTTCTAACCAACCAAAAGCAAATATACTAGCGATTGAAACTGAATTAAAAAGAATGAAATCTAAGCCCTCTTTCAAGGGTCTAATCTTTTCATCAACCATTTCTTGTTGTTCATCAAACTGTTCACCAAAAAATAAATTATAAGGGCACTGTGGATTTTTCCTAACCATCCCCCTAATGCGTCTAAATTACTAGTTTCTACTTCTCAAATTTGAAGACCATGGCATATTTTTCAACTTATCTAATTTTTTTTTCCATTGACTGAAGTCCACTAAAGAACCATTTTTGCCATGGTGTGTTTCATTTAAAGAAACATTTACTAATAAGATCATGTTCACTGTGTGGGCAGACATATGGTCTCAATTCAATTTCTGGAAAACAGGCAGAGTTGTGAGCAACTCACAGTTATTCGACAGTTCTCCATCTTTGTTTCCACTGATAGAAACAGCCTTCTTAAATGTTCAACTCTTTCCAATGAATGAATAATACCTTTCATTTATGTTAATGTCTAATCAAATGTTCCCAAACTAGGATAATTTCTAGTCAAAGACTTCACCACAACCGTTTTGTAGGACAAGATAATCCCTATGTGGCTGAATTATAAACACACAATGTTTCTCTGATTATAAACAGAAACCACATTTTAAGCTGTCTTCCTTTGATGCCGGTAAATTGAATATGCATGCAGGACCTTGTGGGTGTTTTTGCACAGCAATAAGCTCTAGTGAAATCTGAGAAGTTATGATGTGCAATGTTGGGCTATAAGGGGTACTTTTGACACAAATGTCTCTAGGATGCTGGAAAATTCAATTTATTTTATTGCCTCCCTTGAAAGTTCTGAAGTTTGGGGGAATTTTAAAATGGCCCTACAATACCTTTCAGGAATATTAATATCTGTGACTGCTAATAATTAAAACGTATAGAGCTTGTACTGCACATAAAAGCATTCAAGATACATTACTTAGAGTTGGGAGCAAGTAAGTTAGACGGACACAGGCCAATAAAAAGCAGCCAGGCTCCTGATTGTGCAAGCTAAGGATCAAATTCCCTCAGGCACAGAATGGATTAACTGTTATTTTTATTTTCCAACTCTTAATAAAAATATATTTTCGGGACTGGATTTTTATTTGTGTAATAAGTGACCTTATAGCTCCTTCTGCCTAGAATGTCTACAGTCTCCCCTGGTTCACCTACAGCCCCCACTCTTCCACCCACTTGATAATTCCCCAGACATTTCTAAGATTCAGCTGGAACACCTGCCAGCTGTGAATTGCTCACTGATCTAAGCCCAATTATTAGTCATTGAATTTTGCATAACTTGATCAGACTGGACTAATTGATTATAGCTGTTCACTTTTCTATCATCGCAGTTAGACTAATGAGCAACTTGATGTCTCAGACTTCATTTAATTTTTTTACCTCCTGCATTAGGAATTGTGCTTGACACATATCCAGAGCTAAAAATATTTTGGTTGAATGTCTATAGAGAGCACACCATAAAAACACAGTCACTTTCCTTTATATATGAAATCAGATTATTTCTACGGCATTTAGGCATTGTTGCAATAAGGAAATAAACATTTGGCTTACTTTTCATTTAATTCTGGGAACAATTTTGTTTATGCAAATATTGGCCTCTATTGTCAAATTCTAGCAAAAATTATTTTTTTTAAAATCTATGGTTGTTACATAAAACATAACTGCTGGTAGCAAAGTGAATTAAATAGAGTTGAGTAGTTTTTTTATTTTGTTTTGTTTTGTTTTTTAATTTGTAACATTTTCAACCCCAATTAATAGTTTCTAACCTGCTGTTTTTTACTAAAATGTTAATTCTCAGAATCCATCTCCTTAAAGTGGGGTTTTATTTATAGTAAGCATACAAACATTTGTTAACTGTTTAAGATTAAGATAATAGAGAAAAATAGCTTGAGTAAATTAGTTTATTGATACCAAATCTACAGCAAATTCTCTTACTCTACTGATTCCTTATTAGATAAAAGTCCTTGGTACCAAACCTTATAAATTTTTATTGATGGCTAGTTTGTATTATTATCTACCCTACAAAGTTACTGTGAGACAGAGCAATGGAATCTAACATTCAAGTCTTGCTTGTCTGCCTAGAGGTTCACATTCATCAAAAGCAGTAGGACAGAAGGGAGATTAAAATAAACTCCACTACAGCACAGGTTTTTAAATCTGTCTATTCTACCCACATAACTCTGATTCTCATCTTCCTTCCCACTTCTGGAAATTAAGAAACCTGAACCAAGATCAGGGGAAGAAAAATGCAACAAGGAGAGGGAAAAAACTCAGAATATTAATCAAAGAGCCATCCTGCTTTTATGAGTACCAAAACATTTACTTTCTATGACAGTGGCAATTAGCTGGGACCACCATTTCACCCATCGGTAGATCTCATGTTGGCAGTGTTTCAAGCTCCTGTAGCTAACCCAGAAGGGAATAGCCATTGTTTGTGCCTCAGGTGGTGTCCTGATTCTCTCTCTGGATTTGGGGGTCTTGGAAGAGCAAACCACAAAGGACCAAGGTTTCCTTGCACTATCCATTTTCCTGTAGGTGGATATTTGGATTGTTTTCATGTTTTTCCTTTTATTTATGACAAGGATCAGTGCATCAGTTGGCTAAGTTCGTCATAGCAAAGTGCCTCCAATTGGGTGGCTTAAATAAAATTTATTTCCTCAGATTTCTGGAGGCTACAAGTCCAAGATCAAGGTGTCTGTCCTTGCCTTGCAGATGGTCACCCTCTCACTGCACCCTCATTCTCCTTTTCCCTGTGTGCATGCACTCTTGCTCTCCCTCCTGTGTCCTAATCTCCTCTTTTTACAAGGTCACCAGTCATATGGGATTAGGGGCCACCCCAATAAACCTCATTTTCACTTAATGAGCTTTTGAAGGCCCTATCTTCAAATATAGTACATTCTGAGTCACTGGAGGTTAAGGCTTCAATATATGAATTGGAGGTGAGGGGTAAGTCTTTCAGAATCAGTTAGTGGCACATTGCTTAGAACTTACCCCCTCTACTTTCAGTCCTTCATCCTAGGATCCTTGCCCTTCATATTATACAAGATAGATCCATATTTCTAGAGAGATCTTCACTAAAGTGATTTATTCCCCAAAGTCCCCAGAGGTTTTCATTTACTAACTTTGAAAACATTTAAAACACACACACACAAAACAAACAAACAAACAAAAGAAACACTTAAATAACTTCATGCAAAGACTTCAGGTTCTTCCCACTCCAATCAAACACATGGCCAATTGATTGTCCAGCATAGAGGGGGAATGACAAATGGCTGGAGGAATCATCATTGAAGTGCGGTGAAGATTCCATCTGTTGGGGTACAACCAATAGGGCAGATCAGGAAAGCTCAAGTACAGTTCAATGCACAGTTTGTTTTATATTATTTAGCTGACTCTAGCAGAAGGATGAATTGTTTTAAAAAATTGAGTGAATTAGTAAGATTTTAGTTATCTTCAAAAGCAAATTACCATGACCATCTGCTTTGAAATCTGTGAGAACATTAGAAGCATGAGTTGAGCATGACATTTTAGTTTTCAAATTCTCCCAGTGAAGAGAGTCTACTCAGACAATTTACTTCCTTGCTCATATAGAACTCAGCCATGCCTTTGGTCAGAAGCCCCAAGCAGTTTCCAGAATAAAAGCTAGTTAAGATGAATTCTGCAAAAGAAGTCTCCTCATTAGCAACCAGACTCACTGCAATGCTTATTTATGTCTGTCCTCTGAGTGATTGGAACAGAATTCTAACCTAATACCATTTCTGCTTTCAAAGGACTCTATCTTCTAGACTTCATTTAGCATGAGGATAGAGAAACACAGATAAATGTCTTATCAGGCAAAAAAGTAATTTCATGTTCTTGCAGTTCTTTTCTCTGTCTATTCAAATGCTATATGCCCTTTCATCTTCTACAAACGATTTTTTCTTAATCCTCAAGAAAACTAGTTCATTCTTTCTAACAACATCATTATATTTTGAATGAATTATCACAGAACAATTAAGAGCTGTTCTCATGTGACACACTTATCTTTGGCTGTTTGTTTCAAAATTTGATTCAGCTGTGCCCTCCACTATTTCCTCATTTTGTAGAATGCCTTTGTCAGTGTGGAAGAAAGAAAATAACACAGTAGGGGGCAGGGCAGAAGGCGCTGTATTATAAGACATCTTTGCCTCTGGAAACAATGTTCTCCATTATAGTTCAATGAGCTAATAATAATGCATTATTTTGCTAAAAGGCAGTTGTTACTATCACTGCAGCAAAACAGCATATAATGTCAACTAAGCTATTATTCTGACACTTTGTGGTAAATGAAGAAAATTTTTATCATAAAATCTTATTTTGCCATTCATTACATTTTTATGCTTTCCTTTGGAAATTTTTTATTATAGGAGTTGACCTGCAAATGAAAGGATGGCGAGTTTAGAGTCAGACAGTCATGAGACTGAATCCTAACTCTGTACATGGTATGACTTCAGATAATAAAATTTTTCTAGTTCATAACTTCCGCACCTACAGAATGGAGATTTGTGGAGTTAATTAGTAATATATATACATATATATATATATATATATATATATATATATATATATATATATATATACATATATACGTATGTGTATATATGTATATTATTGATTTCACATAGGAAGGGAAAGGGAGAGAGATAGAAATATCCTGTCTTTTGCACACTCCACACTGGGGATCGGGCATGTGTCCTAACTGGGAATAGTACCGTGACCTCCTGGTTCATAGGTCAACGCTCAACTACTAAGCCCTGCTGGCTAGGCTGGGTGTCTTTATTATAAAATCTCTTAACCTCCATTTGGTTCCTCTTTCTTCCCCCCTCTCCCAGAATTTCACTTAAACCATAGCAATAAATAAACAAATTAATAAATAATAAAATAGATAATTAAATAAAACCAACTATGCTGGATGCTTATTGTTTCATACGCTCACCTGTTATTGGATGATTAAAATTTCTCTTTTCACCTTTTCTTAACAGAAGCCTTGAGTAACATAGCTGTATATAGAGCATTTTCTAAATTCTTTGAGAAAATGTTTGCCTGTTTCTTGAATGCTTATGACATGGTTACATGAAGCATTGATGATATCTTTTTCTGATATCTTTTAATTTCATGCAATGGAAATAATACTCAAAGATAAATGTGAAGTCAGCTATCCAAGTACAGAGAAGAAAGTCATATTTTTATATTTTTAATATTTTTAAGAAGAACCCTAACCTGGCTTTGTTGTCACTGCTAAGTAACACAGCACATAAATCTTCTGCTCACTGTAGTGAAATAGAGCAAATTCTGTATATTAATTCATTAACACTTTATAAGTGCATGCTGTGTCAGAAACTGAATTAAACCCTGAAAACACAGAGAAATGAATGGTCCCTTTGTGTTCAGTGTTTAGTGGAAGAGACATACGCCTTAAAAGATAGAGATTCCTAGTCTGAATAAAAGAGTAGAGATTCATTTCCCCAAGTGCAACCATAAACCCTGAAAATAATGTAAAAGGCAATGGAAGGAGAACTCTGAACAGTGGAAAGAGGAAGGCAAACTGGTTAGCGATCCCAATGCTGAAAGGAAAACTCAGGGGCAGTGGTCTTAGAGGCCTCTATCCAACAGAAAAATACTATTCAGGCCCCACATGTCAGCAATGGAAGGTAACTCAAATCCTCCCCTGGATCAGATAGGAATTCTGTCAATAATGCCAGGCAAGCAAGGCAACACATGCAAGGGGAAGAGATCAAGACCCACACTGAACTTGCAAGCCAGGGAAAGGATGGTCTTCATGGGGCCAGAGACCCTCTTCTACCACCTAGGGAACTGGGAGGCCAGATGACACCAAAGATGGGGCCACAGCAAGGATCCTGTCCAAGAAGTCTTTTTATCCTGTAGATCTGAGACTTCCCTCTCTCACCAAGAGACTGGGTGAGCAGCAGTAGTGGCAAATGGGATCCAGCTACAATAAGAGTCTCCCCACAGCTCTCTTTGTCCCCTGAGGAAAAGGGAGACTCTTACCACCTCAAGGCACCAGACAGCCTAGGAACTGCTTGCTCCTTTTCAGGTAACAGAGAAAAAGTCCAGCTGGAACCCCAGTGGTAACATACACACCAAGCAGACAAAAATAGATCTAAAAATAAAGCCTCTAAAACTTAAATTGTCCAAATAAATAAATAAATAACAAATGTGGGCAAAAATGTGGAGAAATTGGAGCTCTCATATATTGCTAGTGGGGATATCAAATTATGCAGCTGCTGTGGAATACAGTTTGGTAGCTCCCCAAAAAGTTAAACATAGAAATACTATCACAAACATATAATTACACAGCAATTCCACTCCTACATATAGACCCAAAAGAATTAAAGACAGGTGTTCAAACAAAAACTTGCGCACAAATGTTCATATCAGCACTATTCTAAATAGCCAAAACATGAAAACAATCCAAATGTCCATCTACTAATTAGCTATAATGGGTGAGCAAGATATATTGTAGTATAGCCATACAATGAAAAAATTTTCAGCCATCAAAAGGATTAAAGTACTCTCACATACTACAACATGGCTGAACCTTGAAAACTTGCTAAGTCAAAGAAGCTAACCCCAAAAGGCCACATCCTATCTTATAAAAAAAAATAATATGCAAATATGCAAATTAACCATCACTCTGCTACACCCATAAGCCACATCAACCAGCCATGCCCACAAGCCAATCAGAGTGAGTATGCAAATAAACCCAACCAAGATGGCTATGGCCACAGAGAGCAGGAGGAAGGCTTGGGTTTCCCAGGCAACTGAAAAAGCCAAGCTTTCCGCTTGCTCTTGCTGGCCTAGGCCTCCACTCAAGGCTACAAAGCTTTAATTATAGAAGGTAAACAAATCCAAACAGAAATGGCAGCAGCCACGGAGATGGAGAGAGCAGGCTAGGGTTGCCCCTGGCAACAGAGGAAGCAAAGCTTTCTGCACACCCTGGCGGGCCCAGGCCTCCACTTAAGGCTACAAAGTTTCAATCATAGAAGGTACATTAGTCCCAGTAGAAATGGCTGCTGGCTATGAGCTAGCAGGAAGCTTGGCTCCACTCCAGGCTACAAAGTTTCAATTGTAGAAGGTAAATAAATTCCAGATACCAGGGCCTCTGCTTGGGTTGCCAGGGGGCATGGTGAGCCTGCAAACCACCACAGGCCCCTCACCCAGGCTGCCCCATACCCCAAGGGAACTCCCACCTTTCAGGGCAAACAAGCTGGGCCCCACCCATGCAATAGTCCTCTATCCTATCTAATAAAAGAGTAATATGCAGATTGACCATCACTCCAACACATAAGATGGCTGCACCCATGTGGTCAAAAATCCTGCTTTCATGTGGACACAGATGGCCACCAGAAGACGGCCAGCAGGGGAGGGCAGTGGGGAGGGACCAGGCCTGCAAGGGAGGGCAGTTGGAGGTGATCAAGCCTTCAGGGGAGGGGAGTTAGGGGTGACCAGGCAGGCAGAGGAGGGAAGTTGAAGGCAAACAGGCTGTCAGGGGAGCAGTTAGGCATCAATCAGGTTGTCAGGGGAATAGTTAGGGGGTGATAAGGCAGGCAGAAGTGGTTAGGAGCAATCAGGAAGGCAGGCAGTGAACAGTTAGGAGCCAGCAGTCCTGGATTGTGGGAGAGATGTCTGACTGGGGGATCAGGCCTAAAAGGGCAGTCGGACATCCCTTGAGGGGTCCCAGATTGGAGAGGGTTCAGGCTGGGCTGAGGGACATCCCCCAACCCCCGTGCATGAAGTTTGTGCACCAGGCCTCTAGTATTATATAAATCAATATATGTAAAATGTCTATTACAGATAAAATGGGGGGGGAAAATTTAGATTAGTGGCTGCCTATGGCTGGGAAATGGAGAGATAGGAACATGATATATAAAGGTTATAGGGCTTATCATTATTGTGATGAAAGTATTCTAAAATTGACGGTGGCAATGGTTGCATATATTGGTGATTCTATTAAAAACCACTGAAGTGTATTCTTAATTAAGTGGAATTGTCTTATCACAAGAGTAAGCCAGGAGGTTTGTGCTAAACCTTAGCCCATGATAGCCTGCTAAAATAGCAGATTTAAACAGGATCTAGAATCTCTTAACATAATTATCAAAATTTTGATTATATAATTAAAATAATTCACCACACCAAGGAAAGACAGCCAGCTGATGCCAGCACTAAGATGAATCAGATACTGAAACTAACTGACAAGGATTTGAAAGCAGCCTTCATAAAAATGCTTCAATATGAAATTACAGTCTCTTGAAATCAGGAAAAAAAAAATCTTAGCAAAGAAATCCAATCTTCAACAAAGATATTTAAAAATATAGCACTGCTCTTAGCTCAGGAAGGTAAAGCAAGGAGTAGTGAAGAGAAATTCTAATTTTTCACCCTATAACTTTCTGTTGCTTTGAATTATTTTCAAATACATGATTTATTTTGATAATAAAATTCAAACTCCATAAGATTAGTTAAATTCAATTTTTTAAAAGTGAGAGAAACAGCTTTTCCATGACATACTATTAAAATTATTTTCTAGTGAGTAGCTAATATTCCTTTTAATGGTTTTACATTGAAATCATGAAAAAATGAGTTAGTAGTTTTTCTTATAAAAAGGTTTATGAGACATGATTTCAAAAAAAGAAAAATACATAAATAACTTTCTAGAAATTAAAAACATTCTATTAAACATGCTAAATTGAATCCTGATAGTGCCATGTATTGTACCGAGTTATTGTGTTTAATATTTGGGAAGATGAGGGGCCAAATTTTTTTATATTTTTATTTTTAAATAGTTTAGTTTTCATGCATTTTTGTTTTTCCAATTTATTAGAAACACTGAATATTAAGATTAGCATTTGACATTTTTGTCCTTTGCATTCTATGTTTATTTAAATAACAACCAAAAGTATGAAAACCAACAAGTTTTTTGAGCTATTGCACATACAAGGCTGTATTTGTACATGTGTTATTGCAAATTTTGCTTTAGGAAATTATTATATTTTTAAAACAACCACTACTTGGGAACAATTATTATCTAGTTAGTAATGTGGAACTCAAAATAGAAAATATGGCTAGAAATAATGAGTATATACTGTGTTCTTGTCTGGGGATAAGTCAGATTCTGAGCTCCACTCTTGATTTAAGTAGAGTCTACTGAAATCCTGGTGTCAGTGCCCCTGGAGAAGAGAGAAACAAAGGGGACAAGTTCTTCATGTGTTTTTTATTTGTGGTGTTTTTTTTTGTTTTTTGGGTTTTTTTTTGTTTGTTTTTGTGTGTGTGTGTGTGTGTGCTTTTTCTCATTTGTATTTGTTACCGCCAGACTTTCCAAAGCTCTGACCAAACTTGGTATGATATTATCTATATATAGATAATAGAGAAATATGCTAATTAACTGGAACGCCATAACTGGTTGACAGGACAGGAGGAGGTTGTGTGTGCAGCATCAGAACGGGGCGGCAGGGGCCTCCATGAGCCTGTGCTGGGGGAGGGCCTGATCAGCAGCAGCTGCAGCTGCTTCAAGGGCCAGAGAGGGAGGCAGGGCCGGACTGGTAATGGCCACAGTTGCTGTGGTGCCCAGGGAGCAAGGCAGGGTCAGACCGGAACTCCAGGGTGGGTGGTGCCACGGAATTTTGAATCCCACATTGGGCTCCCAGTAATCCTAATAAAAAGAGTAATATGCAGATTGACCATCACTCCAACACACAATGGGTTGCCCCCATGTGGTCAAAGATCCTGTTCCTATGTGGACACAAGATGGCCACCACAAGATGGCCAGCAGGGGATGGTAGTTGGGAGGCAACAGGCCTGAAAGGGAGGGCAGTTGGGGGTGATCAATCCTGCAGGGGAGGGCAGTTAGGGGTGACCAGGCCAGCAGAGGAGGGAAGTTGGGATCGGGCCTAAACAGGCAGTCAGACATCCCTTGAGGGATCCCAGATTGGAGAGGGTGCAGCCTGGGCTGAAGGACACCCCCTGCACCCCAATGTACAAATTTTGTTCACGGAGCCTCTAGTTTATAATAAGAAATAGATATTTGATCTTCAACCCTTTTCCTGACACAGAACTCCTAAAACCCTTAAAAATTCTTAAGAGTGATAAAGGTGTCTTTTGCTACATTAATGAGGTGACTTTTGGAAAGCCCCCAGATCACTCAGGACAGTGGCTACCAATGGAACCAATCATATGATTAGAGGTTTGAAACAATCTACCCACTGACCTCTGAGGTGGGGACAGGGGCTAGAGGTTGAGTTCAATCACCAATTGACAATGATTTAATCAATCATGCCAATGTAATGAAGCCTCTACAAAAACCCAAAGGGCAGGGTTTGGAGAACATTCGGGTTGGTGAACACATGCAGTTTTAGGGAGAATGGATACTCAGAGAGCATGGATGTGCCAAGCCCTTTTCCTGTACCTAACCTTTGCATCTCTCCCATCTATCTGTTTCTGATATATAGCCTTTTATAGTAAACTAGAAGCCCTCTCACAATCCAGGACAACTTCCTCCTAATAGCTCTCCTGCCTGTCTGCCTGATCACCTCTAACTGATCTGCCTGCCGGCCTCATTGCCCCTAACCACTCTGCCTACCTGCCTGATGGCCCCTAACCTATAGCCTGCTTGTCTGATTGCCACTAACCACCTCAGCCTTGGCCTCCACCAACTTGGCTTTGTCTGAAAGGACATTCAGAATGACATCTGGAAGGTCATTTGGCTTCCCAGTCTAATTAGCATATTATACTTTTATTATTATAGGTCAGTGTTTTCCAAACTTTTGACATATGTGTACTCCTTCTATAATTTTCGTAACACTGAGTACCCCTCGCACTCATGAGAACGTAGAATTAGGCGCAGCTAAGCACGGTGCAGTGCATATCCCCACCAAACTCCGGTGCAACACATACTCGCACCAAACTCTTCCCGTACCCCTGGGGGTACGCATACCACACTTTGGGAAACACTGTATTGGTTATTATAGACTAGAGGCCTGGTGCATAAAATTCGTGCACAGGGGTGTGTTTCCCTCAGCCCAGCCTGCACCTTTCCAACCCTTGAGGGATGTCTGACTGCCTGTTTAGGCCTGATCTAGGTGGACCTAATGGGCAGTCAGACATCCCTCTCAAAATCCAGGACTACTGGCTCCCAACCACTCGCCTGCCTGCCTTCTGATTGTCCCTAACTGCTTCTGCCTGCCAGCCTGATCACCCCTTAACCACTCCCCTGCCAAGCTTGATCATCTTCAACTGCCCTCCCTTGCAGGTCTGGTCCCTCCCAACTGTCCTCCCCTGCTGGCCATCTGTGGTGGCCATCTTGTGTCCACATGGGGGCAGCTATCTTGTGTGTTGGAGTGATGGTCAATGTGCATATTACTCTTTTATTAGGATAGAGGCCTGGTGCACAGGTGGGGACCAGCTGGTTTGCCCTGAAGTGTGTTCTGGATCAGGGTGGAAGTTCCCTTGGGGTGTGGGGTGGCTTGAGCAAGGGACCTGTGGTGGTTTGCAGGCTGGCCACGCCCCCCGGCAACCCAAGTGGAGGCCCTGGTATCTGGGGTTTATTTATCTTCTATAATTGAAACTTTGTAGCCTTGAGAGGAGACCAGAGCTGGCCAAGGTGGGTGGAAAACTTGGCTTCCTCCATCACCAGGGAAACCCAAGCCTCCTGCTCACTCTGTGGCTGCAGCCATCTTGGTTGGGTTAATTTGCATACTCACTCCTGATTGACTGGTGGATGTGGCTTGTGGGTGTAGCTGAGGTGCAGTTGATTTTCATATTACTCTTTTATTAGATAGGATGGATAATCTAGCATGTAAAATGTTACCCTGAGTTCTGTGAGCTATTGTAGCAAAATCATGGAACCCAAAAGAGAGGGTTGTGGGACTTTCTAATCTATAGCTCTCCAGTCAGAAGCACAGGTGACAACTTAGACTTGTGATTGGCCTGTGAGTGAGGGGTGGGGTAGTCTTGTAGTCTTGTAGGACTGAGCCTTCAATCTTAGATCTGTGAAATGCCATCTCTGATAGTGTCAGAACTGAGATATATTGTAGCTGATGTTGGAGAATTGTTTGGCAGTGTGGGAAATAACCCACACTTCAGAACTGGGTGCAGAACTACACATGGAGAAAGAAGCCACTCACCTAATCAGTTATACCTATAGTTTCACTTATTGGAGCCAAGTTTCCATGTTCAGCAATTAGGCCGTATGGAAAGTCAACATTTTTTTCTCTCTTATATTTTACCAGGAAGCAACAAAAAAAAATAATAATACTGTGAAATCTATTTTTCTGCCAACCCAGAGGGTAGTGAAGAAAGCAGAGGAAAAAGTATGATGCATTCAATGCTAAAATAAATGGGGTTGTTCATGCCCGGCATGCTGCCGCTGCTGTTAAAGACATTCATCCTTTCTTAGCTCTAGCAGCAAGAGCCTCTGCTTGTGCCAAAATTATCCCAACTGTGACATGCACATGCAGATTTCAATACTCCTGTCAGAGCAAACTGTAAATATAAAAATTAACCCCCAAAGGGATTTGTCACAATCAGTGAGCATGGATATTTCAATTCCTGGACCCATCATTTGCCAAGCAGACACATGGTGTCTTAGAACAAACAGGTTATTCCTGAAAAAAAAAAAAATGTTTCAGTGCCAGAGGTAAGAAGAGTTGCCATTTTGGGGGGGGGGGGGGAATAGAAATCTGTAAATACAATACTTAGTTAGGTTTATAAAATTATTCTAACAAGACAGAGTTTGAAGGTGATACTCCCCTTTTGCCATTGCCCTTTCCACAGTTGTTATTCCTAAGATTTAACCACATTAACAGTTTTATGTCTATATGTCCAGAAATATATAAATATACAGTATATGTAAATGATTCTTTTACTTACAAAAAATATTTTTATTTTATAATTTTTCCTTTTTATTGTCCAGTATATTGGTCAACTTTCCATTTAAGTGGCTAAATGTTCTCATTTCTAATCACAGTTGCAAAGTAGCACAATAGATGGGTTCTATTACTATAATACTTTTCCTATTAATGAACAGTTGGATTGTTTCTGGATCTTGGACCTCAATGAAATCTTTGCATTTAAGTAAAACTGTTAGATAAATTCCTATGAGTGGGACTTTTGGTCACAAAATATCTTCATATTTTCAAAATGTCTTTCAAAACAACTTGAGAGTACTTTTTTATTCTAGTCAATACTGGCTATTATAAAACATTTTTGTGTTTCCAATAAGATAGGAAAAAATGGTGTCTCATTGTTATGTAAATTTGCATGTATACTTATAAGAGAATTTTGACATCTTACCATATGGTTATTCACTGTAATTTTTTTCACTGGGGAATTTTGCTTCAAGTATTTTCTCCTTTTTTTATTATTATTATTGTGAAAACTCTTTGTCACATTTGTTTGGCATATATTTATATTTTGCATATATTTTCATAGTTATATTTCTTGTGACATGAAATTATTTTGCAATTCAAAAGCTAAACTCTTTTTTATAGTCCAATTTTGGTTTTTTTTTCCTCTCGGTTTCTGAGTTAGAAAGTCTTTAAGTTTTTAAGAAACAAAATTTCTTCTGATGCTTTTATAATTTTCATATTTAAATGCTTATTTATATGCTATTTGTTTTAGAATAAAACTTTTAGTAGGAATTTAATTTTACTTTTCTTAAAAGATCTAGCCCAATGGCCAATAAAACTTTCTGAATAATGTATCATATCTTTAAGAATATTAAATATCTTTTTTATTAATTTGTTGATTATATTTATGAATTTATTTATGACTTTTAGTTTCCTTGATCTATTTATGTAATAGTAGCAAATTATTTTAGCATAGCTTATAATTACTTTTCTATATCACAACATTCCCAGATATTTCCATAATGATTATTTCTGAAAAGTTAAAAAAAACAACTTATTTTTATTGAGATATAAATATGTTGATTATTTAATTTTTAGAAAATTATCTATAGGAATTGTTTTTGTTATTATTGTTTTTTCATCCAAAAACAGGCTAGGGCCATACATTATTTTAGGGCTTACTTCATGTCCTTTTATGAAGTAGTTTCTTCGTGTAGTTTCTCAATATCTTTAATTTGGGTTTGTTTTTATATCATTATCTCTGCTATTTTGATGATGCTAATAAAAGAAAAATGGAGGAGACATAACTTATGAACTTGAGAAGCTCAGAGTCTAATTAGAAACTTATAAAAATGTAAAATATGACATTATTGAGAAAATAACCATACTCAAAAAATAATGTAAGGGTTCAGAGGAAACAATGACCATCTCTGCAAAATAAGTTTCCTAATAAAATGTCACATTTAATCTGGATCTTTAAGAATGAGTGGAGTCTCCAGGCAAAAATAAAGAGGAGAGCACTTTGCAAGGAGAAGGAAGGGGAAATGCAAAGACAGGCATGAATGGAGAAGGCTCTCAGATGCTCCTGCTGAGATTTCAGCATGGCTAGAGGAGCAATGTGTGAAAAGAGGTGAGAATTTAGCTCACAGGAAACTAGTCTGGGCTACCTATGCTTGGTAAAAAGTTTTCAGTTTCAAGTTAAAACATTTGGAACAGATTAAATGTGATTTTTATTGCATGGTAACACAGGTAGCAGAGGTTTATTCAAGTGAAAGGAGACAAATGGCAGGGAATACCAGCCAGGAGAAGAAAGGTCAGATTTGGATAGAGAATCTGAGCTACTGGTGACACACTCCAGTGGTAGCAAAACTTCTAACATAAAGAAGGTTCTCATAAATATTGAATGAATTAATAAAAAATTAAATGAAAAAACAAAGGTTTCTCAAAGTCTGGTATCTCCAGAATTGCATAATGTGTAATAGTTTAGTCTTAACATTTAAATCACTCATTCTAAAACAAACAAACAAAAAAACACACACACAAAAAAAAAAAAAAAAAAAAAAAAAAAAAAAAACACACACACACACACACACACACAAGAATTCCAAGGAATGGAGTATTTTTTGTAAGGATCATGGCAACATTTAGGAACCAGAATTTGGAACTTAGCTCGGTTCTGAAACATTGCTGAAATTATTAAGTAAATGAATTAATGTTTCAAAGCATTAATGGGGTTGGGTTTTACACAGAATGATAAAACTGTTTATTAAATTAGTAATGAAGGTTCAGATGCAAGGCACTGAATAAAAATGGTAAAGTAGTTGATGTTTAAATCAGACTCCTGTTCTCTCTTTCTGAACTATTTATTTCTCTCTAATTGTTCCCTGCATTTGCCTCATCTCTTCTTTCTAAAGTCCAAACATCTCCATCAATCTGCCTTGTTTTCCAAACTAACTCACAAAAAAAGGACATACTTACCACAGGAGTACCGGCAGGCTCAGAGGAGGAAGGAGCCTGTGCCATTGGACACAGAAAGGGAAGCTCTGAATAGCTGGACCCTTGGGAATGACACAGACAGGCAGGGCTCAGGTCATGCCATAAGTGCTAGGTTTATTTATTTATTTATTTATTTATTTATTTTAAAATCTTTATTCTTGAAAGTATTACAGATGTCCCCCAACCAATCCCCTTTCACCCCACTCCTGCCCCTCTAGACCTTCACTGCATTATTGTCTGTTTTCATGGGTTGTGCATATACACAAATACTTTCTTTGGTAAATCTCTTCCTCCCCCGGCCCCACCCCTTCTTCCCCTTTCCCTTTGAGATTCGTCAGTCTGTTGCATGCTTCCATGTCTCTGGATCTATTTTGTTCAGCACTTTATTTTGTTCATTGGATTCCACTTACAATTGAAAATCACTTATAAGTGTGAGCCACTTTGAAAGTGTTTGGACTTTGTCTTAAGAGCAATGAGAAGCCAGTAAAGGAATTAACAAGAAAACTATGTGCTTAGAATTTCATTTACAAAATGTTATTTCCAGGTCACAGTGGAGAACAAATTTGAAGGAGTTAAGAACAGGTGTGGGGTAGCCGTTCCTGTAGCCAAAGTAAAAGATGGTTTGATGGTGATTTAGATGACAGGGGTGGCTGTGGAAATGGAGATCAACAAGAAGAAGAATTGGAGATCAACTCCTATGGAGATTGAAGGGAGGGCAATGTCAAGGTTCATAATTAGGTTTATACCATGAGCAACTAGATACCATTTCTCAGACAGGAAAGTTTGGAGGATATTTAGGTTAGGAGGGCAAGAACATGAGTTCAGTTATTTGTATGGGAATGGAGCTCAGAAAACTGAAGAAGTGGTCAACTTGATAAGACATCCTTCTGCTGGCTTTTCTTCATGCCCTATCTTACTTCCCATGTGTGTTACTGCCAATACCTGGGGTAACTTTCCAAATAAACTACCTGCATGCAAGCCTTTGTCTCACTCTGCTCCTGTAAGAACCTAGGATAAGATGGGATTTGCCAGTGAGTAAGGGGTAATTTGTCAAAGTGTATAAGATCACAGGCAGGAAGACAGAAAAGAATAAGCAGCCTTCAAAAATCCAATATTTACTAGTAATTAGAGCTAATAAAGAAAACTAAGAAAGAATATTCACAGAGGATGGAGAAAAAAAGAAAGAGGAAACCTTGTAAAGGAATATTGAGGAGGGAGTGGTGGGTTTAGTCAATACTTTTGAGGTCATGAAAAATGAAGACCAAAAGTGTACAGCAGATGTGGCATTATGGAGGACAACAAAGCTCATCCTGTTTAAAAGGACACATGGATGCCCTAACCGGTTTGGCTCAGTGGATAGAGAGTCGGCCTGAGGACTCAAGGGTCCCAGGTTTGATTCTGGTCAAGGGCATGTACCTTGGTTGCGGGCACATCCCCAGTTGTGGGGGGGGGGGGGGGGGCGGGGGAGGGAGGGGATTGTAGGAGGCAGCTGATAGATATTTCTAACTCTCTGTCCTTCCTTCCTCTCTGTAAAAAATTAATAAAATACATTTTTTTAAAAAAGGACACGTGGAACTGAATGAAAGCAAAGGCATTCTCAAGCTGAAACTCTAGGTTAATAAGCTGAATATATAGATAAGCACAGGGGCTTTAACCACCATGTTGGGGTCTCTCCCTTTGCCAGATCAATTGTCTATGACTGCTGGGGAACAATAGTGCTCCCTTCCAGCTGTGGGATGCTTACGCTAGACTGGTGAGCCTACTGCGATTTAGACTTTTCCCAAAATATCTTCACCTACGTCTGTACCAAGTTAACAATAATTTTTAACTCAGTTGTTATGTCTGATCTTCTAAACATATGATTGAGTTCTCAGCTGCAAGAGATTAACCTGAAGTTGAACAGTCTGTGCTATCTTAAAGATAATGCTTGTATATTTTTTTGCCTTTATATAAAAAAAACATTTTGTGAGAATTTACCTGGTATTTAAACCACTTCCTAATTTATGGGTTGTTGATATCAAACACTTTCTATAAGAGCAAAGAATCAAATTCACTAGAATTCCTGCCTCCATGTTCTTAATAGCTAGAGCTAGAGCCCCTTAAAATTCTAGCATCGTGCCACCACAAAAATGCCAACTTTTTCTTTCTAAAGAAAGTCCTTCCTGAATACTACTTCTAATTGTTTATAGCAATCTTCCCCTGACTCCTACACACAGCTGGCAAAGTACTTGGATGAAAGGCTCAGAAATTCAGACATGCTTTGAAATATAAGTGTCCAAACTGAAAGGAAGAGTTCAGTCTTGTGTTCTAAGAAGACTATGTTTATAACTTTTGATAAAAGGTAATGCTAATGACAAAAAATACAGTTTGGAAAAAGAGGAATTATTATTTTCTATTTCACATGTAAGCATCCATGACGTCATTCAATTCTTGAATTCAATTGCTTCAGTTCCACACTAAAGCATCTATCAAGATAATTTAACATACTTAATAAGAATAGCTAACACTTATGTGTGCCAGGCATGGTTTCAATTCTTTATGTGGACTGAGTCTAAATCTTTTTAATAACTGCATTATCTCTCTTTCATAAGTAGGGAAATGGAGTAACTTGTCCCATTAACAGAACTAACACACCAAAGCCCATTAACCTAAGTTAGCCCAAGTCCATGATCCTAAACCCACAGCATGAGAGTCCTCTAAAAATATAATTAAGCAAACAAGCCACTTAATTCCTCTTTTATTTATGAAAGCTTTTTGGCACAAGCTTTTAATATTCATGCATAATCAAAGTTAACAGTTGAAAGCAAGAGAAACTCAGTAGTAGACCATCACTGAGGCATACAGAACTGAAGACTCCACGGGACTATTGATTGATGTTTAATTACAGCCGATATCAAACCCACATGGCCCTACAAATCAATAGACTAGAAAAATCAAACTTCGTAATCTGAAATGCACTCATTCCTCTTGTCATTCTTCATTGGATTCAAAAGCCTCTAATGAAAGGGAAAATGTACACAGACAAGGAATCAAAGGAGAGAAATGACCAGTTCTGAGGATGCTGTTTGTCTCTGCCCCTTCAGCAGAGCTGCCCACACAGTCCTGTCTGAGGCTAATCTCTCAGCCACCCACGCTTCCCCGGCCGCAGCCCAGGCGGAGCCGCAGAACCCTCACCATTGCTTTGATTTTACCTTTTGCAATAATGTTGACTTGAGCAGGCTATTTAAAGTTGTGCTAAATTTAAAAGCAGTTTCTAACAATTGAGTTTTGTAAATGCAGAAACTTTAAAAAGGAGTAAAAGAAAAGAAAAAAACCTTCACGTTAAAAAAAGAACAAATAACACAAAGTAGATTTAACTCAGCATGCATTCAGCTGAATCTCATTTCAAATTATATATTCATATTGTCTCCACTTATTTTGCTGTACTTTACAGGGTCCAAGAGTTTCAAAATAAATGCCATATCCTTCTGTGCATTCGAAATCCATTTTTTTGGACATAGTTTCCTTTGGTGAGGCTATGATCTTCAAAGTGGTTTATACAATGAATGCTGAGCTTGAGATAGAGACATGAATTCAAATCCCAGTGAGTCATTGTCATTCATAATTACAACCAGTTTTGATTACTTACTGTGCTAAGAACCTTATCCTTTACCTAATTAAATCTACTTTGCAAACTGTTGAAGTAGTTGCTATTCCTGTGCCCATTTTATAGAAAGGTGAACCAAGGCACAGATTAGAAGGGTAGCTCTTATGTCACCTGGAAGTAGACACTAAGTCCAATGGCCTTGAGAACATCAGAGCGCCTCCTTTTGGACCAGTGTGCCACATCCTGCAAGTAGCAGTAGCACCAGGATGCAAGCACAGGCCACCTGACCACAGAGCATAATTTTTTAACCTTTACAATCCATTGCCACTCTCCATCTCTGTCAAATCCAAACAGCGTCACCTGAATGTAGATGATGGAAATTCAAGTCATTAACCCTCCACTTGATTATTGCATTGCCGACATTCCCTTTTGACCACCAAGGTTTCTTTTTAAGTGAAAGCAAGCATCAGATTTAAAAGCTCCTAGACCTTAGCTGGAGTTCAAATTTATGATTCATAAATGTAATGATTCATAAGTATAAAATGCAATATATGTTAAAGGAACTTCCTTTTTCCCATTAGGTTCCTGCTCAATATATTTCCTAAGGGAATCTTTTCTAACCCTCTCCCACCCCCGATTGTGAACTACAGAATTTTCAGAATAATACCATACCTGCCCTCATCTGGTATGTAAGTTTACACTTATTTATGCAATTTTCTGATTGACATTCGCTATCTGTACTAGAGTTTGCTCTGTGAGGGCAGGAACCATATCTATTCATTTAACAATTTATTCACCATCTGAAGCATGCCTGTTCATGAACAAATCAACAGCCTCCAAACTTGCCCTCCCCAGCAATCACAGAGAATCCCATCATAGGCTTGAACCATCTAACACGTGATATGGCCAAAGGTATGGCTTTCGTGGGTGATAGGGCTGACATGGAAGAGAGAGAGAGATGACACCTTTCTATTCTTTCAGCCCCAGTCCCCACATGACAATTGAACAAAACTTAGTCTCTTCTGTCCCTACCTCTTGCCATCCTCACTGTTTTCCCCAAAACCAAACACACTCCAGACAATAATGGGAAGGTATAGTGTTTTATTTTATTGTAAGGCACAATGTGAGAAATAGAGGTCTACCTCACAAAGAGAGGCACTGCAGAGAGACATTGTCCTGTGTAAGTACTGCCTTTTTCCAGGTGTCTCCATTGCTCTTTCCTACACTGTTTGTCTATACTACCCAGGCTGTGTCACACCCCTCTTCCCCAGGAATTGCACCCTTTGCAGAGAAGGAGGAGGTAGACATGCCAACACTGCCTCCAGAGGTTGGGGAATAGCTCTGGGCTCCGAGTGAGCCCTGGTGGAGGCTCCAGTTGCAGTCAGTCTCAATCGGATAAAGCTGTGGCTGATTACTGTCTAAGACACTTACAAATGAGCTCGCATTATGAATGGATGCTGCAGCCCCCCCCCCCCCCTTTTTTTTTTTTTTTTTTTTTTTGTAAATGGAACTTTCCCCCTAGTATGTCTTTCACCCTATCCCTTGTAGAGCAGGGCATAACCTAGGCACTCAAATCTTTCTTATCCCTGGCACACCTGGTAAAAGTGTAAAAGGCTCTCCTTAGCCATTCAGGATGGCTGGGGTCCGTTTTATTAAATACGTTCCAATCTCATTACCACCAAGGAATAAAGAGGAAGAGAGATAAAGCTAGGGGTTGTTGTCATTTTATTTTACAACATAATCTATAGTCTTCATAGCGCAGCTTAATTTCATTTCCTTTTCTCTTATGCTACAATAGTCACCAAGTGAAGATATTTTTTAATGTGATGAAATCATATATTCCATTTTGAAAGTATGTAATTTTCCTATTAGTTCTTAAGAACGTATTAAATGCTGGCTCACTGAAAATACTACTAAAACAAACTGTTGACAAGGCAAAGCTGATTTTATTGCTTTCCAGGATGAGAGAATGCATTGTCTTGATAGAATCTTAAAAGCTTCTTTGAGGGTGGAGGGCCAAGTTGGAAATTTTTATGAGTTTTAGAAGTGTGGTTGAAGTTGGATCTCTCATTGTGGGAGCTTAATTAAGGCTGGATAGGACCATTCTATAACAGGGTAGGTTGGTGATCACACGGAGGTGAAAATTTTTAGGCAAGAATTTCAGGAGGTTTCAACCAGGAAGGTCAGGGAAGTGGCTGTTGAAAAGTTGAATGTTTGATATTAATCTAGGTGTCTGGGGGAGTGGAGGGATTTTTCTGAAGAAAAAAAAAGAAAAAGCTATTTGTAAACTTTATCCTCTTGAGCAAAAGTGCCCTGGAATAGTAAAGTCATATTAGTGAAGACAGCTGAGCAGCACAATTTTCTGAAGGTAGATTGCAACCTGTATGAGTGTGAATGATTTTGGTTCTCAAATACATCAAAATTTTAAGAATTCTGATTCAATTTGAATTAAGGATTCCAAAATTAGACTAATGATTTAGGCTTAAAGAAATTAAAAAAAACTTGAGTAAGTCCAATAACCTTCAAAGCCAATATATTCATTCATTCACTTAACATATAATTTTCTTTCTATTTACCTTTACCTCTCTGTAGAAATTCTTGTTATAGTCATGTCATTGTTGTTAAAGTGAAATGTTGGTTGTGTTCATTCTGATATTTTAAAGATATTCTAGTACAACTAATTTATTTATAAATAACAAAAAAGATATTCTAGTACAACTAATTTTATTTATAAATAACAAAAACATCTTGCTTGGATAGTAGAGTACCCTGGTTAGTGTGATTATGACATACTTATATGAAAGTATGGAAAGAAGTATAACAATAGTTGGAAATTGTACTAAATAGCCTACCCAACTCCAAAAAGCAACACACGACATCTAAGTTACTTCCAAACATCTGGAAAGGAACCATATTTAATTTGTATAAATTATTATTATAGAATCTAGTACAACTGCTTGTACATGCTAGTTAACAGGTAAAATACTTGAAAGATAACTTCAAAAATTTACTTGCCTAATAAATGAATGATAATTCAGAAGACTATTCTGATGGATGGTATAATATCAAAGAGACTTTATTGCACCAGTCCTAACTATTACATATTTATTAACCTCCACTATAATTTTTTGTTGTTGCTACTTTCTTTTCACTTAATGTACTATGCTGGTAAAGGATACTCAAAAATAGTTTGCCATCAGATTTGCGTATGGCTACAATTGCTACAAATTGTATTTGTGAAGTTCATTTTTTCCTCCCACTGCTATTCATGTCCTTATTATTGAATGATTTATCCATTACCCTAGAATTTTAGAAGATCTCTTAATTATGATGCTTAAGAATCAATCTATACTGTGTTAAATTAATGAAAAAAATTAATCAATCCTTTTACAAATTTTCAATAGCTGAAAGAAATTACTGTAATTGAAATTCTGGACAGAATGAAATTAGAAAGAAGGGAGAAAACTGTTTTGGAGAATATAATCCTACCTAATAAAAGAGTAATATGCAAATTAACCATCACTCTGTTACACCCACAAGCCACGCCCACCAGTCAATCAGAGCTAACATGCAAATAAACCCAACCAAGATGGCTACAACCACAGAGAGCAGGAGGGAGTCTTGGATTTCCCAGGCAACGGAGGAAGCCAAACTTTCTGCCTGTCCTTGCCAGCCTAAGCCTCCACTGAAGGCTACAAAGTTTCAATTATAGAAGGTAAACAAATCCAAACAAAAATGGTGGCAGTTATGGAGCTGGAAAGAGTGGGAAATTAGGGTTGCCCCCAGCAATGGGAGAAGCAAAGTTTTCCACACACCCTGGCTACAGTTTCAATTGTAGAAGGTAAATAAATCCCAGATACCAGAGCCTCCACTTGGGTCACCAGGGGCGTGGCTGGCTGCAAACCACCGCAGGCCCCTCACTCATGCCACCACACACCCCAAGGAAAGCCCCACCCTGATCAGGGATACCCTTTAGGGCAAACCAGCTGACCCTCACCCATGGACCAGGCCTCTATCCTATCTAATAAAATAATAATATGCAGATTGACCATCACTCCAACACACAATATGGCTACCCCTATGTGGTTAAAGATCCTGCCCCCATGTGGACACAAGAGAGACAAGGCTTTCAGGGGAGGGCAGTTGGAAGCGATCAAGACTGCATGGAGGGCAGTTAAGGGTGACCAGGCCGGCAGAGGAGAGAAGTTGGGGGCATACAGGCTGGCAGGGGAGCAGTTAGACATAAATCAGGCTGGCATGGGAGTGGTTAGAGGGTGATCAGGCTGCCAGGAGAAGTGGTTAGAGGCAATCAGGAAGGCAGGCAGGAGGCAAACAGTTGGGAGCCAGCGGTCCTGGATTGTGAGAGGGATATCCAACTGCCCATTTAGGCTCGATCCCACTGGGATAGCATCTAAACGGGCAGACATCCTTCAAGGGGTCCCAAATTGGAGAGGGTGCAGGCTGGGCTGAGGAACACCACCCCCACCCCCGTGCATGAATTTCATGCACCAGGCCTCTAGTATTTTATAATTGTGGCTTCCTTTTTATTTGTTTCACATAAATTTCACTCTCTTTTTTTGTTGTTTTGTTAGTGTTTACCTGATGATATTTTTCTATTAATCTTTTAGAGAGAGTGGAAAAAAGAGGGAAAGAAAGAAATATCAATGTGAAAGAAACACATCCATTGGTTTCCTCCTGCACATGCCCCAACCAGAGCCAGGGCCTGGAAGGAGCCCACAACCAAGATACATTCCCTTGACCTGAATCCAACCCTTTTGTTTGCAGGCTGACACTCTATCCAGAGCCAAACTGGCTAGGGCCACTCTCATTTTCTATAAATCCTCTTTGAAAACTCATAATGCCCTCTCAAAGATGAGGTTTCCTTTTTCTCAGAGTTCTGAAAATAGCCACCCCTAAATCCATTTATATTAATATCCCAACCCTTAATTTCTAACTATTACTATACCTCTTTCTTATTACTCCATTAATGTATCTTCCTGATAAATCTGTTTTTCCCTCTATCTATTCTCTCACATTTAGAATTAAATTGTGGTGGGTTGGTTTTTGTTTGTTTGTTTGTTTTGTTTTGTTTTATTTTTTAAGAAAAAAGAATAGCACAGAATTTCTTATTGATTGTATTTCTCCTTGAATTTATGTTTTTTAAAAAGAATTCTTGGTAAGAGAAACTTACAGCTCTTGCTTCAAGAATCATTAGCTCCAGAAATGGTCTAGAAGTCCATTTCTGGAAGAATAAGCAGAGTTCCCTCAGGTTTTCTTCCTTCCACAATCCATCCTGCAAGCCAGGGTAATTTCTACATTTTAAAAATGAATTACACTGCTGCTTTAAAAGGTAGAGCAGACATGCTTTTCCCTAAAAACCCTGGAAATGCATGTAAACCAAACAAGGATCCTTTCACAGTTGGAGAGAAAGAAGAAAACATGGCGGTAAGTCCCTAGAATTTTCTCTTTGCTTCATGCACCCCCAGACTGAGTTCCAGAAGAGAACTTACAGGCAGAGAAAACAACAAAATAACCAAGACACCAGGAAAAGCCTGCACTTTCTAAGCAAAGAATCAGGAAACAGCAACCTAGCAAGACAGGATCAGTCTTAGGCATTAACTGCTCTCCTTCAGCCAAATGCCATAACAACAACAACAAAAATACAGAACTGTGGCCCAGTGGGGAAATCAGATTTTCACCCTCAGCAGGTTATAACAAGGTACCTCAACACCCTGCAAGGCGCTGTCACAAAATGCCAAGTTGGGAGCTGTGTTTACATCCCCACCAGGTCGTAACAAGGTGACTCCACTTGGAGCTGGGTCAGAAGATGCCTAATCAAAGCAGGACTTTCACCACTGCTCACTGGTAATGTGATGATGAATGATCACTGCCAGAGCAAATGAGGCAATTCCCTCCTGTGGTTTCAGTGAGGCCACGTGGGGAGCAGTGCCCCTCCAGCTCCCAGACAGAGTTATGAGGGAGGAACTGATGGGGTGGGAGGAACCTGAAATCCCAGCCTCACTCAGCAATGAGAAGCCACTGAGTCACAGTGGAAATCTGGACTTCCACCCTACTTTGCCGCACCCTACAACCCCTGCCAGAGCAATTTCAAATGAAACCTGCTAAAACACAAAATGTAATAAGACACCGAGTCTTACAGCATAAACCATTAAATGTCCAAGATTCAATAGAAAATCATTCTTCATACCAAGAACCAGGAATGTCTTCACTTGTTGGTTAACAGACACCGACACCAATACAATAGAGGTATTAGAATTATCTGACAAGATTTTTAAAAAAATATATTTTATTGATTTTGTACAGAGAGGAGGGGAGAGGAGAGAGATAGAGAGCTAGAAACATTAATGAGAGAGACATCGACCAGCTGCCTCCTGCACACCCCACACCAGGAATGTGCCCGAACAACCAATGTACATGCCCATGACCGGAATCAAACCTGGGACCTTTCAGTCCACAAACCAACACTCTATCCACTGAGCCAAACCGGTTTCAGGTGACAAGAATTTTAAAGCAGGGATCATAAAAATGTTTCAGTGAGGAGTTATGAACACACTTGAAACAGATAAAAAATGGAAACCTTTAGGAAGGAAAAAATATAAAGAATCAAAAGGAAATTAAAGAACTAAAAAATACAATAACCTAAATAAAAAGCTAAGCCCAGTGGTTAAGCATTGGCCTTCAGACTGAAGGGTCAAGAGTTTGATTCCAGTCCAGGGCACTTCCTCGTTTTCGGGTGCCATCTCCAGCCCCAGTCAGGGCACATGTAGGAGGCATCTATAGGTCTCTTTCACATGGTGTTTTTCTCTCTCTTTTTCTCTCCCCCTTCCTTCCACTCTCTCTGAAAATCAATGGAAAAAATATATTCTTGGGTGGGGAATAACAACAACAAAACTCTGAATATTTGAGTTCAACAATAGAATAAAAGGGAAAGAGGGTGGGGGAGATCAGTGGACTGTAAGATAGAATATATATTATCCAGTCTGAAAATTAGATAAAAAATAGACTCATAAAAAAATTAACACAGCCTCAGGGAATTATAACAAAAGATCTAACATTTATGCCAGTGTTACAAAGATATGGAATAAATCAAGCGATGCTCGGGGAGTTTGGAGTTACATTTATTACACATGAGTCCAGAGGAAAATGTCTCTCAAATTCTGGGCCCCAACATGGAGGAATTTTCCCTATTTATATGTTTTTACCTTCTTTGTCTCCCAAATATGGGGTGTTCCCAGCCCCTTTTGCTGGGGCCTTAAAGAGCCCCTATGTGCTGGGGCCTTGAGATCTCATCCAAAACGCTGGCCTGGTGCCAGCATCATGATTTTGTCCTGGGAAAATTTAATGACCTCTCTGAAGTGGGAGTAGTTTCATTTTTCTTATTATTTAAGCAAGCAAGCATTTACAGAAGCCAAATGGCAGGGTTAACATTTCAAACAGCAGTTTTTATATAAGATGGATGCTTCACCAGAAAAAAGCAAAGATTAAAAAAAATTCTCAAAGAAATAACGACTGAAAATTTTACAAATTTGCCAAGATATAAGCCTACAAATTCAAGATACTGAGCAAACTCCAAAGAGTAAAAGTATAGAAATTCATATCAAGACAAATAATATCAGTCACCTTTATAAAAACCTACAATCAAAACTATATATATATTTGAAATATATATATATATATATATATATATATATTTTATATATATATATATATATATATATATATATATATTTCAAAAAGTAGCAGTAGAGAAATGATACTTTATCTATAAAGAAAAGAAAATAGGAATAAAAGAATATTTTTATTTAGGACCATAGAGGCTAAAAATGAGTAATTTGAAAGAAAAGTACTATTGACACAGAATTCTATATCTAGCAAATATATTCTTCAGAAATAAAGGATAAATCTCAAGCAATTCCAGATAAAAATAAAAAGAATTTGTCATCAGCAAATAATTTTGTCATAAAAGAATGACAAAAGGAAGATCTCTAAGCAAAGAAGGAATGCTAAAAGAAGTAATTGTGAAACAAAAGGAAAGAGAGGAAAACAAGGAAGAGAGTAAAAATATGGGTAGATACAATAGATACTCATTTTCCTCTCAAGTTTCCTCAATAATATTTGATAATTGAAGCAAAAATTATAACAGTCTGATGCAGATCTAAATGAATATAGAAGAAGCCTTTAAGACAATCCTATTACACAAATTACACAAATCTATAAATGTGATAAAATTGTATAGAAATAATTATGCACAGGCACAAGTGCATGCAAAACTGGGGAAATCTGAAAAAAATTAAAATCATATTAACACTAATTTCCTGTTTATGATGTACTACAAGTTAAGTAAGATGTTATCATTGGGGGAAACTGGGTGAAGAATATGTGGCATATTTTGCATTATTTACTGAACAGCATATGAATTTACAATTATCACAAAACAAAAATTTTAAATTAAAAAATGCATTTCTAAAAAGAAACTGGTAATAAAAAGCCCTCAAGAAAAAAAAAGGCAGATACTAACAAAATATAGAGGAAGAAATATTAGACTGCTAATACTGCTTAGCTTTATGTAATAACTAGTGTGCTGGTGCTGCTGGAGGCTAATTCCTTCAGGTCATAAATGCAAGAAGTTCATCAAAAGGTTGATGGACCTTGAGCCTTCAGCAAGAGCTAAAGATATACAGATTACTGCCTATTTGAATGCCGAAAGCATTTCCCCAAACCTGAATCTGTATATGTTATTGCCTGTTACCAGACAGCTGAGGGCATTTCAATCTACATGTTATTGCCTCCTGCTGATCAAACAGCTGAACAGACCAGGGCATTTACCCCAACCTGACAATGAGTACTGTATACCAAAACCTTACCTTTGATATCTATTTTGCCATAGGGCAAAATGTGGGAATAAAAAGAGTCCTGGGTCCGGAGATACAGAGAATTTAGCTACTACAGCTAAGCTTCCTCTAGCGTCCCCATGGGTCACAAATTTATATTATATCTCTAGCCTCTTTACTAATTTGCATGCAGCCTTTCACCAGATTTCTGAACCCTTCTAGATACTGGATATCACCCCGGCATTATGCTGGGATAGACAAAAATAAAAATGCTACCTAGAAAAGACATTTAGTAACTCAGGAAGGATCTTATAAGGTGGTCACAATTTGACTAATTTATCAGAGTACATGAAGGATCCTCATGTTTGCAAGTCCAGAATTATCAACCAACCAAAGCCTTCAGAATTTATCCATCTTTGCATACTGACATATTAATCTGACAAGAGACTAATATCTACAAGAGCAGGAGCATATGGGATTTCTTTCTCTATTGACCCTCTCTCTTCAATCCTCTTTTTTCCTAAAGGTTCCTCTCCCAAGACCCCCCAAAAAATGCCCCATCTTCATTTAGGAAACACACCTCCCTGTTTTGTGCTTGAATTCTGCAAGATGAATGCTTTCAACTAAATATTAATGGAGTTAATGGGCCTCACTCATCCTTAAAGGGGAAAATTAAACTGCAGTTCTATGAGGAAACAAGAATTGGTACTCTGGTTTCAGCTTAGTTTAAACTGAACTATGACTTCAATAATGGCTGAACTGTTCAGTTATTATTTCTTCATTAGAAAATAAGTACACCCCACTCAAGTGAGCATTAATTTTTCTTGGAGACCATATACCCAAGTCTCATATGAGGAAAGGAAAATTTATCCCATTAATCTGACTTTGACCTGCCCTTTATAAAACAGCAACCTCTGCATTATTCTTAAGAACATCTGTTTCCTTCCTGGGGTTGGCCTGTATTATGAAAACCACAACACTTTATAAATAACTCCTTCTTTAGCATCCAGTGCAAGTTCAATTAGCACTTCATTTTTAATTTCATAGAAAGTAGAAGAGGGGATGCAGAAGAAGAGTGTGTTCTATTATATAAACCTCAGACATTCTTATTCCTGCTTTGCTAAGCATTACCTCTGCTTTATCTCTTACCCTACCTATTACTTCTTTTATGTATTTTTATAATTTCAATTAATTAATTAAGTATAGAATCAGTATTTTAATTATACTTGGAAGAAAGAGACATGTCTATCTTTCATATCTATCTGTTTCTAATGCCCATCACAGGCAAATAGCATGA
The DNA here is from genome assembly GCF_964339955.1 of Pipistrellus hanaki. NCBI lineage: Eukaryota > Metazoa > Chordata > Mammalia > Chiroptera > Vespertilionidae > Pipistrellus > Pipistrellus hanaki. The sequence continues at coordinate 53,450,501 of NC_140505.1, read as the reverse complement.
ACTCAATATTTATCAGGTGGATGGATAATGGATGGATGGATGAATGGATGGATGGATGGATGGATGGATGGATGGATGGATGGATAGGAAGATGGCAAATAACTTAAGCTCTCTGTGCTTCAGTAAATCATAAAATACATAGAAAACTTCAGAGCCCTTCCTTCCTCCCTTCTTCCCTCCCTCTCTCCCTCTTTCTCTCCCTCCATTCCTCCTTCCTTTCTTTCTTTCTTTCTTCCTTCCTTTCTTTCTTCCTTCCTTCCTTCCTTTCTTTCTTTCTTTCTTTCTTTCTTTCTTTCTTTCTTTCTTTCTTTCTTTCTTTCTTTCCTTTCTTTCTTTCCTTCCTTCCTTCCTTCCTTCCTTCCTTCCTTCCTTCCTTCCTTCCTTCCTTCCTTCCTTTCTTCTTTCCCTTCCCTTCCCTTCCTTTCTTCCTTCCTTCTTCCTTCCTTTTTTCCTATCTGTCTATCCATCATCCTAGCTATATATTTAATCTGTATCATAGAACACAAGGGAAGAATAAAGTGGAGTGAAGGTTAAAAATAACCAGATTTTGCCGGGACCGGTTTGGCTCAGTGGATAGAGCATCGGCCTGCAGACTGAAAGGTCCCGGGTTCAATTCCGGTCAAGGGCATGTATCTTGGTTGTGGGCACATCCCCAGTGGGGGTGTGCAAGAGGCAGCTGATCGATGATTCTCTCTCATCGATGTTTCTAACTATCCCTCTCTCTTCCTCTCTGTGAAAAATCAATAAAATATATTTTTAAAAATAAAAATAAAAATCTTAAAAAACAAAAAAACAAACAAAACAAAAACAAAAACAGATTTTGCCCTGACTGGTTTGGCTCAGTGGACAGACATTGGCCTGCAGACTGGGAGGTCTCAGGTTCGATTCCAGTCAGGGGCACCTGCCCAGGTTGTGGGCTCTATCCCCAGTGAGGGTTGTGCAAGAGGCAGCCAATTGATGATTCTCTCTCATCATTGATGTTTCTATCTTTCCCTCTCCCTTTCTCTCTAAAATAAATAAAAACATATTTAAAAAAACAAAACAGACTTTGCTTATAGATGAGTCTCACCATAGCTTGTATAAAACTGTAGTAACATGCTCACCACAGTTATCTTGTAAACTATAAAAAGAATGAAAAGGAACCAAAGAATTGTTCAAGGTAACAATACCTCTTCTACCCCCTCAAGCCATGCCCACCAGCCACACCCACCAGCCAATCAGAATGAGTATGCAAATAAATCCAACCAAGATGGCTGCTGCCACAGAGAGCAGGAGGGAGGCTTGGATTTCTCTGGCAATGGAAGAAATCAAGCTTTCTGCCTTCCCTAGCTGGCCTAAGCCTCCACTGAAGGTTACAAAGTTTCAATTATAGAAGGTAAACAAATCCAAACAGAAATGGAGGCAGCCACAGAGCAAGCAGAAGGCTTGGCTCTGCTCCAGGCTACAAAGTTTCAATTGAAGAAGGTAAATAAATTCCAGATCCCAGGGAGTCCACCTGGGTTGCCAGGGGGTGTGGCTTGCCTGCAAACCACCACAGGCCCCTCACTCAGGCCACCCCACACCTCAAGGGAAGCCCCACCCTGATCTGGGCCATCCTTCAGGGCAAACCAGCTGGCCCCCACCCATGAACCAGGCCTCTATCCAATCTAATAAAAGAGTAATATGCAGATTGACCATCACTCCAATGCACAAGATGGCTGTCCCCATGTAGTCAAAGATTCTGCCCCCATGTGGACACAAGATGGTCACCACAAGATGGTCAGCAGGGGAAGGCAGTTGGGAGTGACCAGGCCTGCAAAGGAGGGCAGTTGTAGATGATCTGACAAGCAAGGGAGGGCAGTTGGGAGGCACCAGGCCTGTAAGGAAGGGTAGTTGGGGGTGATCAACCCTGCAGGGGAGGGCAGTTAGGGGCTACCAGTCCAGCAGAGGAGGAAAGTTAAGGGCAAACAGGCTGTCAGGGGAGCAGTTAAACATCAATCAGGCTGGCATGGGAGTGGTTAGGGGGTAATCAGGCTGGCAGACAGAAGAGGTTAGGGGCAATCAGGAATTCAGGCAGGTGAGCAGTTGGGAGTGAGCAGTCCTGGATTGTGAAAGGGATGTCCGACTGCTAAACAGATTGGAGAGGGTGCAGGCTGGGCTGAAGGACACCACCACCTCCTCCCTGTGCCCCCCCCGCCCCCCATCCAAAAATTTCGTGCACTGGGCCTCTAGTTTCAAATAATATATTTCCAGTTATACAAGCGATCTCTATTATTAGAGTATTTTGAAAATATAGAAAGTTAAAAGAAAAAAAAAATTCTCCATAATTTCAATGCAACTTTTCTGTACCTCCTTTTCAACATTTTTTAGATGTTTATTATATCCACTGAACTTTCTAAAGTATATAGAATTTTTAATATTTATTATCTTTGCAGTATAAGATAAATATAAAATGTAATTATACACATTTCCTCAACTATTAAACATTCTCTGTAATTATTTCATTTGAAGAATAATCTACTGGGCTTTTATTTGTTCTGTTTGTTTTTTAATCCTCACCAGAGAATATATTTTTACTGATTTTAGAGAAAGAGGAAAGAAGAGGGAGAAAGAAAGAGAGAGCGAGAGAGAGAGTGAGAGCAAGAGGGAGGGAGAGAGAGAGAGAGAGAGAGAATCATTGATTGGTTGCCTCCTGTACCACCCCCTACTGGGGATCTAACCCCCAAGCTCGGTATGTGCCCTGATCAGGAATCGAACCCACTACTTTTGGATGTGGGAAGAAGCTCCAACCAAGGGAACTGCCTGGCCAGGGCAATAATCTCCTGTTTTAATGTGCCACGGTTAAGATAACTACATTGTTGAATATTTGGGTATATATATATTTTTTTCACTATTGTGAAGTAATGTTCATTGTATGATTTAGGATTTTTATTAATTCTGATTTTTTCTTTTAAAGTAAATTCTTATACTTTGAATTATAGATCAAAAGGTAAAATTTTTTTTAAAAAAATTTGGGCTGCCCTGGCGGGTGCTCAGTGATTAGAGCATCAGCCTGTGGACCAAAGGGTTGCAGGTTCAATTCCTGGCCAAGGGCACCTAACTCAGTTGCAGGTTCCCCAGCCCTAGTAGGTGTGTGTGCCAGAAACAACTAATGGATGTGTCTCTTTCCTTCCTCCCTCCCTTACAGTCTTTCTAGAAATCAATGGAAAAAATATTCTCTGGTGAGGATTAAAAAAAAAATTTATAGGCATTTATAAAGAAGAAAGACTTCTTGTAATTTCAAATTTCATCCCGCAGCTCTCACAGCTAAGAACTGTTAATAATTTGGTATGAATCCTTCTATATTTTATATAAAAGTCTGCTCTTCATGTACCTGATTCCTATTTAACATCAAAATACAAGAAGGCAATGAAAATTAATATAGAACAGTTATATATGTTAATGGTAAAAATATAGACTCTCTAGCTATGAAAACTGATGCTTTCATTTTATTCTTATGGAAAATTTATTAAACATAAACACTATTGTTGAATTGGTTTTTCTAATTGATTTTTCTTCCTGGGAGAATATATTTTGAGTATATGAGACAAGGAAGAGATCAAACCATTAAGATTATTTTCTTTCTTATTCAAAATATATGTACATTCTCCTGACTCCTAAAATTTATTCAATGTAAATTTTTATTAAGCAAAGATAATCTTAACCAAAAGATCTCTTATGTCAGCATCTATAGTCTAATTTATATGACTAGATTTACTGTATATTATAAAAAAATAAATAACTGTGATTATAGATTTTATAATTTATTTCTCACTAATGATGTGTTTATATCTTTATTTTTTTCTTTTCCCACATAGTTTTGCATGGTTAAAGGTTTACCTTTTACATTGTTCACTTTAGGGAGCTAGCAATGTATGGATTTGTTGTAGTAGTGGTGGTTTTTGCTTTTCTCTTTATCTTTTTCTCTTTAGTTCCCTTTTTCAACTCTTGTCAACTTTTCTAATTTATTGATCTCATTATTAGTTTACTGTTTTTAAATATTTCCTCTTCATTGATACATATTTTTAAACTATGAACTTTCTTCTGTTACAGATTTGGCAATGTTTTATGAGTTTTGACATATAGCATTTTCATTGATATTCATTTCAAAATGTGTTTTATTTCACTTTTATTTCCACTTCAATTCTTCAATTCAAGTGTTAGAGTAGTTTCTTTGCTCTTATTATATTTTACTAGAGGCCTAGTGCATGAAAAATTCATGCACTCAGGGTAGGGGGTGTGTCTCAGCCAGGCCTGTGCCCTCTCACAGTCCATCTGCCTTTGATTGGACATCCTTGGCACTGGCGTGGAGGCAAGAGGCTCCCACCACCACTGCACCCTCTCCAATATGGGACCCCTCAAGGGATGTCTAACTGGGCAGTCAGACATTCCTCTCACAATCCAGGACTGCTGGCTCCCAACTGTTCACCTGCCTGCATTTCTGATTGCCCCTAACCGCTTCTGCCTGCCAGCCTGATCACCCTGTAACCACTCTGCTGCCAGCATGATTGATGACTAACTCCTCCTCTGCCAGCCTGATTTCCCTTAACTGCCCTCCCTGGCAGTTCTGGTCACCCCTAACTGCCCTCCCCTGCTGGCCATCTTGTGGTCGCCATCTTGTGTCCACATGGGGGCAGCCATCTTGTGTGTTGGAGTGATGGTCAATTTGCATATTATTCTTTTATTAGATAGAATTCCTAAGTGATTATATTCAGAGGACTCTCATTATAACCTATAATATGTTATACTGTGAAATTATCAAATTTTCTAGTTCTCTAATACATGATCAGCTTTTTCATATATTTTCCATGAATATTTGAAAATAATATATATTCTTTGGGTTTGAAATCTAATAAATCTATGTTAAAATTTCTTTTTACCTTTTATACTTGTCAACTTCAGCCATGAAATCCTGAAAGAGATATGTTAATTCTTGCACTCTGGCTGTGGTTTGGATGAATCTAAGAAAATGTATATCTAGATAGATAATATCAGTGGATATATACCTCAAAGATTACATCTTATGTTTACTTTACTGACAACAAATGTGTCTTCATATGATTTAATCTATCATCCTCTACTTTTCTGAACCATCACTGTGTTTTTCAGCGTCATATTTAGCAGTGAACCTGGGTTGGAGTTCTGTCTTCTCTATTATCATTAAGACTTCAGACTATTTTTTAAAACTTTTTTTTAATATTTTTTAAAATATATTTTATTGATATTTTACAGAGAGGAGAAAGGGAGAGAGATAGAGAGCTAGAAACAAACGTCAATAAGAGAGAAACATCAACCAGCTGCCTCTTGTACACCCCCTACCGGGGATGTGCCCGTAACCAATGTACATGCCCTTGACCAGAATCGAACCTGGGACCTTTCAGTCTGCAGACCGACGCTCTATCACTGAGCCAAAGTGGTTTTGGCTACTTTTAAAAACTTTTTTGTTAATTCCCACATGAGGATATTTTTTCCATTGATTTATTTTTTATTTTATTTTATTTTATTTTATTTTATTTTATTTTATTTTATTTTATTTTATTTTATTTTATTTTATTTTATTTTATTTTATTTTATTTTATTTTAGGGATAATAGAAGGGATGGGGAGAGATAGAGAGAAAAAAACATCAATTGGTTGACTCCTGCACTTGCTTAACCAGGGCCAAGGATCAAACCTGCAACTGAGATATGTGCCCTTGGCCAGAATCCAACCCTTAAACCTTGAGTCCCTGGGCCAATGCTCTATCCACTGAGCCAAACTATCTTGGGCTTATTTAAATTTTTTGATCCTTAGTTTTCGTGTGTGTAAAACTTAGGTAATAATAGTCCTTCTTGTCTTAATACATTGTTATTGGGAGCAAATGAAAGCCAATAATGTAAAAGTGTTCGAAAGTATTTTCAAATATGAAATATAATGTGTTTGTTATTATTACTTTGTAAGTTTCAGAGCTGTGATTGATATTTCTCTTAGACTGCAATTGGCTAGCTTAAAAGGGTAAAATATTAAGTTTGAGAAAATTTTTAAAACTTGGTTCTGAAGTATGAAGTGTTTAATATGAACCTGGACAAAAATTGTTAAAGCCATTTTAATGAAATGTTTCCTTAAAACACACCTATAATGGTTGCTAACTCTTTCACTTCCTTAAACATTTATTTTATTAAACTTTTTTGTTCACCACAATATCATGAAAGAAAAGTGAATTGCCACTCATAATTTTAGGAACATATTGTGCTATTTTTCATAACTAGAACATTGAATGTGCATCTTCTTCAAAGTTCATTTTATCCCCTAAATTAACTTCAGTGTATTTGTTTTGGAATACCACACTCTTTTATGTGAGTTAAGGGGCATATAGTCTCTTAATTGGAAAATAAAGAACAGATGTGTAGTTTAGATAAGTACACATAAACATGTGAAGGTCAATGGTAGGTGACTCATTGTTTTCACCAAATTGTGAAAAGGGATATGAATAATTTCCTCAGAGGAAATTTGATCCTTGATAGAATTACATCAAAGAAACCAACACTTTATTTTACCTTATAAGCATAAAAGGATCTCACAAAAATACATGTTTCTTTCTTTGAGTTGTTCATAATTCTCTGGAAGACCACATGATAAATTGAAGAAAATGTGCCAAAAGCAGGGCCAAGTACTAAACACACATGTCAACAGAGATACATATTAACTAGAAATAGGAACTTTTTAAATATACTTTTCCTTTAACTCTTCAAATATTCAATTCACTGTGCATAAGAAGACTGTGGATAACTTGGCTTAGTTGATTGTTCTATTTCTTTGGTCTTTAAATATCAAAACTCTCAGTTGGAATCCATTGAAATTGAAGCAAGGCAACTAGTCTTTAACAATATAAAAATAAAGAAAACGCGAGTTCCTGCAAACTTTCAAAATCTCTTTTATTATGTTTTTTTTCTCTAAACAACAACAACAAAAATGTTTTTATTGATTTTTAGAGAGAGAAACATCAATAGGAAAGAGAAACACTGTTGGGCTGCTTCAGACCAGGGACTGAGCCCAAAACCTGGATCTGTGCCCTGACCAGGAATTGAGCCAGCAACTTTTCAGTGCATAGGCCAATGCCCAACCAACTGCACCACACTGGCCAGGGCTATTTTTTGTTTGTTTATTTGTTTGTTTATTTGTTTTGTTTGTTTTTGCTATAAATGTCCACATTGGTCAATTCAAGAGTTTTCTGGGTGACAGATCACGCCTTAAAGCTGAAAAGGTACACTCATCTTGTCTTCAGAGAAAATTACATTTACCCTTTCCTAACAGAGGCTAACTCTTTTCTGTTTCCACCACATTTATTTCCACAGATGTTAGAAAACCATTCCAAACTTTAAATTCTTGGATCTAGACTCCTGAAACACCTTCCTTATTAGTGGTGAACTACATAAAAAATGTGAGCAAGAACATTATCCTTAGGTTCATTTAGGTCTCATTAAATATTTTTTAATTAATTTAGTAATCCAGCACTTAATCCATATATATATATATATATATATATATATATATATATATATATATATATATATATATATATGTTAAGAGTTCTGCTTGGTGCCTAGAGACATGAACATAATATTGTTAAAAAGACCTGTTTGGGGGCCCTGCTGGATCTCAGACCATAGTGCAAGGGAGACATGTAAACAAACTATTACAAAATGATGTAATAAGGAGTGAAATGGATATACTCCAAGTCCAAGACATTTAAGAGAGCACCAGAAAGGGAAATGCAGATTTGTATCTGCTTTAAGCACCATTATGATCTGGCCTCTGGAACACAGTCTGAGACCTGTGGCACTTGGTGAATAATAAATGCATGGATGGGTACATGAATGTACAGATGGATGGGTTAAGGGTGCATTCCTAAAAGAAAAAGAAATCCAGTTATAGATTGAAGACTATAAAAGTATACACAAGAGAGAGATTTTTCCTGTGGATAGGATACTACACAGAAATGAAATCGCATTTTCATTAGCATGTTCAGGGCACAGACACAGAGTGATGGCACAGTGTGATGAAGAGGAGTTTCAGTAAAACGAGAGGGCATGAGATTGGGGTGGTTAACAGAAACTAGACCATGAAAGGCTTTTTGTACATCACTAAGAAATGTGGTCTTGGTGCTTAATAATAATATAAAAAAACACTAAAGATTTTTTAAAGTAGGAAAAAGTGATCTGATTTGCCAAGAGAGAGGAGAGAGCTATAGGGAAGCAAAGCATTTGGGAGTGGTGGTTGAAATTATAGCCTCTGGAATCCAAATTGATAGAATATACACTTTCTCCTTACAGAATTCCTTAGGGATTCCAATCATCTTAAGAGGAAGTATAGTATAGTAGCCAAGACCAATCTTACTGGAGCCAGACTGTCTAGGCTTGAATCCTGGCTCTGCCACTTACCAGCTGTGTGACCTTGGACAGGCTGCTTAGTCACTCTGGGCCTCAGTTTCTTTTTCTGAAAAATATTGTTTGTTAAATTTTTCAATTTTGTATATTAATCTACAACTCTTTTGTCTAAAATTATACATATGGTTTAATTTTCTGTTTTTATTTCTATAAAACCACACACACACACACACACACACACACACACACAAATTATATATATATATAATTTTCTGTGAACTTAGAGTTGTCTACTTTCTAACATATAATGATAGTATCTGATTCTAAAGTGTGTTATGAGCTAAATCAACCAATAGAACACACAAAAGTTTAGATGCTCAGGATCATATTAAATATTTCTTCCTACTGTGCATGTAAGAGCTCCAGAGAGAATTTGTGGGAAAGATCTTAGAGAAATTGTGGTTGGTGTGCAGGGAGCCACCCATCACCACCCACCTCAACTTCCAAGGGACCATTGGGAGAGCTCCATGTGTGTCCCTTGCAATGAGGGATTTCACCAACTTGGGTTTAAATCCTGCTGAAAATTGCAAAAGGCAGAGGACAGGCTTGCCAGCTCCACCAACAACAAAAGTGAGAAAGGGGGCTGCTGTATTGAGCTCAAATAATGTGTCAGTACAAAGGAAAGAACTGATTCTCATAGTCAGGACAGGGACCACAGTAAGAAAGAGCCACAACGGAGGTATGTTGACAAACAGGCCTCTTAGAGGGAAGTTCAAGATGAAGCAGAAAAATGAGGAGCATTCCTTATCTACATCTAAGGAATTGCCAGAAAAAGATCTTCAGCAATGGGAGGGGTCCCATCTCTCAGTCAAAAAGTGGATTTGAAGCCTAGCATGAAGATGGCTTATGCTAGTAAGAGCAAGAACTTTCTATCCCCTTATCCCCCTCACTCCCCACAGCCCAGCCTCAGCGCACTGGACTATAGGATTAGTGAGTTGAAAAAGAGAATCAAAGCAGAAGGTAGCCCAGGTTAACCCTAGCAGAAGTTGAACACATTAACCACTGTATATGAGACCAGGTACTTTAAGTACCAAAACGAGACAGTTTTGTGACTTAAAGTGGCTTGTGTTCTGCGAAGTCTGGTACCCGCCCCTTGTCATGCACAGGCAGGGGGAATTTAGTTCACTGAGAACTAACACACAGTGAGAGAAGGAAATAAATTTGCTCTGTAAATTGCATCCCACAAATTGTAGTTGTTCAGGGTATTGGTTTGTTTTTTTTATTCTGTCTTCTGTTTTACCCATTTGCACATTTCACTTCAAACAAACCAACTCACTCTGTACATCACTCAGTGATTTTTATTTCCAGACCTTTCTCAAGCCTTCTCTCCAACTGACAGGAAAACACTCATCACATTCAGGGCTTCCTACAAACTCCTATTATTCCAGTGATTACAACAATCCTTTGATCACCAGTCCTCAACCTGCCATCTTGGACAGATTTCAGAGAGTCTTTAAACCCCTGAAAATGCCCCCCAATGTTTAGATAAATGTGTATTCGCACTTTGTTTTCCGATGACAAATTTGCAGCTTTTGCCAGATTCTTGAGAGGGAACTAGAAGAGAAAAAAGAAGTAAAGAAATTTTGTCTTCCTTCTTAAAAACTTTCCTCTCTTAGAGCTGAGATAAATTAGAAATTAGAAATATGCATGTCCAGGTCTGTACAAAATTGTGAAGAAGGTGAAGTTTCCCTCTCTGAGATTACTACCTGTAAGGTCTATGCTCTTTTCTTTCCTCCCATCTTTTAACCCTCTAATAAGGGAAAGTATTAGTATCTTAAGATGGTGATAGTGTATATTTCTTAAGATGGTGAGGCACCTCTTCCAGAAGTCCTCATTTAAACATTTAATTCTCATGAACCAGTTTCCACATTAGGAAATGGGGGAGACCTTTCATGGTTGTTTGTGGAGATTTCTATATACCTGAAAGTGAAATATGTAGACTGTGCCTTGGCAAATTATCTTATCTAATAAAAGAGTAATATGCAAATTGACCTTCACTCCAAGACACAAGATGGCCACCCCCATGTGGTCAAAGATGGCTGCCCCCATGTGGTCACAAGATGGCCTGCAGTGGGGGGCAGTTGTGGGCAGTTGGGGTGACCAGGTCAACAGAGGAGGGCAATTGGGGGAGACTACACCAGCAAGAGAGGGCAGTTGCGGGGGACCCAGGCCTTAGGGGAGGACAATTGTGGGGGGACCTATGCCTGCAGGGGAGGGCAGTTGGGGGGACCAGGCCTTAGGGGAGGGCAGTTGTGGGGGACCAGGTTGGCAGGGAAGGACAGTTAGGGGCAATCAGGCTGGCCAGGGAGCAGTTAGGTGTCAATCAGGCTGACAGGGGAGTGGTTAGGGGGCAATCAGGCAGAAGCAAGCAAGCTGTTGGGAGCCAGCAGTCCTGGATTGTGAGAGGAATGAATGGGCAGTCAGAAATCCCCAAGGGGGTCCCAGATTGGAGAATATGCAGGGTGGGCTGAGGGACACCCCCCACTGTGCACGAATTCCGTGCACCGGGCCTCTAATATAATATATTTGTTTTCGGTTGTTATTACAAATATACATTTAATTACAATAACATGTATGCATATACAAATGTATTTAAATTTATATATATTCTTTCCCTAACCAGTTTGGCTCAGTGGATAGAGCATAGGCCTGCAAACTGAAGGGTCCCAGGTTCGATTCTGTTCAAGGGCATGTACATTCTCAGTAGGGGTTGTGCAGGAGGCAGCTGGTCAATGTTTCTCTCTCATCATTTTTTTTAATTCTCTGTCCCTCTCCATTCCTCTCTATAAAAGAATCAATAAAATATATATTTTTTAATATATATATATATATATATATATACATATATATATATATATATTTTCTTGATCATACATGGTGTTCAGCACAGGGCAGCTGAGTAAATGCTTCATTATGGGGATACTGATTGAGTTCTAGAAACTGAACCTAATGAATGCCAGTGATTGTCTGATTTCCACTAAGGATGGGTCATCCATGTTCTTCCTCTCTTGTGATGTTTTTGAGGTGTCACCTGAAACTTTCATTCATTTACTTCTTCGTTTAGCTCTTTAGGATTTTGAATATTTCTCAGAGTTAAAGCAGTTATCCCTGGCAGCCCTTGATTGTGAGTCAAAATTATAAGGTTCTCAAGGTGCTTTAAGTTCCAATCACTGACCTTTTTTCCCTACAGAAAAAGAATAGAGGTGACTTCATCTAAACAGCAGCTAAATCTATTAGCTTCAATTTATAATTTTATATAAATGCCAATTAATATTTATTAATAAAGAGAAGGGTTTCTAAAGGGAACAGTAGAAAATTCAAGCAGTTATTTATAGGTTTACAGATGTTTTCTGATTCCCTGTGTCCTACTCACAGAGTGTAAAATTATCGTGCTGAGGTGTCCTCTCTCCAGCAGTGCAGAGTTCCACCTCTGGTAGAGAAAAACATCTCTTCTGCTCCAGTGATGATTCCTTTGAAATCCACAAATAGGCATCTCCCACAGTCAAGATCTGGAGAAAGTGCAGAAAAAAGAGAGACTTAAGGTGAAAGTAGGGAAATATTTTTACGTTGAATTATAATTAAATTGTGAAGACCCAACCTAAAGTAATTTGCAGAAAGTTTTCTTTGATCTGATAAAGTAAATATTAAAAAAAAAAAAAAAAAGATAATCTAAGTAAGTGCAGTAACTAGAATTTTACCACTAGCCCGGTGGTGAAATTGACAGGATCAGTTTGGGGGTCACAAGTTGAGTGAATGGACACAGTGAAATTAAGCCTTTCAAGCTGACATGAAAGTGTTTGGTAGGACTTGGTGCATACTACTGAGGTGTGTGGTTATGTGAGGCCCCACAGATATGGTTAGACTCATGTTCATTACAGAACCACTTGCCTTCTTACTCAGTATGCTTTTCTTTTTTAAGAAAATATATATTTTATTGATTTTTTTACAGAGAGGAAGGGAGAGGGACAGAAAGTTAAAAACATCAATGGGAGAGGGACATCGATCAGCTGCCTCCTGCACACCCCACTCTGGGGATGTGCCCGCAACCAAGGAACATGCCCTTGATCAGAATCGAACCCGGGACCCTTCAGTCTATAGGCCAATGCTCTATCTACTGAGCCAAACCGGTCTTGGCCAGTATGCCTTTCATTTACCTTTTGGGAACAGTTTTTAGCTCACATCCTGGCTCCTCCTTACCTGGCCTCTGGGCTGACATTCTTTTTAATACTTTCTAGACATTTGAACTTTCGGCCATATTTCTTACTGTCCAAATGATGTTTATTTATAATGTAGGCTAAGGTTCTAAGTTTATTTTCTCCCATAAGCATATTTAGTTGTTCAATCATATTCAATGAAAAGAATGGCTTCTCTTTCCCCCCCAAAATAAATGTACATGATTTGCTTTTAGTTTTAATCCATAATCTTTGAACAAAATTCAACACAATAAAATTAGTGTTCCCTTAAAATATCTCTCTTGCAAGAGACAACTATTAATATTTATTATATGTCCTATATATTTGCATTATTTCTATATTTATACGAGTATCTTTATGCAAACACACACACACACACATATGCAAGACAATATAGCTAGGTGGTTTTAAAAAAAGCAGTCCATTTGTCTAAAGACAATTTGCCCAGGTTTAAATCTCATCTGTAAATTACTCTCTGAGTTTCTCTTTTCATATCTGTAATTGAGAAAATAATATCTACTTCATAAGGTTGCTTTTAAAATAAATTTGGAAAAGCACCTATGAAAATGCCTAATATATGGTAAAAAAAAAAGTGTGAATATTTGTCATTAGAACACTATGACATCATATAAAATATCAACTGCTGCTTTGTCACTTACCAGTAATTCATAGATCCTTTCCTGTAATATTAGAGACTTGCCTTATTCTTAAAAATACCTATTCTGTTCTATTCTACAATATTTACTCTAATAAGCCTATTCATTATTCTATTGAATGTCCATACCTAAAATTTAGGTATATCAGTAACACCAACACCATGTTGTTTAATTCCTGTGCCTTTTCACTATATTTCTAATACCAGATTGGGTAAGTCATATTCATTCACATTCATGTAACTAGTAATTATTGTGCACTTAGTTTCACTGAGATTGTTATTTGCACTTCGGATACACTGATGAGCAAAAAAAAAAAAAAAAAAAAATAGAAAAGTTCATAATTGTTTTTATTGATTTGATTAATTTATTTAAACTTTTAAAATAATTTACAACTGGGGATAATGGCAATTGTATTAAAATTATATCACTTTGAAGGATTATTGAGATCTTTCCACTATTGCACAGGAGCATTCGATATCTCTCCATTTCAAATTTGTTGCCATAAAGTTATCCACTGTGTTTCCTTAATTCTTTTCACTCCTCTACACATTTTCAGTTGTAAAATGTTTCTACTTTTATAAATTTTATCGTAATATTTTATATTTGTGTGTGGTTTCATTTTATTTTGGTCACACTTTTTAGTGGTTTCTCTCTTTTCCAAGAACTGGGTTTTTGTTTTGTTTTGTTTTTTTACAAAATATATATTCTAACATTTAGGCATTCTAATATATTAGTCCTTTCCTTTGTAATTATTTTCATTTTTCTCTCTAGTGATTACTTCTCCAGTCCAAGAATGAATGGATATTCATTAATTTTCCTTTAGTTATGAAAATAAATTTTAAAACTATTAAAAATGTATACTAGGATTAGTTTTCTAAATATTTCAACTATATGCAAAAGAAGCACCTACAAGAATATGCCTGAGAAGTTTAAAAATAAAAAGAATAAAACACAGGTAAAAAAAAAAAAGTTATCAGTAATAACAAAGTAGATTTTGATGTAAAATGCATTAAATAGGACAAAGAATAATTTATGTAAATAAAGCTTATAATTCACAATAATAGTAAAATAAATGTAAACTTGGAGGCAACACATAATATTGCATTAAAATACATGGGATAAAATTGGTAGGAATTATGAAATAATAAAGGTTCTGCCTTTTTTGTGAGCCTTCAATTGAATTTAACAGAAGTTTAGAAGAAAGCATATCAAGCTAGTCTACTGCAATGCAAATCATTTATTTACTAATTTATTGGTTTTGTTTCATTTATTTATATTCTTGTTTATTTCTAAAACACAATATAGGCAAGTTACTTCAATATTGTATTCAGTCTATGCTTTAATTACAATACCTAGAAATTAATTGCAAATGTTTAAATTTAAAACATATTAATGATATGTTAATAAATGTGAGAGGTTGAAAGATGATTTAAAAATCTTCTCCTAAAAATTTGTGGGTCAAAAAGAAAATTAAAGTGCTAATTATATAAACTATTGGAAATTAGAATACTTTATATAAAAACATAAAGGATATAGACAAACTCACGTAAAGGTAAAAATCTTACACTTAAAAATTTCATAATTTAAAGGAAGAAACAGGAAATAAATGAACTAAGCCTTAGTAATGAACTAGGTGATCTTTGTCTGCTGTGCCCAAACCTTGTTATGAGGTGAACTACCTGTTCACAAGCTCTACTGCTATTCATTGATGCCTTGTCCCATAGTCCTTCCTCCACACATGGCCAATTGGTCCAGGGGTAAGCTTGTGATCCAAGAATTACTCATCCTTAGTTGGACAATGACCAGAAGAAATCTATTCCGAAGAGGAGAACAGAAGCAATAAAACTTTTATTTAGGTATTTAAGCATCCCAAGATGCACAATACCTCTGCATACTACCTACTAGTAGATGTGGTCTTTGAATGGTTAAGAGAAAAGTTGACGATCTTATATGTTGGGAGGAAGATGGAGAAAGATTGGACACACAGGTTCTCTTAGATATGATGGCTTAGAAAATTAGGGGGTGGATGTTTGTTTTTCATATCAGTGTTTCTCCTAATCACCATTTCCAATAATAGCAGCAGACTATGAGGGGCCAAAGTCCTTTCTCATCACAGTCGTGACCATTTATGTATTTCTGCCCACCATGCACACACCTGATATTAAAAATAAAACTCCCAGGAAGACCTTGCTTGGCTTGGTTCACACAACCAACAATTAACAATTGTTAAACCAGAGAGTCAGAATCATAAAAAAACACATGATTATTTGGAAACTCTTGTCTCGGGAGGGGAAGAGAAAGCAGTTCTTCAGAGAGAAATGGAGTTTTTAAGGATATGACCACTGGGAGAATCAGTGTGAGGAGTTTCACAGCCAGTTTAGTGCCTGATAATGATATCTCTTTCACAGTTTGTGTGAATTAAATGTGGCCATGTGCTGCACAAGTAGTAAAATAATATATAAAACCCCAACCTCTATTTCTTCCAATATGATATTCTTGGAAATTTTTAAAAAGCTCAGAAAAATATTTCAGAGGAGAGAAGACTGCTTTGCCTGGGGGTTAAGAAGCTGCTTATCTGCTGTTTCTTGCGACTTGAGAGCAAACCACCAGCTGCTACAAGTGGGAAAATGAAGAGCCCCCAGGAGCGTGGTCTGGCCCTTCAGGATGATGATGGCTCAGCGACTCTGCTCCTAGTCGAGTAGACACCGTCTGCTCTGCAGTTGTCCCTGAAGTCCAGGAATGTTACGAACACGATACCAATGACAGCACACGGCTGGACCCTAAGTGAGGAAATGCTTATTTGTATATGAGTAGATGCTCTTTGTAATTAAACGTCTTTTAAAATCATTTCCTAACAAAGGTAAGAAGACATTGAGTCATTACCTTCCCATCTCCATGTGGCAATATCCCCAAGGGTGCTGTGATAGAGGAAATATGCCAGTAAACGTAATTTTCTAAACAGTTCTCTGATTGAAATCAAGGCAAGGACATACTTAACAAAAGTGTGTCATGCCTTATAATGCAAAGCTGAAATTCTGGCCCATATTTCCAAGATGGTTTCATGAAAAAAAAAGAAAGAAAAAAAAAAGAACTATATCCTGACAGATTGCAAAAGAACACACGGAAATGTCCTTCTCTCCCCTTCTCCAATGAGAAAGAAAAACTCCAGCCTCATGAAACAATCAAATTTGAAAACAAACCATTTTTAAATTGAGTTTTTGTTTTCCAATGAAAAGTGGTAAGCATGGGTAACCACAATGTGTAAGTAGAAGGTAATAAAAATCTTCGTGTAAATGGTGGCTTATTATATCTAGTAAATATGTTTTTAAATATTCTGCTATTGCATCTTTCTTTTTTGCTGTAGTTCTTTGGAGCAAATCAGTTTCCAAATACCAGACCCACATTTAACCAAATATTATTGGTTAATGTATACACAAATTTTAAGAGCAGACAGTTCAATTTTGAAAATGAAATGTATTTTAATAAACACCATCTTTATAATTATTCAAGGTGTGTGTAAACATTTTTGGGACACCCTATTGTAGGAGAGCACCCCTCACCATCACCCCCCTGAGAGATTTGAAGGCAAAGGCTATTGCCAGATTTAAGAGAAAAGTCTCCATTTTAGCTGGCCTTTTAATATTAGTCTTTCTTTTTGAATCATTAATGATATTTTTATTAAAAATTTTTAAAAAGATGTGTATTTGTAAGTAAGGAAATTCTATATAGAGGTACAGGTTGAAATACAAAAGGATAGGTTGAAATGGGGGAGATGAATGAGGATGGTGAATACCAGCATCCCTTACAAATCAAAGGTGCACAGAAATCACTATTTGATGCTGAGCACCTCCCAGCCTCAGGTGGTCTGGGACCAATGGTTATAAATCTGTCCCCACAGAGAGTAATCACTAAACTTAGTGCAAATAGTGCAAAAATACCTTCTGTTCTGTTTTCCTTTGAGAACCAGTGAAATTTGAGACTGTTTCTATGTTTAGACCAGACAATTTCCTCTTACCTATTAATAAATATGCAATAAACTAAATGCTCACACAACCACATACCATTATTAAGGTGAGGACACTTCTGAATTTCAAGCCTACTTTTAAAGATTAGACTTCAAGACTTGCTTGGATTTCCCCCTTTTTTCCGTTATCTCCATGGAACAGAAATGTTAGCTGAGTAAAAAGTATTTTATGTGACACTGTCCCATTCGTCATTTTAGTACCTGCCTCACCTGATGTCAGCACAGGACTTTTCTTCCTTATTCTCTGTCATCGGCTCCAGAATTTCAGCCATCAGTCAAAAACACACTATGGTTCTTGGCAACCCTAAGGCCCAGATGCTGAATAAGTTTTAAGTTAACTCATTGCTAATGTTATGCTCGTACCAACACTTGGGAAGCAATTCGTGGCCATAAAACCTGCTTGGGGGACAGTTACTGTGTAACTGAGTGTAAATAGTGGCGGCAGGAGTAGCGATGTGCAGTTGTGATCACTCTGACTGTTGTGCATACAGAGTGAGATTCGCTCCATGCTTTTACTGCCAATGGGTGATTTCTCAAGTATGTGTACGTTGAGCACCCGCATTATAAGCAATTCGATGCTTCTGGAGAGAAATGAAGTATTTCCTCCAGAACTAAAACTTCTTCAGAACAGCAAGTAGAAAGCAATCCTGCCTTTGAGGTCTATTTGTTTATTCTTACAACTGGGTTTATAATACTAACTAAAAAATGTGTAACTTCAATGTTTTATACTTTCACTAGAGGCCCAGTGCCCAAAATTCGTGCACAGGTATGGTCCCTAGGCCTGGCAGGTGATCAGAACTGATTTGTGGCATGACCAGCAAGATGCTCAGGGGGTCCCCAGTGGCACCCACCTTGGCCGGCCTGGTGCCACCCTCTTGCTGCATCTCCCCAAATGCCCCCCCACCACCACCACCAGTCGCCTCCCTCTGCTGGGCAACTAATGGGGCAATAGGGGGGTGGGATGCTGTTGGCAGCCACCTTGGCTGGTCTGGGGCCATTGGGCTGGGAAAAGCTCCTGCATTGAGAGTCTGCCTCCTGATGGTCATTACACGTTATAGCAACTGGTCGTCCCACTGGTCATTCTGCTGACTGGTCAATTTGCATATTAGACTTTATTATATAGGATACCTTCATTTACAAGGCTTTAAATTAGGAACATACTGTGTCCTGATAACCTACAGAGGCAGAATAGTATAAGTATATGATTTCTGAAAGGCAATTTGAGGTAAAGGGAGAATTTGATTTATGCTACACATTAAGTTTGAGGACTCTTCATCATTATTGGAATTAAGACATTTTGCCCTCTAACCAGGATTGCATACATCCTGGTTACTGTGGCTAACTCTCTGCAGCCTCTTTTCCTTTGGATGAAGCCTCAGAACCTCCAGGACAGCTGCCTAAGCTCTAAGGCAGCCTTAGCAAGCACTGGGGCTGTCCTATTCACTGAAGCCTCCTTGTTATCCCCATCCTGTAGTGCTCATGCCCAGAAAGGAAGAGAGTGCCAGGTAACTGTTAAGTGGGAACAATAATAGTACACATCTTTTTGGGTTGTTCTGAAAATTAAACTGCATTCATGTGTGAAACGAGCTTTAAAATCACCAACTGTACTTCAAAATTAAAATTAAAAATTAAAGGAGAAGAAAGCTTCACAGTGCCTGGCACAGTAAGGACTATAAAGCTATTATTAGTATGCACCTGTGCTGCCAACTGAACTCCAATCATTTCACCTAGGAAACACTGATCAAAATGAGTGTGAAAATTGGTGAGAATAAATCCATCCCCATTTCCAAAGCAATGTAAGAATCTACTTAGTGATGATGAATTGAAGCATACCATTATTTGCAGAATAAATTTGCATGTGTATGTTTGTATTTGATGAAGATAGAATTTGACAAGTAGCGATTAAAACAACAAATATATCTTTGAAACATCCTACCTAATAAAAGGGTAGTATGCAAATTAACCATCACTCCATGACAAAGATGGTGCCAGAGTCCCCCAACCAGGCCACAGAGGGAGGGATGCCTGTGAACACAACACAAGCTGCTGGGCTGGGGGTATGTTCTGAGACACTGCTGCATGGCTTGGGGCACACCCCCAGCCCAGAGAACAGAACACAGCCCAGTGGACAGGAGCCCAGTGGACAGAACATGGGGCTGCTGGGCTGGGGGCATGCCTAGGTTGCAGGCTCCTCCATGGCCAGGGCCCAGGTCAGGGCTCATGCAGGAGTCAACCAATCAAAGTGTCCCTCTCACATTGATGTGTCTCTCTGTCTTTCCCTCTATTTTCCATGCTCTCTAAAAATCAATGGAAATATCCTCAGGTGAGGAAAAAAAAGAAAGAAAGGAAGGAAGGAAGGAAGGAAGGAAGGAAGGAAGGAAGGAAGGAAGGAAGGAAAAGAAAAGTCATATCCTATGAAAGACACATCTTAAAAATGCCTAAAGAAAGTTGTCATTTTTTTGTGATGAAGAGACTGAAGTCCATGTTGATAAAAACACCTTGGCAGCTGTGGCAGTGGCAGCAGCAGTAGGGTGATGGGGCTGGTGCCTTCCTCTGATCATCCTGGTCACCTCCTGCAGAGGCACTGGGCCTCTAGTTTTTTATAAAGATAAACTAGAGGCTCTGTGCACAAAATTTGTGCACTGGGCAGGGGAGAGGGGTGTTCCTCAGCCCAGCCTGCACCCTCTCTAATCTAGGAACCCCTCGGGGGATGTCCAACAGCCAGTTTAAACTGTCTGTTGGACATCCCTCTCACAATCTGGGACTACTGGCTCCCAACCATTTGCCTGCCTGCCTGCCAGCCTAATCACCCCCTAACCTGCAAACTGCAGCTTTTGGCCCCTTGAGTGTGGCTCTTCCACAAAATACCATGGCCTGGGTGAGTCTATTTTGAAGAAGTGGCATTAGAGGAAGTTTAAGTTTAAAAAAATTTCAATTGTTGTACTATTGATATTTCACTCTGTTGACTAATGAGTTTGCCAACCACTACCCTAACCACTCCCCTGCCAACCTAATCAATGCCTAACTGCTCCCTTCCCAGCCCAATGGCCACCAACTTCCCTCCCCTGCTGGCCAGATCACCCCAATTACACTCCCCTGCAGGCCTGGTCTCCCCCAACTTCCCTCCCCTGCCAGCCTGGTTGCCCCTAACTGTCCTCTCCTGCAGACCTTGTCGGCCATCTTGTGGTGGCCATATGTGACTACAAGGGGACAGCCACCTTGTGTAATGGCATGATGGTCAATTTGCATATATCTCTTTATTATATAGGATTTTTGTAAACAATTCTAATTTTTAAATCTGATAGAAAAGTTAATATTTTCTTCTTTTTAAGATGCATGTTTTTGCATATATGCAAATGAGTATATATTTGCATCATTGTATCTGTCACAATAATTATGATTCTTTCAATATAATAAGTATTCGTCAAACCTTTTCGAACTAAACTACCAGTTTAATTTTTTTATTGAACTGAATAGTTTGTAAGGAAATTATAGTCTGAATTTCAGATGTATACAGCCTAATCTCTTAATAATACCAATTATTCTACAGTTAACAGGAGAGTTATAAAAGAAAGCAACATCAAATTAGGAGGTGAAGTAATGAAAGTTTTTTGAAATGTATGTAGTCTGCAACTGAAAGTACCATCAATGTTGTAATACCAGAATTAAAGAAATGTATGCCATCCAGTCAACATTTAGGTGAACTGGTTCACTTCACAACTAGTTTTAATTCTATGAGGGAATTAGTGTCCCTATTTGATTTTCAAAATAGCCCTTGACCTAAATTCATTTTTTTATTCTACACAGTCTTAAAATAGGACATTGTGAACAAAAAGAGTTAGCATTAGAACTATTTTCTAAAGAAAAAATAAATTTAGAACTACTTTCTAAAGAAATAAATTATACAAGATTACTTATTTGGGACACCTAAGATAGATATAAAATTTTAAACAGACTACAATATGGGGATTAAATTTTGTTTCCATTATTTTAATCCTTCTAATTACACAGGCTTTATACATAATTAGAAATATTTACTTTGCCCTAATTAACATATTATTTGGCTTCATGAATCTGAAAGACTATTAGAGCAAAATAAGGAGTCATGGAAAATTTAAAATTAACATCTATCTTTACTTTTTTGTTAAATTAGTCATCAGTATTATTATTTCATAATTTTCCTCAATGAAAAACCTTTAAAAGAATATAAACTTAGTTAGAAATAGACACATTTCTATGACTCACAGAATAATATATGTATTTCTATTGAACAAAATATCAATCTATAATAATAAAAGCATAATATGCAAATCAACCCAATGACTGTCCGGGCAACCTCTGGACGAAGGTGGGCCTGTGAAAGCCTACTCTTGCACAAATTTCATGCATTGGGCCTATAGTATTTTATAAAAGTGCAATAGGGCATTTTAACTTAGGAGATTATACTTAATTGGTTAACCTTTTTTCACTAACACACCATACAATTTGCATTAATTCATTTTACAGCTACTATTTGGGTCACTGTTTCTCAAATTTGAGGTAGAAACATAGCAAGACAAACAATTGTCTTTCAAGTAAAAGTATTTCATTAAATTAATATATCACAAAAAAAGAACTTAAATACAAAATGGATTTTTACTAATGTCATATGCAGTTAAAAGCAAAACCTAAATCATTTAGAGAATTCTGATAAACCAGAAAAATTAAAATTTTAATAGGATTTTCATATTTAAAATTTGGTTTCAAAGGCTTTCATTTGTCCCCATTTAGGTAGAATACAGTAATTCTTTTTTTACTATAAAGTGAACTAACTGGTAATTCCTTAGTTCTAGCCAAGTATCACATTGTCCTTCACCTCCTTATTCCTCAATAGCGAGGGTCAACTGGGTGCCCATCTCCCTTCAACCTTATTCTAAACTAGAAAACAATGACAGGAAACCCAGCTTCTTCCAATATGACCTAATCTTCTTTATAACTTGTTAAACCATCCTGTTGTGAAGATGTAATTGTTTTTGTAATATTATAGTTGACAGGCTGGTCTTTCTTCCTACCTTGCCCCATCTTTAAATTCTGTCACTTTTAAATATAAAGAGATCTGTCCATGTTAGCTCAGATCTGGAGATGCCCTCCTCATTCCTGGCTTCAATTTCTTGGTCTCTTGGTACCTGCTCCTACATTCCAGGAACTCAAAAAAATTCTCCAAGGTCCTCAGGTCTTTCTATTCAGAAGCCCACAGGGCTGGTCTGATGACACTTGTTCTATTCTATTGTCTCATGCTTGATTTTCTCTTTCTCTACTCACATATCTTTTAGCCCTCACACTCCTGTATTTGGTCTCCATGAATGTTCAGTGAGCATCTTTTGATCTTTTGTTATAATATTTAGTGTCTGTTCTCAGTTCCTAAAAAATCCTTCTGAGCTATAAAGGTAAAATGGGTGTCTCTTTAACTCATAACAAGCCCTTTCCACCACAACTGGGTTTTTGTTATGAGTTGACTTTTGCAAAGCACCTGAGGACCAGGGCTGATTTCCAGGGGAACCAATCCTAAATACAGGGATGAAACTTTCAGTCCCACCCTCTGATTTCCTGAGAGGGCAGAAGAATTGGAATTTGAATTAATCACTAATAGCTGATGGTTTAAGCAATCATGCCCACTTAATGAGACCTTCATAAAAAAAAGAGGGGGTTCAGAGAACTTGGAGGTTGGGGAACCAGAGCACTCCTACATGCCACCATGCCAGGTGCTAAGCTCTGTGGATATGGAAGCTCCTTTCTTCAGAATTTTGGCCTATGTCTCTATTCATCTGGCTACCGATACATGTTCTTTAATATCCTTTGTAATATATTGGTAATCTAGTGAGTAAATGGTTTTGTGAGCAATTCTAGCAGATTAATCAAACCCAAGAAGGGTCATAGGAACCTCTGATTTATATCTAGTTGGTCAACAGTACAGGTAACAGCACCTGTGATTGAAATCCTAATATGGAGGGGGTCATTGGAACCTTCAGTTTGTAGCAGGTTCATAAGAAGCACAGATAACATGGGCTTCATTTGGCATCTAAAGTGGAGAGTGAAAAATAAAATAAAATAAAATAAAATAAAATAAAATAAAATAAAATAAAATAAAATAAAATAAAATAAAATAAAATAATAAAATAAAGTGAAGAGTGATCTTGTGAAACTGGGCCCTGTACCTATGGAATCTGATTCTATCACCAGGTAGATAGTGTCAGAATTTATTGAATTGAATTGAATTCTCGGACACCCAGTTGCTTATCAATATGGGGAAGCTCCCACAATTCCACACCCCCCCCCCCTCACACACACACACACACACCTCACAAGTTGAAATTTGGCTCAGGAACCTAATTTACATAGGTACCTTGGATTATCATTTCCTGAATTTGAGGCGGGAGGTGGGGGGAGATCAGGAAAAGTAAATCAGGTTGTTTCTTACCTTTTTCCATAGAAAGTTTGGGAGGCAGCTTTCTTGGTTCTGTTGAGATAGCCATAGTGTAGTATAATTGAGATTTTTAAGGGAAGATCCTTTCTGATATAATGTAATAAGATTCTGACCTAGCAAATTACTGACTTAAATGGCATTCTTGTAGCATGCTCCTCTCTTATCTAGTTATGAGGACTGATATATAATAGAGTCATGGAAAAAGTAATAGCACTAAAGTGCTCACATCACGAAGAGGAATTTAATATCAAAGATAGGTGATGTAAGAGATATTTAAGCACATCATAAATATAAATGCTGCTAATGATGAGCCGCCTCTTCAATGGCTTTATTCCAAAGTGTATTACCACATTAACCAAATACATGCCATTATCTACACATTGATTATTACTAAGAGACTACTATTTCAAAATACAATCTTCCTAAAGTCATTAATGAATCCCCTAGCTAGAATGGCACTTAAATAAACTCAGGAGGTAAGGCTATACTTGAAGAACAGACCTACAGCTGACTTACCACTTGCTAATAATGTGACATTTGAAAAGAAACTTTACATTTGTTATAAAGATCAGTTATTCACACAAAACAATGCATATAACACCAGTTAGCATGTTGCCCGTGTTACTGGTGTAATTACCTAGGCAATAGTAATAATGGGACAGGAGCCAAGGGAAGGCCAGATATTATAAGCATGGCCATCTGGGCAGCTTCACCAGGAAGCCACAGTTTACGCTCTCCGGGGAGACACTGCCCCACTCCCTGCAGGTCACCGAGGAAGGGGTCCAACAAAGGGGAAGATGAGCACATGCGTGGTAAAGTCAAGGTGACACAGGGAAAGTACTTGTTTATCAATCTGATTTGGGAACAAAGATAATTGGCTAGAGAGGTGGAGCCACTGCAAGTGTGGGGAATTTTAGGAGGTTTATAATCTGCAAAGGAATTCTCTCTCTCTCTCTCTCTCAATCTATCTCTCCTCCCCCCCCCCCCCCCCCCCCCCCCCCCCGCCGCCCACCAGCCCCTGGCTTTGCTGCTGCTTCTTTGCACTCACCCATGTGCTAGCCTGCCGTGTGGCCCTATAAGCCGCATGGCCCATAGCCACGCAGACCCCACATGAAATGAACTGCAGCTGGGAACACAAGCTTAGCTTGACTGATGCTGGACTGATTGTGCAAATATGGAGGACAACTTTGGGCAATGGCTTTAATCTTAGCTCTGCTGAAGATGAAATGGAACTTTCCTTTAGTGGGATGGAAGGAGAGGGGACTGTGGAAACTCAGGGGTTGAATTCCACACAAATACATATCACTCAATCTCCCATGTGAGTCTCAGAAAATTCATTTCTTCATGATAACACCGTAACAGGTGGAGATACAGACAGCACCCCACTAATAACACCTGCGAGAAACAGATGCTCATTAAAAGCTATCACTTTTTACAAAATTATGCTAAGTACAAAGCACTGTTCTAAATAAATTTATGTCTTTAATTTATTTATCCTTTTGTTAAAAAACAAAATTCCACCAAGTAAAGTTGAAGATTGAATGGGCTTTATTAAGCCACTTATGAATTCTGCAGTATCCCATCTGACAACTGGAAGGGCACTAGGAGGAGTTTTACAAAATGCAAGGTTTTTATAGGAAGAAGGGTGAGGCGAGGCTGCTATTACTGAGAGGGCAGGGAGGGGCGAGGGGGCAGGGCGGGGTAAGAGGGCAGGCGGGGCGAGAGGGCAGGTGGGGTGAGAGGGCAGGATGGGGCGGGTCCAGCTCCAGGTAACTGGACCCTAGGCCTAACCCAACCAATCAGGTCAGCCAAGGTAGCGGCACCACCCTCCCTATAAAACCCATTGATATGTTAAGTTCTTCCTCTTTCTCACCATGCCCTCCTTGGTGTAGGTGAGACTGGGCTCGGACTAGTCCGAAATAAATACAGGCTTTCTGCAATTGCATCGGATTCGGCTCCCTGGTAGTCTTTGGGGTTTATGACACTTGGGCATTACATTACCCAAAGAAAAGAACTGTTATTTTAAATTCTGACAGTCACAGGGGGCTGGGGAGTCTCCTTTGAGGGGTGGGAGAGAAAGGGAAAGATTCCCATCAGGTTGATAACCTCTTCTTTCTATGGGAGCTGGAGAGAGGCCATGTGACATATTACCTGGCTGGTGCTTGACCAGAAAAGTCCAGACTTATACATTTCAGGGAGAGGTTAAAACTGCAATTAGATCAGGTTTTAAAGCTAGGGTTGGTAGCATAGGCTTTTAGTACAAGTGAGCCAATTTCATACCTGTGATTTTCTCTCTAATATTTTGTGTATCACATATACTTACATTCAAACATGACCAAGGTGAAACTACTACTACATCAACTGCCTTGAGAAATTTATACTAAACATTTGAGATACATGCAAAGGAAACATCAAGTTATTGTCCCAAGTACTTTTTGGGAAGATTTCTACCGAAACATTTTATATATGTAGTTATCTTTCTTATTTTTAAGGGATTTCATAAAATTGTGGGATTTTTCTCAATAATATTCTACAGATTAGTGGTTGTCCACCTTCAATGTGCATTAGAATCATGGCAGGATTGGGGGGGGGGGATTTGTTAAAATACCAACCCCACCCCCAGAGTTTCTGATTTAGTAGTTCTAGAGTGGAGCTCAAGAATTTCTATTTTTAATACGTTATCATAACATGTCCCCAGGTGAAGCTTGCTGGCCTAGTGACAGTAATTTAAGAATCATTGCTGTCAATCAATGATTGTCAGGAGGCAAGAAATTCTTCCTTAATTCTAAATCTAAGTCTATCTGATTCATGCTCTATACTTATGGTATATTTAAGGATAAATAATACATTTGAATTACTCTTGCCTATATGCTAATTTCTTTTGAAATATTGAAACTAAAATTGGTATGGGCAGTGAGGAAAGCCTGAAAGTTAGGTGGCAAAGTATACTTCAAAACTATAGAATATCTCCATGCAGACCCACTTATAGCTAGCCCTCTGACATGACTTGTGAGCTCCAAAGGGAAGAAAGAAGACCTTTTCAGTCAAGAGAAAGCAGTCCTGCTTTCAAAATGTATTTCTGTACAGATAATACATTCATTCCTGAACATTCCCCCTAAACTTGTTTGTATTTTGTTTGAACTGATGTTGGCAGGTACAATTGGATCATGTCAGGCAATCATCTAAATGAAAGCCACATAAATCCCATTCTGTACTTTTAAAATTTGCCCTCGGTAACACATGGATTACTTTCTTATAAAGATAATATTTTACTATTCAAACATTTACATTATGATTGATTCATCATGTTACACAAAATATATTTTTCAAGTGAAGTAGAGGCCAATTTCAAAACTTTTCCAGAGCCCTGACCGGTTTGACTTAGTGGATAGAGAGTCGGCCTCTGGACTGAAGGGTCGGTTCCAGGTTCCATTCTAGTCAGGGGCATGTACCTTGTTTGTGGGCACATCCCCAGTAGGGGGCATGAAGGAGGCAGCTGATTGCTGTTTCTAATTGATGTTTCTAGCTCTCTATCTCTCACAGTTCCTATCTGTAAAAAATCAATAAAATATCATTTTTTTTAAAAAAGAAAAACTTTTCCAGAGTTTCTAACTCCAAATTTGGTAAACTAGAAGTGCAAGGCGGGCGGGGCACAGTATTTGTCTTTGCCAAGAAGTCGTTCGGTTTAGTACCATCGCTGAAAGGGTCAGCACCACATACCGTACTCATAAAGCAGACTTTCTGTTCTAACATATTGATATTTTTATCTGTAAGGGTAGAATGGGATAAGAATTCACACATAATACTTCCAAAGTGCAAAAAGTTTCTTTCTCACTCAATTCGTATTTCATTCTGTTTCTGAGTGCTTTTCCCTCTGATGACAGGCTTAAAGGAATTGTTGAAACTTTCTAACTAAAGGGACTCATTCTCTTTTGGATATATGTGAGGTCGGCTCAAAGTTTAATCTTCCCAGACTTTCTCTTTCTCAAGGGCCTCCTAGCTCTGCCTCCTCCCAAGACAGTACCTGGTTACAGAGGAAAGCTAATATTCTCATGGCATTGCATTATCACAGGTTCAAATGCTGTTCGCTAAAAAAATAAAATAAAATAAAATAAAAATGTCTTGTCCCATTTGTCTCTGGGAATCTGCTAACAGCCTTTAATGCTGATATGTCTACGGCTGATATACATTGTGAATTGCTGCCTCAGCCTGGGCAAAGCATGCTAATTATCCGCAAAGACATCAGCCACTCTTCACTATTGGCCTATCTTCTCCTCATTGGCTCTGCAGATGTCCTTCTGTGTAGCTGCAGCTGTTTTATGGGTCCACTCGGCAGCTACCAGCTTTAATTGTATCCTCCCTGATCCTATCTAACACCTCAGCTACCACTGAACTTGCGGAATCCACACAATCCACCTGAGAGTGGAGATTTACTCGGACATCATTGTAGGCCTTCTTTCTGCCTAAACACACAACACGCTTTCCTCCATCTGCAGCTGCTCTGTGTGGGATGTTGGAAGGGGATTCCCTGAGTGACAATCTCCTCCCTGAGATCCCTAAGTGCCCACCTGGAGTTTCTTTTTTCTCAGGGCTCACAAGGCAAGGCCTGGAGGATCAAGACTGGAGAAGGGGAAGCTGAGTCTGAAGACAACTGCTTGAGGGGTAGGGAAGAAAATTCATCCCATTTGCATTTTTCTCTGGGTCTCTGCCTTCTCTAAACTCCAGTTAGAAAGACTGATGGTGCACCTTTGTTAAGAATAGAACTTAACAGTTCTCACAAAAAAATTAAAGTAAAAAATTGTTTTATTTAAACAAAATTTTTAAAAAGTCTTTTCATTTTATATCTGGGCATATGTTGAATTCTTATTACCCATGGCTTAAAAAAATCTCAGTTCAGATCACCAAGTTTTATGCTTAATATGTAAAGAAAAGCGTTTAAAATTTAGGACAGTATTTTCTTCTATTATAGCAAGGCTTTCAGAACTGTTTCTTGTCCATGAGCTGTAAGATACTATTTTGTCAATCAAAAGTTGAAAATGACTATTTTTACCTTTCTATTTACTGCAATCTATATTTTCTTCCAGCTGATATAGATACCTTCAGCTGAAAGGGGGAAATGAGGTCAAATTCAAGCAAGTATGAAAAGAAAGACCCACATTAAAATATTAAAAAAAAAAATAATTCCTTTCTGAACTGCCAATGTTTTAGGAATTGAGTATTAAAACCCATGTATATTCAGTATATGCTGGTAGGGTCATGTAATCTAAAGGCTGTTTTTAACCCTTTCTAGTAATACATTTTTAATTGTATTAGTTTACCCCAAAAGGACCAGGCCAAGGAATTAATTCTCACATTTTTAAACCCATGTAAAGATAATTTTTAAAATACAAAGCTAATGTGATAATTTATAATGTGATACATGTATTCTTTGTCACCCTCTCACTGTAATCTTAGGAGGCAGGTTCCAAAAAGACAGAAACTGTGCAAGTAGGTAACTATTATTGTTTTACAGCAAAACATAATTCTTAAAATTTATATTCATAATTATCTGAATACTTATAATGTATAAACAATATGTGACTAAACAGGAAAATTTTTAAGCAATTTTGAGTGATAGGTATAATTATATGGATACATTTTTAAATGTTATCTATGGAACTGGAAGCTTAATCAGATCAGTTGTCAGTCATTTTTTTGTTTCATTCATAAAAATACAAATTAATATTTAAAAATCTGATATTCTATTTTTTACTATAAATGTGATATTTTTTGGTATCAAATAACACTTCTTACTTAGGGATATTCATTGAAATCTGGGACTAAAACTTAAAATTTTTGACACCATTGTGATATTATTTATTATCTTCATACTTTTAATTGAATATCTTTATTAATAAAAAAGGCAAGTATTTCTGCTTCTTCTACTTCCATTCAATATTGTACTAGAAATCCTAATCATAGAATTAAGGCAATAAATAAAAGGCATAAATTAAAAAATGGGAGGGAAAAAAATCACTTTTAGCCACAGCATGATCATTTAAATAGAAGTTCTTAAATAATCAACAAAAAAATAGCGAGAACTAATAAGTGAATTTAATAATGTTAAATAATAAAAGTTCATATGTAAAGATCAAAGGTTTTATATACTACCAATGGATAATTAGAAATAAAAAATGTAAAAAATAGTGATATTTACACAAGGACCATAAAACATGAAATTCTTAGGTGTAATCTAACAAAAATAATTATAAAAATTGTATGCTCAAAATTATAAAATGATGGAAAAAATTAATAAAATTAAATACATTGGAATTATACCTTGTCCATAGATTACAATAACTAACATTAACATATCTATTTCCATAGACAGATAGATTCAACACAATTCCAGTCACAATTTCAGAACGTTATATTTATTTATTTATTTATTTTAGAAATTGTAAGCTGATTTAGGTAGTCAAACCAAATTTGAAGAGAAAAAGTTGGAAGACTTGGACTTGATTTCATATTAACTATAAAGCTGTAATGACAAGACAGTGTAAGTGTAAAATATGGGTAAGTAGAGTCCAGAAATGGGCCTAAACACAGACATACAGTCAATTGTTTTTCAAAAAAATGTCACAGTAAATCAATGGACAAATGATAGTTTTTTAAACTAATGTTACTTTTGCATATGGACTTCACACATATAAAAAAAATTAAGCTGCCCTGGGCCAGTGTTGTTCAGTGGTTAGAGCATCAGCCCATGCACTGAAGGGTCTTGGGTTTGATTTCCAGTTAAGGGTACCTACCTGACTGTTAGGTTCAATCTCTGTCCCTGGTCCAGCACCTTGGAAGCATCCAATTGATATGTCTCTCACATTGAAGTTTCTCTCTCTGTCTGTCTCTTTCTTTCTCTCTCTCCCCTGCCTCTCTCTATCTCTACCTTCCACACTCTATAAAAAAAAAATACTAATAAATGGGGAAAATATCCTCAGGTGCAGATTAAAAAAAAAAAAAAAAAAAAAAAAAGGAGCCACAGGATGGCAGGATTCTGAGATCCTGTTCCAAAAAACAATGAGGGAGGACAGATAGGAAGTGAGGAATGGCCAATGACAAAATAAAAGTGAGAATAAGTAGATAGGGCTAGCAATGTGGCACTTTACACTAAATACTAGGCTGCTTCTGCTTATAGTTTTCTCCTGTATCTTTTGCCATAATACTCAGATATGACTTGTAGCTCATTATTTTCAGGTGAGGGAAATGATATCATAGTTATTGAGAACACTTAATAAGAAAACATTATAGTGTCTATAGAGATAAAAGCCACACTCATTTTATGGTCACCTAACAGTTAGTAGACATTTATTTGCTTACTCACTGAACACTCTCAATATTTCTAAAGTTCATAGTATAACCAAGCAGAACAACATAAGGATCAGAGCATTTGATTAGCACAGATAAAATTCATGGAATATGACTGATAAGATTATCATAAATGTGTTTCTTATGACTATAAAATTTAAAAAGCTCACCTTTATTCAAAAAGGATCATTTCTCTTTTATTCTCTTAAATTATTTAAAAAGTAACTGTACAAAACAATATGTATATAACCATGTCATTAAACCTATAACATAGAAATGTAATTTATTTGTAAATAAGGAGGAGAGTGGGAGCAAAGCTATATTGAAATAAGGAAATGATACCACATGATTCCACATGAGCAAATGAAAAGAATCCGAAGAGGTAAATAGGATGGTAATGTTATTTGACAAGATGAGCATGTTTGCTAAGCCATGCTAAAAAAAAAAAAATACATATAATTTCAGTGAAGTTTTGGCCCTTGTATTTGAAACTGTGAATAGAATATTAAGACAAAATCTTACATGTACATGAATAAACAGTTACTTAATAATATGATACTTTAATAAGAGTATTTGCAGAGCAGTCTATAACTAGAGAAAATGCTTTTCTCTGTGTTCCTTTTCTAGGATAACCATAAGATAAAAATTAGTTTTATTTTTCTGTTGCTCAAATGAGAGAGAAATTAAAAGAATACATTTTCTAGGTCATGCATTTGTTTAACAACAAAGCATAATCTCTGCTATTTATTCTAAAAAAAAAAACTCTCCTCAATACAACGGTCCTTTCCATTTCTTCTTTATAAAAATAGTCCACATTGTTTGAGTCCATACCATTGTTTGGAGCATTCATCTAACTGGGTCAATCAATTTTACTCTCTTAACCAGTCCCATAGACAGACTTCTTTTCCAATCACCATCTCAAATTGAAATTTTGTATAAAGTCAGAAGCACTGCTAACATCTCAAGGCAAAAATATTGATAGAGACTTAGTATAATCAGCTTGAACTAGAAGAATCAGGTGCATATAATGGAGAGTAGGAGGCTTTCTTGCTGATTTTCATTTGTTATTTGAGCTATGATTGGATCAGAGGTTAGTTTCACACATTCAACATAATTAGTTGAATCTTACTAACTGGCTGGCTCAAGGCTGTGTGAAATGACACCCAATGTTTTAATGCTGCATCTCATTGTTAACCTTTTATTGTTTATTCAATATTTATTATATACATGCTCTATGTAAATAGTGTGTCCAGCACTGGGAATACAATAAATATTTAATTCCTGTTATGTTTACTCATTTCTTTAACAAAAATTTTTGCATGCCTACTTTGTACTAGACACTGTACTAGTTGCTCGATACATATTGGCAAAGATAACAATAGTTCTTTCTTTCATGAAACTTACCATCTCGCTTAAGTCTCATAGGTACTTCTGTAGGAAGAGAAATAAAAAATACAACCTACATTAAGACAGAGATGAAATTTCCTACAGACCAAGCTTTTTATGTCAGAATTAGATTGATTTAAAGGAAATATAGAAGTGCCCTAGCCAGTTTGGCTCAGTGGATAGAGTGTTGGCCCATGGACTGAAGGGTCTTGGGTTTGATTCTGGTCAAGGGTATGTATCTCCGTTGCTGGCTCGATCCCAGGCCCTGGTTAGGCTCATGAGGGCGGCAACTAATTGATGTGTCTCTCTCACATCTAAGTTTCCCTCTCTCTATCTCTCTCTGTTTCTCCCCATCTTTTCTACTCTCTCTAAAAATCAATGGAAAAATATCTTTGGGTAAGGATTAACCAAAAATAAATAAACAAACAAATAAATAAATAAATAAACAAATAAATAAATAAAAGGAACGGTCCTTTCCATTTCTTCTTTATAAAAATAGTCCACATTGTTTGAGTCCATACATTGTTTGGAGCATTCATCTAACTGGGTCAATCAATTTTACTCTCTTAACCAGTCCCATAGAAGTGAGTTTGATGAGAGAAATATATACCCACCACTTAAGAAACCAAGATATAAATATATAACACAAATAAATTTGACTGTACTACAAAAGAAAGTGATGTGGTCAGATCATGTAATGAGGGCTCCTACAAATGGCAAAAAACTTCTGGCAGCAGGGAGAGCCTGAGTCAAACACTTAGCAATGTCAAGACATCAAGAGAAACCTAGCATAGGGTGTGGGAGAGTCACATATGGTGAGAAATGAGAATGATGGGGGAGCCAGTTTCCTCACGATTTCATGAGTCACAGTAAGATGTTCATGAGTTTGATGGAAATCAAAG
Organism: Pipistrellus hanaki; assembly: GCF_964339955.1. Taxonomy (NCBI): domain Eukaryota; kingdom Metazoa; phylum Chordata; class Mammalia; order Chiroptera; family Vespertilionidae; genus Pipistrellus; species Pipistrellus hanaki. The sequence continues at coordinate 53,417,090 of NC_140505.1, read as the reverse complement.
AGGGCTTTAGCAGTAGAATGACTTAACTGATTTAGTTTTTTTTAAAGTTACTCTGCTGAGTGATGAATAATTCCAATGGGGCACAATTGAAAGAAGAGAAACAGGTTTTCAAAAGTCCAGGTGAGAGATGATGGTGACTTTGACTAAGATGGTGGTAGTAGAAATGGACAGAGGCAGGCCAACCTTTTACATATACATACAAAAACACACGCAGACATACACTTAGGAGCACGTAAAACCATACTGCACTCTAAAAATAAAGATGACTTACAGAAATTAAACTTTACAAAAACCTTTAAAAAAAAATAGCAAATGGTAAATTCAATCTTAGACATATACAAGATTGTGTTACTAAATACAGGGAAGGGGTGGAGGTCCAAATCCTGTATGCTGTTGAGAAGTTTACAATTTAAACAAATGTACCACTACTCACACTGGGACATTCCATCCCAAAAAAAGATATTGACAAATTAACTAAGCACTATTTTTATTAACTGAGACACCTTCTTAATTTAATCTCCTGTGGGGTGTGTGTGTGTGTGTGTGTGTGTGTGTGTGTGCGCGCGCGCGCCAAAATATATCACTTTATAACCTTGGGATCTCAACTCCCTTAAGCTAAATCACCTTTTGAAAAATAAAAATTATAAAACCTCACTCCAAGATTTTAAATAGCACTGAGTCTTTATGCTGAAACCCTCAATCAGGTGCATTTTGTATCAAACTAGGGTTTGAAAAAAAATAGCCCATACAATTGTTTCTCTATTAGATATTTGATAAATACCTGCAATGTGAGATAAGATGTTCTAAAATTATTTTCTAGATAACTAGATAACTAGAGCAGCATTTCAGTGGACATACATAAGAAAAAATTGGCTTATGAGGAAGAATTTTAGATCTCCTTATGAATCCACATCACCTCATCTTTAGATGTGAGATGATAATGCCGCTGAAGAGGGCTGCCTGCACTAGGAGCTTACTTGAGTGTGCTTCCTGCTCTGAGATCCATGATGATATAGCTACTATTATTGTACATCATTATTTTCTGGGCACTTTACATGTGTGCACCATGTAAATTCAATTTCAGAGAATGTGTTATAATTTTTCCAGGGAAAAGCTAAGGCACATAGGCACATGCCCCAGGACACCCAGACTTTAACTTTGCTATGAAGCCACCCCTCTAGTCCCCAGTCTCACCTTAAACTAGGAATACTGATTTTCCCCTGCAATTTTGAAAAATACTTGGATGTTGGTTTTAACATTTTAAAATGTCATGGAAGAAAGTCCATCTCTTATTTACTCTAAATATATATTAATGAGTGTTGGTTTCTTCACTTATGAATATAAAGTACAAGTAATTATACAGGTAGTGTGTGTCCATTGGCCCACATAACTGCATGAGTGCAAATGTCTTCATTCATCCCTCAATGACTATGCTGTGTAATAAATGCAAAGTCTTCTTACAAGAAAAAATAGTCATGCTCTGTTTTTCTGCTGACAACTCCATTACAGAATATCAGCAGGGAGTTAAACATTTTAATTAATGATTTTATCATACTAATTCCCAGGGCTGTTTTTATTTTTTGTTCCGTTTTATACAGAGTGAATTTTTTAAGTTATCAAAAATAAATATGTTTCCCCAAAGTAATAACATACAAATATGCCAAAAATTATCCTGAGAGTCATTTATTTGAGCCTATAATTAAATGATATCTCAGTTCATACACGTGAGGCCATAAAAATTTTTCATTTTTAATGATGTTGTTCATAAATATCAGTGTGCCCATACTTTTCACTTCATTTTCTCCATGATAAATAGAGTGTTAAGAATGCAATCTAAAACATCTAATTGGCAATTGCACACTATTTTAATACTTTGACATGTACTCTCTTCTTGAGAATTGGTGTTGCAATACAGCTGAGGAGTAGGACATTTCAATCTCTATTTCATTTAATGTTTAAAAAAAAAACATACATAATTTTATACAAATATTTATCATCCTATCTAATAAAAGAGTAATATGCAAATTAACTATCACTCTGCTACACCCACAAACCACACCCACCAGCCAATCAGGAGCAAGTATGCAAATTAACCCACCCAAGATGGTTGCGGCCACAGAGAGAGCAGAAAGCTTTCCCCATAGCCTGGCAGGCCCAGGCCTCCACTCAAGGCTACAAAGTTTCAATTATAGAAGATAACTAAATCCCAGATACTAGGGCCTCCACTTGGGTCATCGGGGGGCAATGGCCAGCCTACAAACCACCAGGCCCCTTGCCCAAGCCACCCCACACCCAAAGGGAACTCCCACCCTGATCCAGGACTCCCTTCAGGGAAAACCAGCTGGCTCCCACCTGTGCACCAGGCCTCTATCCTATCTAATAAAAGAGTAATATGCAGATTGACCATCACTCCAACACACAAGATAGCTGCCCCAATGTGGACACAAGATGGCCACCACAAGATAGCCAGCAGGGAGGGGAGTTGGGAGGGACCAGGCCTGCAAGGGAGGGAAATTGGGGGCAATCAAGCCTGAAGGGGAAGGCAGTTAGGGGTAACCAGGCCAGCAGAGGAGGGAAGTTGGGGGTGACCAGGCCTTAGGGGAGAGCAATTAGGGGCAAACAGGCTGGCAGGGAGCAGTTAGGCATCGATCAGGCTGGCAGGAGTATGGTAAGGGGTGATCAGGCTGGCAGGCAGAAGTGGTTAGGGGAAATCAGGCAGGCAAGCAGTTGGGAGCCAGCAGTCCTGAATTGTGAGAAGGATGTCTGACTGCCTGTTTAGGCCCAATCCTGATCCGGCCTAAACAGACAGTCAGAAATCCCTCGAGGGGTCCCAGATTGGAGAGGGTGAAGGCTGGGCTGAGGGACACACACCCCTGTGCATGAATTTCATGCACCAGGCCTCTAGTTATATATGAAAGGCTAAGTTGACTCAGGCATGCACAATACATATAAAGCTCTCGCTGGCATCAATTGCATGGGTGTGTTTTGTTTGTCATTGTCGATAGTGAATTTGGTTGATACTTCCATTATATAGAAAAGGTGAGTAGTGATATTAAAATATTTCTTCTAATTAATTTCCTTTCAATGTGCATGAATTCATGCACCAGGCCATATACATACACACACACACGCACACACACACACACACACACACACACACACACACACATATATATATATATATATATATATATATATATATATATATAATCAAATTAGGATGTGATAAAACTTCTGTACCTGTTAATTTAAAATCTAAATTTCTAATCCCCTGGATCAGGCAAATATGTAGATAATTATATTTGGTCAAATATAGGATGAGTCATTTTGTTTAGTTAATGTGAAAAGTCAAAGCTATTTTTATCTACTTTCAGATAAGATTATAAGAGAGTTTTCCCTTTCAATCAAATTGTGTCACTCCATCAGAATCTGCAGAGCTCAGGAATGAAAAGGAAACTGAGATAACTAGGTGTTTTTATAAAGCTTATCTGGTGACTCTTAAGATCCAACAAGTTTGAAAAATACTGGTCAAGCTATTTGACAATCCAGGTTGAGGAATTTGTTCATATGTCTTTCACCCTTATCAGATATTTTAGCTTCCTACTTACTCAGCAAGATATTGCTGGATGGAGGCATGTATTAGTGGACTACTGTTTCTTAAAGTCACACAGTGTGATTGGGAGTTAACATAAAGGTCTTCTTACTCAATCTTAAGTGATTTCCTTATCTTTTTTCAAATTTAGCCTGATCCTCAAGCTATCACCCCTTGCTCATCAATTTCTCAGGTTGGTATAAGCATCAGTTACATGAAGCTAACTGGATTCAATTAGGGAAAGTAATATTTTTAAAGAAGTAAATATATTTCATTAGATTCTACAATCCCAGCCAGTCACTTTTGGCCTACCTTTCACACATATATTTTTGGATTGACAAGGGACTCCAATAATTTGTGTCTAATTCACATGCTTCTGCAGTCCCTAAAGCATAAAATAAGGCAATCTAAGTCTGCAGAATTTCAACTATTATTATCAGGTGTTATCCAAGATACCAAGTCTATTAAAAAAAATGGAAATGACTATGAAAAAATTTCATTGGTTCGTATTATGGCTATTTTAATAGGCAGTTTACATTGGTCTTCAAATTGCATTTGCTTATAAACATTATTGCTACTATAGATGGATTTTAGGGCAAAAACACTTTGAATGATTTAATGTGTGATTGAATTGCACAATATAATTTTACTGTACTTCAACAAAAAAATTTCCTATAATTTAGAGTCATTGAAACATTAAGCAGTTACGTATTGATTCTCTCATTCCACTCCAGTTATCAATGTATATCCTATGGCTTTTATTTCCCAAAAGACTATAACATCCATAAAAAGATGATTTCTATGAGTATAATATTCTGTATACCACAAAATGCCATCAGACATTTTTGAGGTCAATCAGTAAAATTGTCCCTTCAGCAATAAAGGTAGTAAAGAAAATAGACTCTAGTAGAAACACCAGGAAAAAAAATATATATTTATATATATCACATATATATTTCTATAACAGTATCAGTATCAATATAGGTACAGTTCTAGGTAAGTGATTGAATAAGTTCTTATTTTATATTGAAAGGGGGAAGTCTAGCATTATCTGTGTTTACCCTGTTTTACACTTGCTCTAACATTTCCCAGACCACTCCTAAATTAGGATAGTTAGTGTTGGGACAGGTCTCTTGTTGTTTTTAGAACCTCTCTGGTTTGAGGGGAAGCTGTTGGTTGCACACATTTTCCATTTCATTTGTCCTTTTTGCCCTTTGCTTTGATTGTTTCATTGAGGGAACCAACATTTTTTTTTAGTAGTTTCCCAACTTAATGCTTCTTGGACACAGATGTTTCAAATTGCTATCTGATCTTTCCAGAGTCATGTGGCTTTCCTGTTCAGTTCTGATGATAAACCTAATTCTATGATTGTGCTATAATTTTGACTAGAAAGATTGAACTAGAAACACCATTGTCTTCACACAAGTTACCTAGAATATCTGTCTCTTCCATTCACAAAGCAAATGATTATGCCAATTTATTTTATGAATGGACCAAATTGATTGTAGGTATTTGCTTTTCATTACTTCAAATATTCCATGCCAATCCCTTCTGGCCTGAAAGTTTCAGGCTGGGTGCAGTCAGTTGGCCCCTCCACAGGAGCAAGCTCAGTAGGGCAGGGCCTCTGAGCAGAGGAGAAACAGGTCTAATGTGTCTCCTGTTATGAAAATGATGCAGGCTAAGGTCTCTATGGGGATAAGAATCACACACACACACACACACACACACACACACACACACACACACAGCCATAGCCATAAAACCCAATGCCCATCTGAATCTCAGACAAGAGCCCCCCAGGAGACTCTTTCTGAAGGTCCAGCTTTGTGCAACGCTTTGATCCTCCTGTGGAACTAGATCAGCAGGACAGGATCACCAGGAGTTGAAGAACAGGCCAAGTAAATCAATGTGCTGGCCGAGTGTGGGAGGTGGGGAAGATGGACCCCATTCTAAAAGTACACAGCAGCTCAACTACTGTCTGAGTCTCTCCAAGAGCTTCTCTAGAAAAAGAAGACACCAAAGATCCCCATTGGGTATCAGCAGACCTTTCTGAGGACTCGAGCTCAGCAGGGGGTGTCACTAGTAGTTAGAGGACCAGACTAATGCACTCCCCCAGCTGGTGCTGGACTCTGGGGCCATAGTGTCTGGGTTTCTGGCAGACTCCCTTCTCTCCCAAGTGGACCAAATCCCCACAGATCTTCATTGCCAGATTCTATGCGTACTCCTCTTCCAAGCCCTAGTGCTCTGGGTTGGGATTCCTGGTGTGGGATTAAGACTCTATGCTTCTGAGGGGGGACTTTTGTAGCTGTGATACCCCTCTGGACCCTCATCTGCTGCACGTGAGTGTAATAGCCAGCCCTTTCTGTGTCTCTGCCCTTCCTACCAGTCTCTGTTTGGCTTTTTATGAAAATCCATGGTTATAATATAAAGCTAACCTTCTTTTGTTTATTCAGGTTAATTGCACTATAATTTAGATATACATCCAGTTTGGCACCAGGAGGAGATGATTGTAGCTTCCACATACTCCACAGCCATCTTGGAAGTAAGAAAAAGGTATAATGTCCTTATAAAAACACTTTTATGGCCTGAGGGGGGGGGGGATGGGCAATGGGGAGATAAGGACACATATATAATACATTAATCAATAAAGAAAATTAAAAATAATAAATAAATAAATAAAAATACTTTTATGAAACAAAAAAGTGACTAAATAATGTTTAAAATAAGAGTGTGGCTAAAAATATTATAATGAGAAAGAGAAGTTTAGATAAGTGGTCTATAAAAAAGAGTCTTACTAAGCAAGACTTTAGTCGTAACCTGGAAACTATTCTCTAGTAGTTTATTTTAAAAAGAATGGCAAGGAGACAGAAGTGTAAGATTTAACGAAAGAAAACCTTATCTATATCTCTTCTGACTAGAAGAAGCATGACTTAGTTATTTACGTTACCTCAATGTGATTTTTCATCTTTAAAAATCTGTATCTACCTCACAAGGATAGAGAGAATAGATATTAAAGTGTTTATAACTTATATAGCATCATAAACAGGCAAGTTATTTAAATTCTTTTTGTGATGTTACAAAAACAAATATCTTACAACCAGAAATATAATAAATAGCTCCCATTTCTAGAGTAAAAATATTATCTCTCATAAAATGTGTGTATAATGTGCATCACTCCAGATAGGAAGAGAGTCTTAGTACATAACATAGTAGAAAGGGAGTTTTTTATTTAGGCTCAGCTACCAGAATCTTGACAGTTAGAATCCAACATGTTCAGAAATAGATCCACCATCCACGAAGTCACTTAACACATGACTAAAAAGACAAGAACTAAAATGAGAATGACTTACATTCTGAAATCTAGAACGGTAGATACCTTAGTATACAACTGACAACAAACTGTAAGTGGTTCAAAGTGGTGTTCCATCATCAACTACCTCTTCTACCCCTAGTCATTAAATAATTAATTGGGCTGCGGAAGTATTTTTAATGCTGCTCTATGTTCCCTTATGTTTCTGTGTGTCTGACTTGATGATCTCTCTGTGTCCTCCTTGCTCTTGTCTCTGTCTATTTTGCACATAATCAATTACATTCATATTTCCTTTCTCTTATAACCAAACAAAGAAAATTCCAAGCCTCCATAATTGCTCCCAGTTCAGACTTCAAAGAGCAAAGTCCTCATTAACTCTATTGCGAAGGAGAATGCTTCCTCCAACAGATTCAGGAAAATGCCACTGCATTGACTTCCCTTCCCACTTGCCCTGCAATAAAACTTTATTTCTGAATACTTTGGTTGGTGCCATGTAGGCTACTATACTGTGACATTTGAAATTTGGAATTTATTTTTAATTCTTACCTTTGGGGACAGAAAAAAAAATTCCCCCATTAGTCTTGTCTGCAAAGGATCTCTCTTTGGGTAGAAAAAGGAAGCCATTTGGCTAGAAAAAGTTAGACATTTCTAACTGCAGCAGCCTGAGGCTGTATTATTTACCTCTTTACACCTTCTGTCATATAGGTTACATATGTCTAAACTTTAAGAGATCTGAACTCTAATGATTGCCAAAAGATTAGTCATCAAACCATAGATAAATTTAATAATAATAATAATAATAATAATAATAATAATAAATCAGCCAGGTGCTTAGAAACTTGGGCTTCATAAATAGAAAATAAGAAAAAGAAAATAAATGTTTATATGTGTATACTCTCATACTATTTGAAAATAAAATTTAAGAAAAAAAAGTTAAGAAAAAAGGAGAATGCAATTTTAACTTTCATTTTATGAGCTATAACTATTGCCAATGCTATAACCATCTCTCCAATAAAGCACCTTATGTTTAGCATCAGCCAAATAAAAGGTCAATATTTATTTTATAAAAATCAATTATTAATTGTTGTTTGATTTAGCTTTAGCTCAGGCCAATAAAACAGGATCCTATTTTGCAGTTTCTGTTTCTACTTGAAGTTTGTTTGGTTCCTTGTTAAATTGCACCTATTTATCTCCTATGCCCCATCTTCCCTCTGTACATGGCATATTGACAATTAGGCTAATTTGTCATTCTTGCTCATGACTACAGAAAATTTGATACTTTTTAAAGGCTTTAAGAACCCTTCAAGATTAAAGCCTGGCAGAAACTGCTTTTTCCAGATTTGCATTTTACAATCCATTATTTATTATTGTTTGCACCCCTTAGAACATTGTTCTTTATAAATGGCTGCAAGCAATCTATATAGTCCGAATTCATTATTTTTTCCCTTTGTCTATTCAAACCTATAACCCAAAGGCATATTCTCATTTTCTATGTCCACATGATCAGCCAAACAGCGGACCTGTTTTAATTACTCAACTTCTCAGCTTAAAATGTCTGAGTGCATTCTGGCAATTTATACATAGACCATTCCTGGTTCTGATCTCTCTGGGATCCTAGTTGTTGAATGAATTGTCCCAGAGAGAAAATAATATATGAAACATCAGAAAAGCTGCTTTCCATCTCTCTTAGCTCATATTAATCTTTATTATTCCAGACACTTTCAGTATATATCAACAGAATCATAATCAAGACACAGAGCTCTCCATAATTTTAACCACAAAGAACACTTACTCCCTTTTACTATTTTTAAAAGCAGTATGTTTTTTATTTATTATTGGGGAATCACAGACAAGTAATTGTCTTTTCTAAGCCATGAAATATATATTGTCTAAAAGCTTGAAAAAAAAAAAAACCACACAGAGAGAAATAAAGGTCATAAAATAGAAGGGGCACACAAGAAAATCAATTCTGTTAACGCAGAATGTGTGTCGGTTTTATCATTCTTTACTCAGCCACTGACCAAAATCACTAGACGTCTATCTTACTTACCACGTTAAACAATTTTCCAAATAGCATTTTGAATGGAATATTGTTGCTATATATTTCAACCTAAGTAAGCTGTGGTTCAATTTAAAGAAAACAGAGATGGTAGAGCTGATATAGCTTCCAAGAATGTGATATTATATATAAATTAACTTTTAGGAAATGATTGAAGATCCTTTAAAGACATTTATCAGTTCAAACTTAGATAGTGAGTTTAGGGAATCAGTATTATGAGTAAAATGATTACTCATAAAAGTAAAATATTTTGTCCCTTCAATAAAAGTTGGGCAACTATCTAAATAGAATGTTCTGCCTGGAATAGAAAGAACATAGTAAAATATATTATCTTGAATATTAACATCTGTCATCACTCTGTTTTTCAAAAATACAAAAATAAAATGATAATTATATATTTTTTAAAAAAGGTAAAATAAAAATAACTATAGATGCCCTAACGGTTTGGCTCAGTGGATAGAGAATTGGTCTTGGACTGAAGGGTCCCAGGTTCAATTCTGGTCAAGGGCAAGTACTTTGGTTGCCGGCACATCCCAAGTAGGAGTTGTGCAGGAAGCAACTGATCAATGTTTCTCTCTCATTGATGTTTCTAACTCTCTATCCCTCTATCTTCCTCTCTGTAAAAAAATCAATAAAATATATTTAAAAATTTTTTAAAATAACTATAGTTTATTTCTATATAATAAATTAATCACAAACTGAGCTAGATTATTGAATGATTAAATACCAGAGACAAAGCCAGATTAAATAAGTCAAAATTGACATGAAATTGATAGCAATTTCTGTTGCACCTTTACCTGTAGTTCATATTCTTTTAAAAATTCATTCTATTGAATATTATATTACAATAGCCCATATCTATTTTTGCCTTGAGTCTCAGAAATGTAAAATAGAAATATTAGATTATGCCTGCATTTAAAATCTTTTTTCCTTGCTGTAATATCCAGTAAAATCCTAGTTCTTGATAACATGTAATAAATGTATTGTACTTGTCTTCTAAATCATCAAGTACTGAGCATTTGCATAGGGAGGTAAAATTAACACAAACTTTTTTTACTAAAACAATAGTTTCCTGGTCCATTTTTCTTAGTATCTACCATTTACTGGGCATTTACTATGGATTAAGAAATTTATATGCTCAGTTCCCTTTTCACCATAACCACATGCCATAAGTAGTACTATTGAGGACATGAAAGCTAGAGCTTATTGCTAAGGGTAATAAGAACTATGATTTAAATATATATATTTGTCTCCAGATGAAGTTTTAGCAACCAAGGTTAAGACAGACTAAATCACTACCTAGAAGGGAAACAAAAAATATGGAGTTCTGAGGGAGATGGGTGTTACCAGAACCCCAGTGTCTTTCCTTGAATCTGCCTACCTGCCTGCCCAAAGAAATACACGAGTAGAAGTTTACAGTAGAGAAATAAAATATAGTTTAATGCCAAATGGGACAATACAAAGATAGTGAGCTTATGCACTAAAAAACTGACTCCTCACCCTAACTGGTTTGGCTCAGTGGATAGAGCATTGGCCTGCGGACTAAACGGTCCCAGGTTCGATTCCGGTCAAGGGCATGTACTTTGGTTGCAGGCATATCCCCAGTGGGGGGTGTGCAGGAAGCAGTTGATCGATGTTTCTCTCTCATTGATGTTTCTGACTCTCTATTCCTCTCTCTTCCTCTCTGAAAAAAAATCAATAAAATATACTTAAAAAAAACAAAACAAAACAAAAAAATGGACTCCCAATGGTTTATAGATTATAGTTTATACCGGTGAAATAATAAGACACCATGAGTTAGGGGGTGTTATGGAGTTGTGCTGACAGCTGATTGGTTGGAAGTATATAAGGGTAATCATTTCTTCATGTCTTGAGAAGAGTCCTGAGCTCTTTTTCAACATCCCTATTTCTTGTCTCATGGGCAAGTAGCCAAGGGGTTATTCCACCTTAGGGCTCAGGAGCTAAAACATAATTTAGGCAAGATATTACCTTTAGCCTGCCAGAGATCCAGAGCTTGTGACCATTAATTAGTTAGGTGTGGACTACTGTCTCCTGCTGCCTCAGTGGTTGCTGATCATCCAGGGAAAAGGCTAAGTATCTGAGGGATATAGAGATAAAGAGGCATATGATTTCTAGAGCTAGAATTTAAAACATAGGGAACCACAGTTTCATGTGGGGAGGTGGTAGAGAATTGGAGAATTATTTTCTTTGGCACCTTTATGGCTGCCTTTATGCAGCTCCTTCCTCCATTAAAGAGAAGGTCATTCACTATCTATAGGCCCAATAATTCTTTGAAAACAAAAGAAAACTACCCTCAAAATTCATTAACTTAAAACAGTATTTATTTACTTGTGAGTTTACTAGTTCACAAGTTAGATGGAGCTGGGAAGGGCAGTTCTCTGGTGTTGACCAGGCTTGCACACATGTTTGGTGGTCTGCTGACTGTTGGCTTGGCAGCATGGCAATGGAGCCATGTGTCTCCAGGAGACGAAACTAGTAAACATAGAGACACAATAAGAGCAAATGTGAATGCACAGGCACTCATCAAGTCTCTGCTTTGTCATACCTTCTAATATATCCCACTGAACAATGCAAGTCACATGGCTGATACAAAGTCACAGAGAAAGGGTACAACAAAGGATTAAAATACATGAGGTTGAAGAATTATGTCTGTTAGTGAAATCAATATACCCGAATCTACAACTTTCCATCTCATTTCTGAAGATCCCTTTCACCCTTGGAATTCTAAGACCATGACTCCATGAGAACAGTGATCTATAATAAATATGAGATGTGCTTTGAGTACATACCCAAGAAGACAAAAGCCTAGATCCACAAAACAACATGTACAAGAATGTTCATAGCAGTCTTATTCATAATAGCTAAAACTGGAAGTAACTTAAGTATCCATTAACAGAAACATTGGCCTACTCATGCAATGAAATACTCCTCAGCAATAAAAATAAGTGATACACAAACATACATATAGCTCACTAATATTATGTTAGATAAAGAAGCCAATCACAAAAGTACATATTGTGTGATTCCATTTATCTGAAATTCAAGGACAGGGAAAATGAATCTATGGTTATAGAAATTGGAATAGTAGTTTCCTGTGTGGCAGTAGAGGATGTGGTATGGATTAACCATAAATGAGTAAGAGAGAGATTTCTATAGTGCTCGTGAGCTTGTGTATCTTGCTTTGGGTATTGGTTTTACAGGTGTAAATATTTGTCCAAAACATATTGAGTTTTGCACATTTTATTGTTTATGAATTAAACATCAATAAAAAAAGTGTTTACTTGCCGAAACCGGTTTGGCTCAGTGGTAGAGTGTCGGTCTGAGGACAGAAAGGTCCCAGGTTCGATTCCGGTCAAGGGCATGTACATTGGTTGCGGGCACATTCCCGGTAGTGGGTGTGCAAGAGGCAGCTGGTCGACGTTTCTCTCTCATCGACGTTTCTAGCTTTCTATCCCTATCTCCTCCTCTCTGTTAAAAAAAAAAAAAGTGTTTACTCCTTCACAGTTTTCAAATCATCTCCTCCTATAAATCATCTCATTTGCAATAACCCTTGAAACCAGCAGGGCAGGTATTATTATGGACTCTACAGATGAGGACATTAAAGCTCACAGAGATGTGGCTTGCTAAAGTCTCTAGAGTGCCTGTAGATCTTTGTTCACTGTTTTATGTTCTTTACACTGTGTTCCCATTTCCCGCAGCAACAGTAGAAGCAGGGCCACCAGTGTTAAATAGAAGGAAAAAAAAGTTCCTGGATTTAGAAGTGCTGAGAAAAACTTTTCTGCTCAGATAGCACTATTTGAATACTAAGCACAGTCTTTGCATATCAAATATACACTTCTGTCTCTTTCCCAGTGTACTAGAGAATGGGGAAATTTTCCAAAGAGGGGACTGAAGAAGACTTTGGAAAAATGAGGCTATTGTTACTAGAGGAGCAGGCTTCCTTGTTTAGCTTGGAGCTATTCTTTTCTCTAGTTCCTCAGAACCTGGGGGAAAGATAAACATTTTAAAAATATATATATTTTATTGATTTTTTACAGAGAGGAAGGGAGAGAGATAGAGAGCTAGGAACCTCGATGAGAGAGAAACACCGACCAGCTGCCTCTTGCACACCCTCTACCGGGGATGTGCCCGCAACCAAGGTACATGGCTCTGACCAGAATCGAACCTGGGACCTTTCAGTCCACAGACCGACACTCTACCACTGAGCCAAACCGGTTTCAGCAGATAAACATTTTGATCGGGCTAAGAGACTAAAGGAAAACTACAAAGTCTTGCCTCAGAGCTAACATGAAGATAGAATGATAAAAAGCTAGAGTGGGAAAGATGCATCAGGCTAGCCCGTGTGATGGGTGATTTATATAGCCAAGGTGTCAGCCAGAAAACAAAGGAGAGGGATTTGGGATTGTGGCCTGATTGCCAGAGACCAGGTCATTGCTCTAAAAAGGACAGTTTCTCCAGGCTTGCCGGCTGCTTCCCAACACCAATGTCCCATTCCTAGTCCCCTGGCTGGACCTCTAGACTAGTATCCTTGAAGCTAAAGGATTATGTATTTGCTGGTGCCAGCATATATGAAATTAGCCACATACATACAATGCTCTGAACTGTCTCTTACAGGAGAGATTGCTAATTAAACAGAAAGGCATTTGGAATCCCAAGTGCACAAAATCATGAGTCAATCCAGGTCAACCATCAACATTGACTGCAAGGCCAAATCACTTTGGAGAGAAGACAATGCTTTGGGGATCAGAAAGGTGTGGTATATTATGAGCTTCTAAAACCAGGTGAAACCATTAATACTGATCTCTACTGAAAACAAATAATCAATTTGAACCACGATTTGGTCATGACATGACCAGAATGTGCCAGAAGACACGACAAAGGAATTTTGTTTCATGATGACACACCATCACACACTTCAAAACCAGTTAAAGACACATAAAAAGATCTTGCTTGGGGAGTATTAACACACCTGCCATATTCACCAGACCTTGCTCCTTCAGATTCCCACTTGTCCCACTCAATGGCACTCACACTTTCTGAGCAGCACTTCAAAACATACAAAGAAGTGGAAAATTTGGTCTCTGGATGGTTTGCGTCAAAACAAGGAAAGTCCTCTTGGGACAGTAACCACAAATTACCTGAAAGATGGGGGAAATATGTAGCTAGCAATGGACATTACTTTGAATAAAGCACTTTTGATGTTTCTCTTGAAATTATTGTGTTTTCTTTTATTACAAAATCTGCCATTATTAACCGGTACACCTATCTGTACAGGGAAGGGGAAGGTGTGAAGAGCAGTGGTTCCTGTGACAATTGAAGGGTAGACATAGATTAGCCCAGTGGTTCTCTACCTTGGAGGCACACTAGTGTCATGTCTGGAGCTTTTGATAAAATACCACCCTGCCCAGATCCCATGTCCAAGATTCTAACTTAATTGATCTAAGTAGATAGATAAGGTAGGAAAGTATGAATTGCTGGGACAACTTCACAGGTCATCCAGTGTATGATCCGGGGTTGAGAACTACTGAGTTTAGGCAGAGGAGAGAGGATACTTATTGAAAATGAAGTCCACGTGCATACACTAGCACTCCAAAATGGATTGTCGTCAACATCTCTAACAGAAAGAAGTAAAGCATTAGAAAACATCATCTCACTTTCAGATCTGATGGAACATCAAAGGGAGAGACACCAGAGAACCCAAGGCCAAGAAACTCTCTCACAGAAAAATAAAACATGGCCCTAAAGGGCTTTCATTGCTTCCATCTTTGCTCCCAGCACATCTTATTCTCTTGCCATTTCTTATGGGAAATAAATCTGAACTCAAAATGTTGGCAGGGGACCTCTGAGTCAGTTATTGTCACACACCTCACTTCATTTTATGGCAACTTTCCCACTTTGAGTCACCCTGATCCAGATTACCCAGACAAGCCCTGAATGCCATCCTAAAATACATTCACTTTATTATTTTTTCTATCCTATTAAAGTTGCATATTCCCATCCTACTAGCAATAAAGAAATATAAATGACAATAAAAGGACATCCTTAGAATCTGATTAGAGAAGATTAAAAATATAATGCCCAGCCCTGACAACAATAAGGGGGGAAAGCTTTTTCATACTCGGATGCTAGAAATATGAATTTGTAAAACTCCCCTGGAGGACAATTTTTTTTTTTTTTAACCTCAAGAGAAACCTGAAAATTTCAGAAAATATTTCATCCAACATTCCTCCTGCAGAAGCTTATCCTAAGGAACTAATTATAGTTTCATAACAAATACTTATCTATTAGGGTGATCATAGCATTAAAATACCCTAATATTAATAAGGGATTAATGAGGAATTACTGAGTTCAATCCAAAAAAAAAATGTGAGATGAATATGTAAAAGTACATTTTATAAAATCAATATATGATTAGACAAACAGTAGCTCCTAAAGCAGAATGTACAATAGAATCCCATTTTTGGTAAATATATGTGCATAGAAAAAAGTGGAGCTTGACAAAAAATTCTTGGCAGTGATTATCTGAGTAAAGAAGTACTTTCTTCTTTCGCACTATATCTTTTTGCTATATTTTGTAACTGGAATTTAATTTGAATTCCTTATGTAATTAATAAAAATGCATACAAGCAAATTTTAAAAAGGCTAAAATCTATATGGCTGAGATGCAATATTTGCTTATCTGTATTTTCAAGATTTATAACGATAAATATGCAAAACTTTTATAATTTAAAAAATGTGCCCTAAGAATTTTAATTGCATGTTTAGATAATCTAAGACCGTTCAGAATCTTCAAATAATTCAATGGTCATAGCTATTGCACTTCCTTAATTGAGCCCCAAATTAGTTTTAAAAACAACTGCAAACAAAAACACTGAGAATTAGCACAAGTCTAATTTGCTTAAGAGAGGAAGAGTCTGTCTAGCCTACCTTGCTGACAGTCTGTTTAGATTTTGAGAACTGTCCTTGCCATCACGTGTGGCTTCACAACTTCAGAGCAAAAGCCATGTTCTTTTGTGATGTTTAATTCTGCGTTGAGAAGAAGAAAAGAAAAAAAAACCTTTGCTAACAACTTTGTTCATTATGCATTTTCACTTATATTTTTATTGACTTCCCCTCCCCCCCACACACATTGAATTGCCCTACTTCATATGGGATATGACAACCCATATCCCATAAGCATCAAGAAATACTCTCATTACATTGTGTGTGCAAGTGTTCAGGTGCCATTTAGTGCAGGAAATCACATCAAAATATTCCCCTTCAAATTTCACATTCAGGAAAAAGGGGAGATTCAGGATTTCCAAACTTATTATTTTGAGGCGCCAAAGGCATGTCTACTGAGAAAAGGAACTGTCCATCAACTGTAGCATAGAATATCATTTATATGGAAAATTAACATTCCTTCCCTCACTTCCTTGTGTGGAAAACAATTTTCTGCAAGTGTTACTTGAAATGTCAGCCTCTGAGCTGGAAGAACCTCTGCAGTCTTCAGAATCAAACGTTCTTCCAAGAAGGGGTATATGTTCCTCAGAGACATTTTACAATGGGAACTTAGGATAGTCCAGCTAGATCTCAGGAAGAACTCCTTGGTCCACCCCAAATCCACAGCTGGCCAGAGTGGCAATGACATCACTCTCTGCAAGCTCCTTGTGAACAGAAAGTAAAATGTATTCTCCACTGTGTCCTCAGGACTACCCATAAACTCATAGGGTAAGTGAACAAAAACACAAATGGATGGATGGATGGATGGATGAATGAATGAATGAATGAATGAATGAATGAATGGATTTTCACAGAATTCTTCACAAAGAATAAGTCTTTATGCAAAAGAATTTGCATAGGATAAAAGATGAAATAAAAGCAAAACTAGGGTCACCATAACAGATAAATGACTTATAGATATCAGAGTCTTTGTTAAGAATAAGTTTTAACAGATAAATGATGGCGATCACACAAGGCTCTGGGCAGAAAAGGGGAAGGAATCAATTAGACGTTGATGCGCTGGGATCATTGGAGGAACACCTGACCTACTTCAAATGTTTGGCTGGAAACCATTCCTCCCCACCGGTTCTTGCCATAGACCCAGAGACTTCGGAGAGGTCCCAAGGATGCCAAGTCGCCACTTTCCAAAATGGGTAGGTACTTAGAATGGGGAGAAAGTTCCTCTTAGGTAGAAGCAGAGCAGAAGAAGCTTCCCTGGAGAGAAGCAGAGACCATAGCACAGAGAGAGTCTTGGCAGCATTTGAATCCTGGTTCCATTGTCCCTGAGTCCAACTGGACCCATAGGTTATATGAACCATCAAATTCCCACATTTTTGTTCAATTTATTTCAAATTGGAATTCTAATAACAAAAATGTAAATGTTTGTAAAATACAGACAAAAATTGAAGAAGATGGGTAAAGGTAAAAAAATAAAATGTCAAATTTTGCACTTTCAGGACAAAGAGGAGTTTCAGAGAAATGTCAGAAACCCCAATGCAAGGACTTGCTAGCTCTGGCACATAACCTATTCTTCCCACTTGCACTTCCCATGAGATAAAACATTTGAAAGTAGGCAGGAATCAGAAATAGGAACTAAGAAGACATTGGGAGGTTGCCAAAAAGACCATTCTTTCATTCATTACTGAAGACCTGCCATGGTTGAAGGTGTACATGGTTGGCGAAGGCTACAGCAATGAGCAAAAACAGACAGTGCCTCTCTTCAGGGAGATGCAGTCAAGTGTTATGTTACCTTTGAGAAAAAGCAATATTGCTATAGCACATCTTGAGGCCAAGAAAGGTGTCAGCTTAACACAACAAAAATCACAAGCTCCCTATGGCTGGCTAAAGGCCAGGAAAGAAGTTAGTGGTATAATGTCACCAAAAGAGAGTAATTTCCAGAAAGATAGATGATCAAACATCCATATAATCATGCTGATAAGGGGGAAAAGATATGTCTCAATGAATAGGATCACAATGGAAGGAAATTGGGAGGATGTTGTAGTACTGGGAAGAATGTTCTCCGGAAATTCAACTATCAATGATTCCATTTCCACTCTCCTCTCTACCAAGATTGGAGAAGAGAGGTTATTCGTCTACACCTGGACACACAACTTTGTCAGCCAAAGAAGCTGATCCACTGAGAGCACATCAGTAGAATGTAAGGAGTCTGAAAGTAGAATTTGGTAACAAATGGAAGGACCCTTCCTTTCCCACAGGAGAGTTAGAAACAGTGCCTTTCACATCCAAAATGAGAAGCTCTGCAGCCTCATGTTACAAGTAAATGAAATCTCACAACTGCCCCATGGTGTCAGCTGTCACCCAGGCCATCTCATGCTGCCTGGCAGGCTGGGAAATGAGGTGCAGCTCTTGCCAATGAGCACTGGCTGTTGGGCTCATCAGTCGGTCTTGGTACACTGCAAAGTGTTCTCTGAGGGGCTTTCAGCACCAAATGTGCTTTCTCAAGAAAAGATTTTATACAAATGGCGAAGAAAGCATTTTGATTTCATTTATGTGTCAAATACTTTAAGAACATCACAGTTGTCTGTGCTGCTAACAAGCTGTCTCCTGTCAAGACCGTCACCATCTACCCAGGCATATCTTCAGCAGTTGTCAGAATCTACAAGCTTAAAGTAAATAAATCATGACCAAAAAAACCCTTACATGTATAAGAACTTAAACTAAAGTCATGAAATTAAGCTGCAGAGTCATTGCTATGAGCTCCGTACCAGCCTGAGAGGGGGGACTAAGGAATATGCTCTAGATGTGTGAGTACCTGTGTGCACGGCTGAAACACAGAGCTGCACCTGCCACTCTCCTGCACAAGTTCTACAACCCCAGTCGTCAGGGGCTGTTTGGAGAGATGGAACATCTTGAATTGAGAGCATTCTCAAGCACAGTACTTAGTAGGTGAACAATACATATTTGTCCAATGGATTATGTTTACAGGAACATTTGAACATAGGAATCTTATGTCTCTGAAATTGGCTTAATGAGACTAAACCGCAGAGAATGGCTGCTAAGAAGTAAAGCTTTGTGCAGGAATCGGAGAAGGCATCCCTGATAAAGTGATCTTGAGGATGAAGAGAATGTACTCAGGTAAAGAGAGGGGAGCAAAATGTCAAGGCTCAGGGAATGATTTGTCTGAAGGGCTAGTATTTGTGGCCACTGGACCAGCGTGAGTAAGGAGTTATGAAATGAGGCTGGAGAGCAAGCCAACTGGCCAAGGCCAAAGACAGTGGCTGGGAGGTGCACTGCCTGTGGGTGGCAAGGACTGCAAAGGTCTAGAGCACATGTGTCAAACATAAGGCCCGCGGGCCAAATCCAACCCGCCAGGCCTTGCAATGTGGCCCGCACCGCGCTGTCATCACTGCACTCCGCTGTCAGTTTATGACATTGTCAGTTTATGACTTTTCAGTAAACCATTCGGCCCGCGATTTAGGCTGGATTTTAGATTTTGGCCCCTTCTCTGATTGAGTTCGACACCCCTAGTCTAGAGCAAGGAGTTTGGACACAGAAAGAGAGAATTGGGGCCAAAAATTCAATTTACCAGATAAACTCACCACTACCATATTCTTTCAAAGGTCTTAAAAAATAAGACATAAAAGATAAATTTTAAAGTTTTAAAAAGTAACCACAGATGTAATAAAATGAAAACAATAACTTCAGCACTCCTCTGGAACACAAAGTACCAGAATAAATGAAACATGATGTGCTAGACTGAATAATACTCTCCCTGCCACAAGGCACCAACATCCTAATTCCCAGAGCCTATGAGTATGTGATTTTAAATCTCTGTTTAGGTAGTTTCAATAAATAACATTACTTCATTTTTATAATGCTACCTCACTATTAAAATGTTAATTGTGAATAATTTTTGGTTGACTGTAATATGTCTTCAAGTAAATTTTCAAGGACAAGCAGTAGCTGTTATTCCTGAGTTTTTGTGTATCTAAAAAGATATTTCTATTTCTATTGTTTAGCACATTAGCTTGGCTTGTTTTAAATTATTTAGGCCAAAACATTTTGCCCTTAAGTATTGCTTTAAATGTTTCTATGTTGAACAATAAGGAATAAAACTTAATGAAATGTAATTTGGTTTGGTCCAATAAAAATGAAGCCTATGTTTATTAATGATTCAAGAGGAATCATCCTCTCTCCATGAGATGAAGCGCATGGCATCTTGCAATTACAAGTGGAACCAGCTCTGTGCTGTAACAGATGCTGTGGGAAGAAGAACAGACAAACTGGGTCATTGGATAGAAGTCAAGGAGTTAAAGCCACACTGGTGTCCCCTTAACCTCTGGACTTGCAAGGTATCAATGTATTTTCTTATAGTGTAAGCCACTCTGAGTTAGATTTCAAAACATGGTGCTCCAATTGATCCAGTAGCCTCTGTTTGGCTGTACCATATTTATATAGCCAACTTCTTTAGATGGATAGTTGGGTCAGTTACAACCTTTTGCTGTTACAAACAAAATGGCCCTAAATATTTCTGTACACATAACTTTGAGAAAAGCTTGAATAAATCTAGAGAAATAACTACTAGAAATTAAATTGCTATCCAAAGATACATGATTTTAATATTAGCAGAATTTTCCAAGTTTCCCTCCATAAAGTTTGTAGCAAATTTTACACCTTAACTAAATATGAGAATGTTCATTTCTCATTAATGGAATGTAATCAAAGTTTTTATCATCAAAGTCTTTGTTTCCAGGAGTAATCTTTAATGCTGGTAATGGTATAATGAGATCGTTAACCTTGTATGCTTTTGTTTAGTTACCTACAACCATTCTGGAAAGCAATCCAGCAAAATGACTAAAGAAATTTAACAAGTTCATGCCTTTATTTTTTTTTACTGACATATAATGACATGTAACATGTGTCAGGTTAAAGTGTACAATATGTTAATTTGATAACACATATATTACAATATAATTACCACCATGGCATTAGTCAAAGGCTCCATCATGTCACATAATTACCTTTTTTATGTGTATGGTGAGAACATTTAAGATTTAATCTCTTCATTTTGGGGACTCTATCATGAGGAAAATTTCAGGGATGTGGATAGTGATTTATATGTAAAAAAATATTAAATTATTATTTACAGAAAAATACTAAAAATAATAAGAAAACTGTTAAAGTGTAGCTTATCCATAAGATGAATATTCTCCAGACATTAAATACCATATTTTTGAAAAATCCTTGATAATAGTTAAATGTTTCTTATACAAGTTTGAGTTAAACAAGCACTAATTTAAAGTAACATATTAATTTTGAAAGTACACACACTCATAAACAAGCATTTGCATATGCATGTTTAAGCATTATTTATATATCTATACATATATAAATGTATTAAAGGATTATGCACTAAAATGTTAATTCTGGTTTTCCTTTTCTTGGTAGAGTCTTAATAATCTTCCAGATTTCTAAAATTCCATGTAATGAACATGTGTTATTTCATAATGAGGAAAATGTTACCTTCTCTTATTATCCCTTGGCTTTAGCTTAACAAGAAGCTTGAATTCATAATTAACTGGAGAAAAGGAAGTGAAATATCATGAAACTTTTTGTTCATGACACTTTCAGCATGAATGAAAGATAAATAGTTCCTGTAACATTTCTGAGATGCTGATCTCTCTACTTAAGACCCCAAATTTATTAAGTTGAAGGCCACAAAAATATCCATTACCTATTTCAAAAACTTCTGCCAATGTTCATTTTTGAAAAATAATTTAACCTAGCAATATAAAATTCCAAAGCACAGCACACATAAGAGGAAGCAAGCATCCAAAATGCGGGATGATGTCAACAAACTGTTTGTTGTCTCATTCATTCAGTTCCTTTCATTCCTAGTTGTATTATGTACCAGAAGCAGCAGAGAATAAAAAAGGACAAATCCCGTAAAGCATTTGAAGAGAAAAGAACCTTCCTTGTGGTACAATGATACTGAGAATAAGAGAGAGGGGAATGTCAAATTAACTCTTGGGTTTCTGCAGTGACTGAGACAATGACTACTAGAAACAAAGGTTAGACTTGGCAGATAGAACATGACCTTGAATCTTAATAAGTTGAGTTTAAGGTCATTTTAATTAACCCAAATAAAAATTTTAAGTTAGTTATATGAATTTGGAGCTTAAGGGGATTTCGAAGTGGGAACATAATATCCAGTGCTATTAAGAAGCCAATTAAGATTTACTTTATTTTTTTTAAAATCTAGATTTAACGACATAGAGGCAGTTCTTTATCTTAGGAAGATATAAGATTAAAATTAAATTGGAAAAAACGTGATTATGGGATGGGATAGAGTAAAGGGATAGGAATGCCTAGAGGTAAAATATTGGGGGAAAGGAAGGATTGCTGAGGTTAGCTTTAATGGAGAACTTCCAAAGTTGATAAGAAAGATTTATTTAAAAGGAAGATGTTAAATATATAAGTCAATGAAAGTATAATTAATAGCACAAGATTTCTGAATAGACAAATAAAGGAATCTGCCTTAAAGAAAGGAGGGGAAGACCTCTATTGAGACCAAAATAAAGGATAGAATGGATTCAGATGTAGGATCCAGAGCCTCTCGCATGTTACCCATCTCTTGTTTATCTTGCCCCAGAAACATGACGTCGTTAATATAATGGTCGAATGTGCTATTCTGTGGGCTTCAGATCTTCATTATGAGAGAAGGATGAGTTAGGTAGGGCAAACCTATTAATGAATATTGTTGTCCATTCAATGAAAATATGAACTATTTTCTGATATCATCTTTTGTTATCAGAATAAAATGCATTCATCAAGTTAATGGCCCAATACCATGTGACTATGGCTTTATATATCTCCTCTAACAACAATGAAACATCTGGCACCACAGCTGCAAACAGGGCTCCTGTGTGTTTGAGCTTGTAGTGATCTACATTATTCTCTAGGATCTATCAGGAACTGAAGAGGCAGACTGGGAAATTAAACAGAGATAAAGAAATAAAGGACCATCACCCCACTATCATTGCCATACATTGATTACATCCTTTCCCTATAATGTGTTAGCCAACATGGTTGGGGGCAGTTTCAGAGGTTTCTATTTAGCCTCCCTCACTATATTATCTATTACCTAAAAGGCCAAAAACCCATAAAAGATTATTTCAATTTTCAAGTAATTCAATCACAGATATACATTCAAGAAATGACCTACTTGTCGGTGAAGCCAGAGGACCCATTGGAAACTGGATTTTAGTCAGAACGCCACTTATTATCTGAACTTCATAAACCACCACTCTAGCAAAGAAGCCATGATGATGCTTTGGTTCCCCAAGCATCAAATTCAACTCCTACCTGTGTCTAATAGTCCTTGAAATGTTTGAGCATTTCCCTCTCCCTGGTGTACAGTCATCTGAGTAAAGGACAGAGCTCCTTTTTGGGGGGAACTGGGAAATCGTTACAATGTGCAATTGCCAGAAAGTTGCTGGGACTTTCATCCTAGAAAGGAGGCCAACTTTTAGTCCATGGGTTCCAGATCTGAGAAATGGTTCAGGTCCAGGAATTGAGCAAGGGGATGGGACTTCTCATCAGACTGATTGCTCTCAGCTCTCTGCTCCCCTTTTGCACCTTCTTCTGATCATAGATGTTAAATAGCACTTCTGTTTTGCCTTTATGGGCCTCATATTTTATTAAGCCTTCTCGACAAATATTCTCAAAGCCAGTTAAAATGCTAAACACAAACCTATCATGTGATTTAGCTATCCCACACCTAGATATTTACCCAAGAGAGATGAATGCTTACATCCATACCAAAGCTTGTACATAAATGCTCACAGCAGCTTTTTTTGCAATACCCCGAAGCTGGAAACAACCAAAATGACCATCAGTTTGTGATTAGATAAACAAACTGTGACATATCCATACTCAACAATAAAATAGACTATTCATACATGAAATTAATTAAAACATGAGACATTATCTAAAGTGAGGCCAAACACAAAAGACTATACACTGTATGATTCTATTCATATAATTTCTGGAAAAGGCAAAGATCTAGTTCCAGAAAGATACATAATTAGTTAAGACTAAGGAATAAAGGAAGAAGGTAGATTTCCAAAGATGCATGAGAAAATTTTTTACAGAAACATTTTGTATTTTGCTTATGGAATGACAACTGTATAACTACCAAATTTTTAAAAAATGGATTTTATTGTATCTAAATTATGCTTTAATATAGCTGGAGGGGGAAAGGATGCTATGCTAAGCACTAAGGAAATAAAAGATATCAAGACAATATCTCTGTACTCTCATGATGTGTAATTTTGTAAACAAGAAGAAACGATGCAACATAAGTTTAATAAATACATAATGTAAGGAATGCCATGAAAAGAATGCAAAGTGTTATAAGGATGTAAAGGTGGAAGAGGGCACTTCCATTTGGAGAGTTCTGGCAGACCTTACCAAAAGAGGTAGCATTTGAATCAAGTCCTAACAGGTGAGTTAGATAGCTAAGAGGAGAAAGAATTTCAAGAACTGGATTGGGAACATTTGTTTGTTTGTTTGTTTGTTTGTTTATATAAAAACTATAGAATGTATTTGGAAAATGTTTAATGGGTGCATAAAGATCATGCAGGAAATTTTTAAGGGATAAGGCAATAAAGACCAGCTAGAACCAAATCATAGAACTCTTGCAATTCTAGTATGTAAGCAACAGAATTATTACACTGGTAGCTCAGTGCAGAATAGATTGGACAAGAGGCATGCAAGGAAGCTATGAAATGATATTGAAATTTTCTAGTTGAGAATTCTGATAGGCAAATGGATAAAAACAGAAATATATATATGGTAATTTGCAGAACAAGAAATTGGAGGCTGAATGGGTGGTGGAAATGAAAGATGATGAAGATGACCTCCAAAGAATGTGTTGCCTCAATAACATTAATATTCAGAATTATTATCAGAAGTCTGTGAAAAGGAAAGAGATGAGAAGGGGCTCTTGGAATAGGTGATTACCTAGTCGCTCAATGAGTGGTCAAGAGTGCCAACTCTGCTCCAGACAGGATACATAGGAACCAGACAGCTAAACTCTCTGCTTTCAGTGGGTTTATATTCTTATTCAAGGCTATAGACAATAAGCATGTAACACATATGATTCATTTAAATGTAAGACAAGATATCACAATTAAGAGAATGTGCCTCCAAGAGAGTATTTCTCCCAATGAAATACTAGATATCAAATTATAAGTGTTTATGAATTCAGCAAGTTATTTAAAATGGAGCTAGTGGGCAAAAGCTGCTACTAGAAAGGAAGCATATGGAAAGTAACAGTTTAAAGGAAAGATATAAGTGTGTTAATTGGAAGAAAAAGATGGAAACAGAGTGCTTGAAGATGCTAAGGGAATAATTAATAGGGCAAGTCCTGCAAAAGGAATGGAATTGTGAGCATAGAATAAACTGTTGGCTTTAAAAAAGAAAATGGATCTTCTTTCTCCATTACAAAAATTAAGAATTTGTAAGAATTAAGAATAAGAAGACAGATAAAAAATACAAAGAAAATGTAAGGTGGACATTATCTAAGAGTATGAGTTTGGGAATGAATTGGATTTTTTCCAGATGATGATAATTTTCAGGTGATGAGTTGGCTATGACTGGGTTTTCAGGTTTGAAGAGAAAAGAAAATATTTGGAATGGCAGCTATAAGTACTATGTTATAGTGTTTGCTGAGCCCTCATCCAAGGTTATATGCCATGAATTTTTGGAGCACCCGATCAGTATAACTTTCCTTAGCAAAGAATGTAAAAACTTCAGGTTGTAAAATAAAATTAAATAAATAAGTACATAATAAGTGGAAGATATGATAGATAGTCAAGTAAGACATAGAAAGGTGTTATTGAAATGAACAACGATGTGGTCAAATATAGGCAGAAAATTCAGAATCTGGCAGAGAAGTCATGGTCAGTCCATGATAAAATGAAAAGCTGATGAAGAATAGGCAATTGGAAAGGTGGGAAGTAAGAAAACTGTACAAAGAAAGGAATAGCAGAAACTAAGATATGGGATTACAGGATCCTTAGAAATCATATAATTAGGCTGCAGTGTTAGGCCTTAATTAAAAGTAGTGTGAACAGTAAGGGTTTCAAAAAATAGATCCCGAGACAGAGAAACATCAATCAGAACGTCAAACCTCAGGGAAAGTAAGGGGGAGAAATCAACCAAAGGACTTATATGCATGCATATAAGACTAATCAATGGACACAGACAACAGAGGGGGGGGCATGAATGGGAGGTGGGGGGTAATGGGGGAATAATAGACATATGTAATACCTTAATTAATAAAGAAATTTTAAAAAGAACTCAAATTTCAGTTACACCATTTACATATAGATCTCTATGTGAAATCCCAAGATGCTGATTAAAGGTTCAACATTTGCACACAGTGCTTTCACAATTCTTTGAGGAAATACGAAGAAACATTTCGTTTTTTAAACAGTCTATTTTTGCAAGTGGTTGTTATCAATGTGAAGTTATAAAAAGAAAACTTCAGACGCCTTCTCTGGGTGTTGGCAACAGTCTCGTTTTGGCCAGAAAAGAAAGAAGCTATTGGATTTTAGCTAGAAGATTCCTAAATGTGCCTCATATTATATTTATGATGATTGAATTAAATTTAATTGCCCCCAGGGTTTGGTGATCAACTTAGGGAACAGACAAAAACTAGAGAAATAGGAAAGAACATTTTCTCCTAATGTTCTGCTCCTCAGTAGAGAAAATGAATTTTTAAGAGCTACATTATTTTGACTGAAAGAAACAAAGAGCTGGCAAGGCAGCAGGTGGTTATCATTTTGAAACAGAAAAAAATAAACACATATTTCCATACCTTAAAGTTCAAACTATTCTTTTGAATTTAGTCCCACTGAATATCAATGTCTCTTGAGTATTAATGCTCATGGGTGAGCTCTGAAATGCTAATATGATGAGTGGCTTTGTGACTTTGGATCACATATTCCAAGTCCTAAATACAGAGTAAGAAACAAAACATCGTACCCCACTTACACCATAAATGATACTTCTGAAAGCAGCATCGCTTGGGGAACACCCACTGGAAACATTGCAGTGATAATAGAATAAAAAACATTTGGTTATACCACTTCCCTAAGAGCAATTTTACATGCCTGAGCAGCACACACAGTTCTCTGAGGTCTCCCCAGAATAATCTGCCTGTTTTAGCTGAAATACAGAATATCAAAATGACTGCATTGCTTAGTCTAATTTAGTCACATCTCTATGGATATGATGCTTAATTTGTTTTCTTCTATGGGGGGAGATTTTTTTTCTCTCCTTTTCTAGAAGGCAGAGAAGAAATTCATTTTTTTTTCTTTTTTCTTTTTTTTTTAGGAGAGGGAACAAGGGAGCGAGGGAAATAGAGAAACATTGACATGAGACATACCTATTACTTGCCTCCTGCATGCACTCTAGCCAGGGCTGGGGATCAAACCTAGGTACATGTCCTTGGCCAGGAATTAAACTCAAGATCCTTGGTATAAAGGACAATACTCTAACCCCTTAGCAACACTTGCTAGAGAAAAATTCATCTTCTTAATATGATTTAGAAGACCTGCAAAATACTTGATGGTCTGCTTTGATAGATATCAAACGGAAGCAGGAGACATCATTCTTACAGAACAAAATACTGTGTCCCAGGAGGTGTCATTCACATTATATTCTATTAGAGGCCCAGTGCATGAATGTGTGCACTGATGGGGTTCCTCAGCCTGGCCTGCACCCTTTCACAATCCAGGACCCCTCAGGGGATATAGTAGTGTGTGAAGCAGCAGGGGGCCAGGGAGGAGCCCAAGCCTGGGCCAGATGCCTCACCATTCCCACTCATTCCAGCCCTGATGTGCCTGCCATCACTCAGTAGCGCTGCCATAGAGGCAGGAGAGGCTCACACTGCTGCAGCTGTGCTCAGTATCTGGCACCCATTGGTCAGCTGATCAGTGCTTCCACTATGGGAGCTCACTGACCACCAAGGGAGAAGTTCCTGTATTGAGTCTCTGCCCCCTGGTGGTCAGTGAGCATCATAGAAACCAGTTGACTGGTCATTGGTCATTTAGTCATTCAGTTGTTCAGTCACTATATATAGACTAGAGGCCCGGTGCATGAATTCATTTACCAGTGGGGTCCCTTGGCCTGGCCTGTGGGATCATTCCAAAACTGGCTCTCTGACATCCCCCAAGGGATCCTGGATTGCAAGAAGATGCAGGCCAGGCCAAGGGACCCTACTGGTACACGATCTGAGCCAGGGAGACGCAGGAGGTTGGCCAGCCAGGGAGGGAACATGGGAGGGCTCCAGAGCATGTCCAGCCCATCTCACTCAGTCCCAATCAGCCAGACCCCAGCAGCAAGCTAACCTACCAGTTGGAGCATCTGCCCCTGGTGGTCAGTGCATGTCACAGTGAACAATTGAGTGGCCTTATTATTAGCATATCATTAGCATATTATATTTTGATTAGTTGAACGGTAGATCAGTGGACTGGACACTTAGCATATTACGCTTTTATTATATAGGACAGGAGGCCAGATTCATGAAATTCATGCAAGGAGCTTGGCCCTCACAACCCCATCTTCATCTGGAAAGTCATCCGGACAGTCGTGCAGACAGTTATTCTGCTGTTTAGTCTAATTAGCATATTAGCTCTTTATTATATAGGACTAGAGGCCCAGAGCACAACATTAAGGCACTGGGAGTGGGGGAGGGTCCCTCAGCCCAGCCTGTGCCCTCTTGCAATCTGGGAATTTCTCAGGGAATGTCCACCTGCTGGCTTAGGCTTGCTCCCCCCTTCCTCATCCTCCGCCGTTGCTGCGCTCACCAGCTTTGAGTCTGGCTTCTGGCTGAGAGGCAGGCCCCCTTGTGGGAGCTCACTGACCATCAGGGGGCAGCTCCTGCATTGAGTGTATGCCTTCTGGTTGTCAGTGTATGTCATAGTGACCAGTCGTTCTGCCATTTGGTTGATTTGCATATTAGCCTTTTATTAATTAGGATGTTGTGCAACATGGTGGCCCTATGGAGAGCAGATGATAGATGAATTTACCAGTTAAGCATGCCTTATCGAATGTTTGCTGTGCAGAACAGGTTGTCTATTCATCATGCAATTTTTGCCAGGCACTATTTTGACCCTAAGGGAAAGGTAACATTATTGTATTATTTTACACATGAGAAAACTGGGTGAAAGAGACACTATCCTTGTCCTTGGCCATAAAGTTAATAAATGACAGAGCCAAAATCAGCTCATCTATTTTTTAGATAAATATCCAAATCAAATTAAAATAATGAACAAACAAACAAATACCCCCCAAAAAAACTTATAGTTATAGTGAGATGTACAATAAAAAAATATTTGGCTTATAACTTAATTTATTTTTCAAGTTCGGTCTTTCAAAAGCAAGTAGTAGGTATGTTTTCTTGCAACTTTAAAAATATAAAACAAAATAAATTGGTAGTGGCATCTGAGAAGAGCAAATCTAATTATGTAGCAATTATCCCTTCCTGTTAACATAACAATATCAAATCTGTGCAAAAAATAAAAAAACAGTAAGCTTTCATTTAGATGGTATTGTCAGGCACTACTCTTCATTTCTCTTCGTTTGAAATGAAACACAGTGAAAGAAAAGTATGGGCTTTATTTTGCTAAATAACAAAAGAGGAATATATCAAAATCTAAATTTATAAAGGATAAACTAAATATCCTAAATAAAAGCCAAATATTAATACAGTTACTTTTCTATTGGTTTCATCCATCTGCTTCCTAATGATGCTGATTTTATTTTTTTATATTTGAAAAATTAAATATTTCTATTCAATTTTATCTGATTAAAATTTTAATTAATATCTAATTGAAGTAAAATCTTCAGGAATATGAGAGAACTTTTCAGTGTGTCATATAGAATACAGCTTGGTTGTATCAAACACAGAAACTATTTTCCTTGAGTTAAAACAAAGCACTACTGATTTAAATTTTCCAGGCAACCACATAATATAGTTTTTCCCATAAAATGTATCTTCTGCTTGACAGTGTCCATACATCATTCTCAGATCCTGAGAGATGACATGACTGTAAAGATTTTACAACCAAGCTAGTAAGGTGTGGCAAGGTTCACAGAAATGAAACTCTGATGATTGGTAAAAGGCTTCTTAATAAAATGGAAAATCCTTATGCCTGAAATAGCTATTTTTAAAGATTGGGAGATAAATCCATTGGGATGGAAATTGATTAATTGATTAGCAAAGTCAAAAGTAGCAAAAATGCTTTAGAATTCAACTTTGCTCTACTGGCTCAAAGTCATAAACAAGAGCAAAGATGAGCATTTCCATCCTGACAGTGAAACAGAAGGTTCTTATGAATTTGATTAAATTCCGTTTTTAAATCCTACCTCTAAAAGTCATCTCCTCTATATAGAGAGAAAGACTTAGTCTTTCCCTGGATAATCAGCAACCTCCAAGGCAGCAGAAGACAGTAACCTGGACCTGACTAATGATCACAGGGTCCCAATCTCTGGCAGGCTAAAAATAACATCTGGACCTAAGTCATGTTTCAGTTCTGAGCCCTAAGGTAAAATAACCCTCTGCCTACTTTCCCATAAAGCCAGACAGAAGGACATGGAAACAGACCTCAGAGCTGTCCTCAAGAGGTGAAGAAATAATTTCTCACCCTTACCTCACCTCCGATCAATCAGCTCCTAGCACAACCCACACCCCTAGCCCATGGTGCCTTGTGATTTTGCCCAATATAACCTGTAACCTACACACCATTGGAGAGTTCAGATTTTTGAGCATTCGCTTACTGTTCTCCTGGCAGGCAATGTTCATCAATAAAACAGCCAATATTTCACCCCTGCTATTCTCGGTGTTTAGTGCCTGGCTCTGCTAGCACCAGGTGGATGAATTCTTTCTGTTCTCTAACAAAAGCTTAAAATAAAAAGATGTTTCTGAAGTATGGTAGCAACCATACTTAGGTAAAAACTGCCGTTTGAATTTCAATCCTGATATTCTGACTTTGGCACTCACTTACCTGCTTAAACAATAGGGTAGTTGCCTCAGCTTCCAGATTGAGACCTGGAGGCTAAGGCAATTTTCCTGTGCAATTTTCCAATAGCTCCAGGAGTAGAAACTGCAGATAACCTTTAGAGATTAAGTTTGCTCAGGTCTGCTTCTGTACTATCTGCTATCGCAAGATAGGGCCACATTCCAACATCCAGCAGGATGTGGCTGGGAACGACCCTGCAGGCTGTTCCCAGCATTTAGAATTTAGAATTTAGAATTTAGAAAGGCGTGGTCGTAAGTGTGGACTCTACCTGCAGATGGTGCTCTCGCGGCCATTCTAGCCTGCTTTTTTTTTTTTTTTTTTTTTTTTTTAAATCAATTAGCAGCCTCTGTTGGTCTTATTTTGACTCCAGGGTTTGACCCCACAACAGTTTCCCATCTAGGTTTAAAAGAGGCAAAAACAAACAAAAAGGCATTAATTAGAATTACAATTATTTCTAGAAAATTTTCTTAGAATTTCTGTATTTTTTTTTTTTTTAGGAAACTTTATTGAACAGAGTTTTAAAGTTTCCTTGCGAAATCAAAACCCTCCACATCTCCACATGATTGTTTCTATTGATCGGGAAGAAAACACGAGGCTGCATGCAATTCATTTTGCCTCATCTGTGAGTGCTCAGAGGACTGCACCCATGAGTGTTGCAAACATCAATATGCAGATTCTTTAGGAGAGAATGACTTCAGTTTGAGGAAGAGTGCACCCGGACCCTGCAGCTGGGCTCTCTACCTTGAATAGCAAGTCTAGAATACACCTAAGACAAAGCTCCCCAAATAAAGAGTGTGAGCCTGTGTGTGTGTGTGTGTGTGTGTGTGTGTGTGTGTACGCGCGCGTTCGCAAGAGTGTTCTCACTCTACTGATCTTTCTAATCATCTAGCTGAGCCCAGGAGAATGAGAGATGCATGACTTAATCAAGGGCTATAATACCAATAAGAGCCTTTCCTCATCCTTTGTTCCAGCTGGATTTGAAGGTCAGTGTGATTTTTATCAACAAATGCTCCCTATGAGATTCCATGCCAGAAAACAAACATCAGCAGCAAAGCACAAACAATGTAGGGCCTTGAGGAGCTGACAGCTTTTGCTCCTCATTTCATCCTTCTCCCTCTTCTTGCCTCCCAACCTGAGCCTCCAGCCTGAACCATGTGGACCAAGAATATGTGTTGGAGTTTGGTTCTTTTGTTTTCAAATAACAAAAGCTACTTGTTTTATCTCCTCTGCAGTGAAAATTTTAAATATAAGGAGGATCAGTTGAAGAATTAAAGCTGCTCAGCAAACAATTCTTTCTCTTTCCTCCTCTCTTCACCCCTATTTCTCTATGTGCATCATCTCTCTTTTTACTTTCCCCACCTACTTAGATTTTTATGCTTCCTTATAATTTCTATTCATAAGGCTTTGGCTAATCCTGGTCCTGATTTTTTTTTTTTTTAGCCTTTAAAAAAGGATTTACATATATATATATATATATATATATATATATATATATATATATATAATTTCTGTTTATTAGGCTTTGGCCAATTCTGGTCCTGATTTATTTTTATCCTTTAAAAAAATTCTTATGTTGCCTTGATTTCATATTCCCAAGATGGAGAATGTGGTTGGCTCATTTCATTCCAACCAGTCATGGTTCATAAATATTGAGTCACTATAATAGCTAGAATCGTGTCCCCCCCCGCCCCCCCGCCCCGCAAAAAAAAAATGCAGATGCCCTACCCCTTCTGATACCTGTGAATATGACCTTATTTGGAAATAAGAGTCTTGACAGATGTAAGCAAAATAAGATGAAATCTTTAGGGTAGGCCTTTAATTCATTATGGCTGGTGCTCTTTAGGAAGAGAGAAATGTGGGCATAGCCTCAGAGGGAAGATTGCTGTGTGAAGCCTGAGGCAGAGATTGGAGTTTTGCCATCACAAGCCAAAGAATGCCTACAGCTACCAGAGCTGGAAGAGGACCCTCCCTTGCAAGCTCCCAGTTGACACCGTGATTTTAGACTTCTAGCCTCCAGAACTGTGAGAGAAGACATTGATTGTTTTAAGTCACTCACTTTTTGGTACTTTATTACAGCAGTCTTAGAAAATTAATACAGTCACTTTAGTCAGTTGTCCAAGGTGTCATATATCCAAAAATGATACTTTTGTCCTTTGGCTGAGTTTATGGGAAGACTTTGTTTGCTTATTGTGGGGATAGGTAGCCAATGTCCATATCTCTTATCAAAAACCTATATGTTAGCCCTGGCCAATGTGGCTCAGTGGATAGTGTCAGCCCTTGCACCAAAGGGTGGTGGGTTCAATTCCCCTTCAAGGGCATGTACCTGGGTTGCAGGTTGATCCCGGCCCTCATCAGGGTGCAGGAGGCAACCAATCCATGTATCTCACATCAATGCTTCTTTCCCCCCACCTCCTGTCCCTACTCTTCTCCTCTTTCCTCCCTTCCTCCTTCCACTTTCTCTAAAAATCAATGAAAAAAAATATCCTCAGGTGAGGATTAACAAAAAAATAATAATAAAGAACATACCTGGTGACTATTACTAGTAAAAATCTTCTCAAAAATGGGAGAAAGCATCGTTCTTTTTTTTTTTTTTTTTTTTTTTTTTTTTGTCAGAGGTGTACGATTTATTTTCCAATTTCTGGGAAATGGAAAATTTTCAAAAAGCAAAAAAAAAAAATTAATTCTTCTAAAAATGGAACAATTGAAGTTCTTTTAAAATGTCTTTTTGTTTTTCTCTACCAGAGTTCTCATACTTTCTAAAGTATGAAAGAGAATTTAAAAACAGGAAGGAGCTGGAACCGGTTTGGCTCAGTGGTAGAGCGTCGGTCAAGGACATGTACATTGGTTGCGGGCACATCCCCGGTAGGGGGTGTGCAGTAGGCGGCTGGTCGATGTTTCTCTCTCATCGACGTTTCTGGCTCTCTATCTCTTTCCCTTCCTCTCTGTAAAAACTCAATAAAATATATTTTAAAAAATAAAATAAAAACAGGAAGGATTTCGTACTTACCACTGACCATCATTCATCATTTGTGAATTCTTCTGTTCTCCTTAGCATGATGGAAGGTACTAAAATCTGAAATAATACCCAAGAAACAGGCATGTTTTTTATTCAGTCCCTTTTATTTGTTGTTGTTGTTGTTGTTGTTGTTGTTGCACTATAATTTAAATATAACACTGTGTTAGTTTAAGGCGTACAATGTGCTGTTTTCATACATTTGTCTATTTCAATATGATCATTACCGTGGCATTAGCTAACACCTCTATCACATCATTTACTTGCCAACATGGAAGTACAGCCACCAGGAAAGTCAGATGTGGGCAGTGGAGTAGGAGTGGTTCTGTAAAAGGCTGGAGAGCCAAAGTGGCTTTGTTGGGTTTGCAGGCTACATGGTCTCCGTCAAAAGTTGTTGCACAGAAGCAGCTACCATAGATAATATGCAAAGAAATGGGCAAAACCATGTTATGATAAAACTTTACAAAATTATGAGAGGGATTAGATTTGACCTGATTACCAAGGTTTGTCAGACCCTGGTCTAGAGGATAATGCAAACACCCTGGTGCTTTCCGATGAGGTCCTCCTTTGGTTTGCACTCAGCATGCAAGTGTATAACATCCTATCCAGGGAGAGAGGGGATGCTGGCTCTAAGGACCCCATCCCTTCCTTGTTCCTCCAGAAAAAGGGTCTTGCTGCAGAAAATTACACGCAGAGAACACAGGTGGTCAATGATCATAGCTGCAAGGCATGGGGGCATCACCCAGGAGCCTGGTGCCCCTTGAAGATGTGTCAAAACCTGCTGCTACACTGGAAACAATGGAGAATTCCTCAGACTGTCAGCATGTGCTGGCAGTCCCACTTCACCATTTGTTGACAGGCTGCCATAGAGATGTCTTTCTTGAAAACAAAAGTAGTGTGTTAAATAGGGGAAACCTTACTGCAAGCATTCTAGATCCAGAAAAACAGCAGCTAATAATGGCAGACTGTTGTCACCCCTGGACAAATGCATACTGACAATAGAGTTTATATGAGGGCCTTGTATTACAAAAGAAAGGGAAAAAGTTGGTGTCCTGTTCTACAAAGTCAGAACACATACACTGTCACTGGCCACAGAGGCACGCAACTCATGATGTCATCCTGGCCAGTCCACAAAGCCATTCACATGATCCACATAACTCACAATGGCCTTGCTCCCACCAATGCATGCTCAGCACGTTACTTTCTTCAGCAATTTCTGTGTGCGGTCAAAGGTAGACCAGAGTGTTCACACAGTTTCCTGAACTCACTATGTCCGAATATCCCCAAGCCCCTGTGCTATTAGACTGTTTCTCAGACCTAAAGCTTCCATTTAGAGCGGAGGATTCCATCCTGAAAAACTATTAACAAAACAAAAACAAGAAGGCACATTTCAGCCCCTATCCTGCCAATGATGTGCTGGATCTGGCTTATACCAACTGGTCAGAGCCAAATGTCAAATTGTCAGAGATTTTGGAGGCCAATTGGCATCACACTGTATCTTAAAACCAGCCATCTTGGGATTATTATTTCACAGGCATCGCCTAATTTTACCAATCAGGATCTTTCTTTTTCCAGAGAGCTGGGTTTTGCACATTTACCACAATACCACTAACCCTGGTCCTGCCCTACTGCACAAACCAAAATGTCCTTAGTCTTTAATCAGATATTCTACCTCTTGATCACCAAGTTCCAACTTCTCATTGCTTTCCATTTTGGAAATTACCTGTTTATCTTCCTCCCTCTGTCACAGAACAAAGAAACAATGGAAATCCAGCTGCTATATCTCCCACCAACAACTCATCTGATCCACACATCACAGGACCCATCACTCTACAGCTGCTACAGCTGTAACACCTATTATTACTAAGACTATTCTCCAAGCCAACCCTGCCACCTGCAGAGGAAAAAATGCTTTTTAAAAGTGGGCCTTTGAAAATATTTAGAGATAAAAATTTTAATTCCAAACTAAGTCAAAAGTAGCAC
This sequence comes from Pipistrellus hanaki, assembly GCF_964339955.1. NCBI lineage: Eukaryota > Metazoa > Chordata > Mammalia > Chiroptera > Vespertilionidae > Pipistrellus > Pipistrellus hanaki. Next base: position 53,381,078 of record NC_140505.1, on the reverse strand, counting down.
ATTCACCATAAGAAACAGAAAGTAAGACTAATTCCTCAGCCAAACTGCCTCTGCAAAGTGGAGAAGAGCAGCTGTGAATGTTGGCTGCAAGCCAGCTTGATAAGTTAGGGATGGTCTGCTGCAGTTCATGGAAAATTTAATGTTCACAACTCCACTCTTTAAGATCTCTAGCAGGGATTGTTTATCCCTTGTGGTTTTCAATTGATTTCTCTCCCACAAAAAGGGAAATAAGCCTTGTTCAAAGTATAAACCCTTCTAGACTACAATCCTACATAATAAAAGCTTAATATGCAAATCAACCGAGCAGCAGAACAACTGGTCAGTGGGGGGCAGGGCCAGCAAGTGAGGGAGGGGGGTGGTGGCGACTCACTGGTCGCCTCCCACAGGGGGAGGCCAGATTGCAGCTGTCGGTGGGACAGCCCCTGAGGGCTCCAGGACTGCAAAAGGGCACATGCTGGACTGAGGGACCCCTCCCCAGTGCACAAATTTTTGTACACCAGGCCTCTAGTTATAAAGTAAGAGGATGAATCCTATTTTTTCATCATTTTTATAGCTGACTATTTTTGCTTTCTACTCCCCCATGTTTTTGTGCCTAATGAGAGAGATATACTGATATAAAAGTGCTGATTTATTGCTGGCTGGTGTGGCTCAGAGGTTGAGCATTAACCTATGAACCAGGTGGTCACATAGTTCAATTCCCAGTCAGAGCACACACCCAGGTTGCAGGCTCAATCCCCAGTAGGCAGCATGCAAGGAGGCAGCTGATAAATGATTCTCTCTTGTCACTGATGTTTCTATCTCCCCCTCTCCCTTTCTCTCTGAAATCAGTGAAAATATATTTAAAAATACAAAAATAAAATTATTATAAGTGCTGATTTATCAATAGATTATTCCTTCAATTTACACATAAATTGCTATTTTAACTTAAAAATCATTCTCATTAGTCAACCATAATATATATATATATATATATATATATATATATATTATCATTAGAAATTCATTCTTTTTGTTTAAAAAATACTGTACTAAACCAATCACATTTTAATATGAACCAAGTTAAGCAAAATGTTAAAAATTTCCATTCTTCAAACTACAATCTTTGCACTCCCAGAGTTTTTGAGATATAGGACTGCATTAAAGTAATATATATATGAAACTTAGACTTGATCAGGAGAGATATTCATGAGGGATACATGGTTCCTTTGAAGTTTCTCTGAAGATGGTATCAGGACAAGTTTATCTCCATATAGCAAGACAAGAGGTTAGGCAATATGTCCAAGATCACACAACTAGTAAATAGTAAATCTAAGTGTTAAACCAAGGTTTAATTTCAAAACTCTAGTCTTTACCCTATATTGTGTTGCTTAGTGGAGTAGAAATGAGGGACTCATCTCAGGTAATATGCAACAACCCCAGGAATTATAGCATGTTTTTGTCCTAAATGACAGCTACTCCAGACTATGCAAATGTGAACTGGTGTTCTGCAAAAGTCCTTGGTGAGGCAAAACACAATCTAAGGATTTCCTTTTCTGTTTTTTGAAACCCATGCGTTAAGCATTGACAGAAAGATAATAACAATAGTTTTCAAAATTAATAATACTGGTACTAGTTTCTCATGGCTACTATAACAGATTACCACAAACTGTATAGCTTAAAACAAGAAAAATGTATTTCTCCACAGTTCTGGAGACTGAGGTTCAAAATCAAGGTGTCAGCTCTCTCTGGAGGCTCTCAAGGAAGATCCTTTCCTTGTCACTTCCAGCTTCCGGTAGCTGATCAGCATTCATTGGCTTGTAGCCTATTACTCTCTACTCTGTCTTCACTTAGCTTTTTTCTCTGTTTGTATTATCTCCTTTGCCTCTCTCTTATAAATGTATTTGTGATGGAATTTAGAAACCAACCAGAAAATCCAGGGTAACCTCCTCATCTCCAAATGCTTAATTTCATTGAATCTATAGAGACCTATTTCTTCACATGTTACCATTTACAAACTCCAGGGATAGGGACGTACATCTTTGGATCATCATCAGTCACATCAGTCAATATACAATACCATAGTACTATATTTGGTGAAACCTTTTTTTTTATTTATGTAGAGGAGAAGTACATGTAGTGGTGCCCCGGCCAGCGGGACAGCAACGTGGGAGCGAGGAGACACCTGGAAGGGAATGAGGGAGGACAGGAGATGCGGAGAAATGGAGGCAAGACAGGGTTCTGATCAAGCCTCATTTATTGTAGGGTATAAGGATGTAGATATAGTCAGGGAGAATGAGGGAGTTTCTCCAAGGACATGAGCAGGTAGCTAAGCAACTAAACCATAAATGTCCAGAATAGTTTATCTTCAACAGAGAACTTTCTGTTATGCAGCTGTGTCCCAACCGCAGGATGTTCGATAAGCAGAGCTTGAGTAACAGCTGTCATGGGTTGTAGAAACAATGTATCTTAGGCCATCCAGGTGCATGACGGGGAGTACAGTTTCCCACAGGGCATGAGTTCTGGTAAGTCAGAAACTCAGTGTCTAAGATGGAGGTGTCTTTTAAGATGGAGTCACTAATGCCAATTCTGTTTTGGCTCCCAACATAGTGGTAGTTAGATTATCAGTCCATTTTTGCTTCCTTGGAAAAATGGACGGAAGACTATCCTTTATTTTCTTCCCCATATTTCTACCACCCTACCCACTCTTTATTATCCCCCTCTCCGCCTTCATGCTCTGCTAAATTGGACCATGTTTATAGGAAACTGCTTCTGGAGTACAGGCTAAGCTTAGGCTGTAATATTGTCCTTCGACACAGGCTATTAGTGCCCTTGCCATGGCCTTACTACTGCTGCATGTTTGCCCATAAGGCCAAGTCCCTGAGTCAGAAGGACTTACCTACAGCTCATGCCCTACTACTCCTCCCATTCTAGACCACATTCTGGGGACTTGCAATCTTGAAATTCCTTACCTAAATAAGCCCCCAAGTCTTTCCCCTCAAGGATGGACTGCATGAGCTAGCCAGTGTAGACTGCATGAGCTAGCCCTGAGAGATGCCCAAGATGCTCACAATTCAGGAGAAACAGAAATATTGCAGTAAACAAATAAAAAGTTAGAATAAACTATAGTTGAAACTCCAAGATGAGGCTAGACAAGCTATGGATTCACTTGGATGAAGACCTTGGAACATCTACACACATGTATCCTAGATCAGAGCTAGGTATGCAAAGTGAAGGTGGGAAGCCTATGGGCTGAGACCTTCCATTTATTCTTTGGCCCAATGCACTACATGTGTAGACTTAGCCTTAAGGACAAAGATTGAGGCAAAACCAGGCATAGCTGTGATTTGTCCTTTGGCTTCTTTGTAACATGGTTGGAGACAAGAGAACACCATGTATTTGGAAATAGCTAAAAACTATTCTGCTGACTCAATCTATAGTAATAAAAGCATAATATGCAAATTGACTGAACAACCAAGCAACAGAATGACCGTCCAGACAATATTCCAGACAACCACACTATGATACCCACTGGCACCAGGCCAGCCAAGGCGGGTGCGATGCGATCAGTCAGGGATCATAGGGCCCAGCCATCACCCCACCATCATCCCACAAAGGGAGGCCCAGGCCACCCCCTGCCTGGTGATTGATTGCCTCCATGAGGGAGGCCCAGGATACCTGACCTGTGGCACTGCCACAATTGATTGCCCTGCAAAGGGGGGCCCAGGCCATTTCACTTGACACCTGTCACCCATAGAGGGAGGCAACCAGTGACAGGGGAGGGAGGGCAGTGCAAGCAGTGGCAGCAGCATGGGGAGGGGGGGGGCAATTGCCAACAACCAGGGGAAGGAGAGCTCCAATAGGCCCTGACCACTGGAGAGGCCTAGGGACCCTATCCCAGGGGTCCCAGATTGTAAGAAGGCACAGGCCAGGCTGAGAGACATCCCCATCCCCACCCATCCCCATGCATGAATTTCATGCACTGGGACTATAATATCTAATAAATGATATGAAAATAATACTTGTCTTAATATGTTAATAGCCATAATAATGTTTATACATTTTGACTCAAAAAATTTAGACTGGGAAAATATTTCAAAATACATAAAAGGCTTTATATATAGATTTTTACCCCAATTGTATTGTTGCTTTTTAAAAAAAAAATAAAACTAAAAGTATATTGAATATCAATGTAATGGAGATTATAAAAATAACATTTACAAATTTATTTAATAACTTGAAAAATTCTTATAATGTTGAATGAAAATAAAAGAAATGATACAAATTTATAACTACAAAATAGTATCAACTATGTGAAATTCTAGAAAAAAATATATTTTAAGAAAGTAACCAAAACATTAACTACCCATAGAGGTAGGATTCGGATTATTTTTATTATACTTAATTTAATTAACAAATTATCTCATAACATACATTGTTTTTACAACCAGATTTTTTAAAATGACATTAAAAGGTAAAGACTAAGTCCACTTAAATATTGTATTTATCATTTCCTTCCCCAAACCACCCTAGATGACAAAAAAGAGATTTTTTAAAGGGAACACACACACACACACACACACACACACACACACACACACGGGGGAAGGAGGGGAGAGAGAGAGAGAGAGATCAGGAAAGAAGATAATAGCAAACAGAAATTTGCAAAACAGAAATCTAGTGGGTAAGAGGTAATCGATGACATACAACTCAGAAAAGCAATGGAACTAACCAGCAGCAAAATCAGAAAAGCTCCTGATTCTCAAAAATTGGAGACACCCTGTTTATTGTAAGAGAGTGGAAGTGCAAATGGGTTATAAAAACAAGAAAAATTGAAAATCTGTAAAAAACTGCATTTAGAGCCCCAGAAGTCACCCAACTCAACAGAAGACAGCGGTTTACTCTCTAAAAAAAGTGAACCAGAAAGATTCCGAGCTAAAATACCTAGGCAGAGCTGAGAATTGGCATGTTTTATTGAAAATATGGACATTAGATAAACAGTGACATCTCTGTTAGCTTCATCCAGAATGCTGGTAGAAAAGCTTTCATTTTTTCGGTAGGAAACTGACCAAACCAAGAGAGAAGACTTACATGTCCCTCAAGAAGTTAGCCATCCATTGATAAACTCTTTATATTTATATCTACCCATCAGCCAACATTTTATTGCTTCATCCTTAAAAATGAGTAGAAGCCAGAGGATCATGTCATTTGAGAAAATTCTCCAACATAAAAAGAGAAGTTAAGATATGCAAAGGTAAACATCATTCAGGAGAAACAAAAATATTGCAGTGAGCAAATAAAAAGTTAGAATAAACTATAGTTGAAACCATGAGAGGGAAGGTAGTAAACTTAGTCCACAAAATAAAAACAAAAACAAGGCTATAAACCTAAGACCATTCATAAAAAAAGGATCTTTGTACTTCAGAAACAATATGATAGCAAAATGAAAATCTCAACAACAACAACAAGGTTTGGAAGCAAAGTTAACCTTTGCAGGATGAGTAGTAGAGCCGATCCTCAAATCTGAGTTTCCAGTATTCTTCTCCCTGCCTTCCGTCAGTGCCTGTCCCCAATGTTTTCTTATGGATGGTGGCTGTGGTTTAAAGAATCCATCCAGGGCATTCTAAGCCTCTTTTAGAACAGTATATCAAAGCACTCCCATTTCAATGAAGCTTCATTGCTAGACGCTGCCATTTATCTGGAAATGGAAGAATAAATAGATTTTCTCTCTCTTTGCTTTTTCCCTCACTCTTAAATGCATTCTACGTGATAATTTTATACCAAGTGCCTATGGGGTGTTTTACTTTCCTTATCCAGGCAGCACAAAATTGGCTGTACTTGTATAGCCTTTGGAAATAGTAACCAGAATTAGGAAGAGGTCTTCACGGCTCCAGCAGTAACTTTCACTAACGCCAGCAAGCTCCATTCACATATGCAGCCCCACCCTGAACCATTTGTGCTCAGCCCTCCAATCTCTCCAAGATCATTAATTACCCACTCCTTCAGCACTTCCTGCTGCACCTGTAGGTGCTGCCAACACAAGTCTGTCATCCTCTATGTAATTGTCTGAAACTTTCACAGCAGCCAAAGCTCAGGTTTAATCATTTAATTCTGGTGCACTTTTGCTAACAAGTTTTAACAGCATTTAAGTACAGTATGACAGATCTGGGACTATGACAACACTGTTGATCAGTGTTATTCTCACAGTCAAAGGTTGGTCTTTGTGAGAAGTTAAATTCCTAGTTTTAAAAAGCTTTTAGACTACAGTTTTTATTGTCACTTGATATATACTGTAGTTCTAGAAGAACCAATTATACAATGATGAAAATGGTTTCTAGTTGCATTGAATGAGAAGCATTATATAAAACTAGAGGCCTGATGCATGGATTTCTGCACCTGTTGGGTGGCTCAGCCAGGCCTGCAGGGATTGGACTGAAACCAAATCTCTGACATCCCCCAGGGGGTCCTGGATTGTGAGAGGGCACAGGCCAGGATGAAGGACCCCACAGGTGCACAATTGGGGCCTGGGAAGGACCATGGGAGCACTCCAAGGCATGTCTGGCCCATTTCACCCAGTCCTGATCAGCTGGACCCCAGGGCAAGCTAATCTCCAGTCTGTGTGTCTGCCCCCTCATGGTTAGAGCACATCATAGCGACTGGTTGAATGGCCAGATACTTAACATATTGGGCTTTGATTATATAGGATAAAAGTTCATTGAAATACTTGTGCCTTAGAAAAGAAGGGCAAATGTATCCAGCGATGAGAAAGTTCAATACCTGAATCCATACAATCCTTTAGTACACCTAAACCACACTCACATACTTTGAAATTTATTGACTCTATACTTTGGCGCATATAAGTTTACTTTTTATAAGAGCTACAGTATTTATCAGATAGTGTTCTCAAAATAAATTTCTGCATATTATCTCATTTAAAACTCTAAGTATGAAGAGCAGCTCTTACTTTCAAGTTAGAGATGGTGAAATGACTTGTTATAATGAATGAAAATAGATTTCCTTCAAATAAATGTTTCTCCTTTGCACATAGTAATGCTTCTACCTAAATCTAAAAGGAGCTCAGCAAATATTTCTAGGGTAGGGATGGGGGAACAGCCCATACCTTAAGAAGATATTTACTTTCAAAGTTACAAGTTAAGGAATTTCAAAGAACAATGTTTGCAAGAATAACACATGGTAAAATACTGATGCAGCAAGGGTTTGATTTTTAGCTTCCTGGAAGAGACAAAGTCTCTTCACTCATACTCTGAACCTAAGTCACCCCTTGAGTAAAATGTTAGCCTAGTTTATTGTATTCTTTATAATATCTCTAGCTCAGAAATCAACAAGGTAAATCTAACTAATGGTGGGCTTACTTGTTTGGTGAATAAGTATTATAATCTGAAGTACTAAAAATGATTGAAGAAATAAAGTTAATTCTACTATTTTTGAATTGCACAAAGCAACTCAAAGAATGCTTATAACATGGCTTTCTTAAAGAAATCAGTAAGCTGTTATTAGCTCTGTGACAGAGGTGGTCACATTGTTTGGTGATCATCTGTTTTCATGTATAATCATCTCCACTTCCTATCCCCAGGGCCCTAGGGTCTAGATCTTATTAATCTTGATACCACCAGAGCCTGTCTGGCCCATGTATTATAGAGGTTTCATAAATGTTTCACTAGGAACATTTCACTTATTTATTATTAATTAATAAATAAATAAGCTGATGTTGAATGGTTGTTGGGTGCATCTTGGCAGAGAGTGTAGCACAGGCTGTAGAGTTAGAAAAATGTGGATTCACTTCCCAGCTTAGCCAGACAGTAGCTGTGTGGTCTCTGAGTCCCTTTTATCTCAATTGTAAAGTGAGGGTAACACTGGGTAATAATGCTCACCATATAGGGTGGTTCTGATAAGGATATGAAAGAATGAGGTAAGCATTTTAACTGTTTTCCCTGACACTTTGTATATACTATAAATTTACTTTGTGAAAATTTGTTTTACCAAACAAGATAAATTCTATATCTCAAGTTGGCATAGCCCTGAATAACCAGGGCCTGAAATAGAGTTCTACTAATCACTGTCCTCTTTTAATACACAAGATAGGAAATGATTAACTAAAAGTGACATCAGTGACCATTAATTAAAATTTAAAAAATAAATAATGCATAAGTTACCATCCATTAAAATATCTCCCTGAATATAGCTTTGATGTTAGTTTGATCATTCATTTTATTAAGTGGATATTCATTGGGCTCCTTTAAGATGAATAATTTTGTCGCAGCAATTTGTTGAAATTTGGACTCTGAGGTGATTTAATGACAGCAATTTCTACATAGGGGAAAAAATGGTTCATGAAATAGCTTGGAAATCAAGTTTAAGGCCAAAAATATTGAAAGTAACAAAAACAAAGTATTGCAAAACCTCTGTGGGAATTCCCTATTACAGTCATTGCAGAGGATGATAACCTGGCCTGGTGTGATTTCGAATTCCCTGCAAGTCTTTCTACAAAGAAAATGTCATGCTGAAAAACTTGGCAACTGCTTTAGGAAAAGGTAAGTTGCCCAGATTACTGGAAAATATTTTGACATTTAAATGACCCTTCCATTCTGTTAAAAAAAAAAAAAAAAAAAAAAAAGTTGCAATTAAGCTCCAACCTTTCCTCTTGTTTGCTATCCTGACCCTGGAAGTAAGGACTGTGAAAGCTGAATGCTAGACCTGTTGTGGAAGCTCAGCTGAATTCTCTGTGAGAGGGAACAGGCCGGCTAGCCTGCCTCCCAAGACGATGCAAGATGATGCAAATTGCTGGTTTTTATGAGGTTTATCACCATTTCCTGCCCAACTGTGGCCCAAAACACACACTCACTTCAGTTGGCAGTACACAGGGAGGAGTACAATGTTGGAAGGTTTAGGTCCTGGTTTTGCTACTAATTCATGCCTCACGTTGAGTAAGCTTTTCATCCCGTAGCATCTCTGTTTTCTGACCTATTACATGAGGGCGATGCACCGGATTATTTCTCAGGCCCCTTGCATCTCCCGTGTTCCCTGGTGTTTGCATTTGTGCTCAGGAGTGAAAGAAGGAGAAGGCAGAGCTTGTGTTAATGATGAGATTTCTCCAAAGCGGCCAACTGTCCCATTTCCAGTGGAAACCCAAGTTTGCGAAGAGAATGACCAAAATGACCAGAGGCTGGAGAGGTGGACTTCACAGCTACTCAGCTCCACAATTCAGAAATGAGACACAAACCTGGCATGCTCAGGCAGGCTCTTGCAATGTAGACAGAGTTTGATTTCCAGACTTTGTTGAAAAATACTGGACAAAAGGTACTCTATTTTCTCTATGGTGCTATTGAAGAGTCTTCCCTTGCAGGCAGTAGAAATTATACCCAAGTAGCTTGGGGAAAAAGGAAGATATGGTTATACAAACATAACCTGAACCTAGGAAGGAACTGGGCCTGTTCAGGAAGTACTCTCCTTCTTACTATCTCATCTCTGCTCCATTCAACCTATCTCCTCCTCTTCTCCCTTCCTCCTTTTTTTTCCATCCTCTTCCACTCCCCTCCCTTCTTCCCTTCCAATAGGATTTCTCTACTGTCCATCCCCATAGAGAAATATAAACCCTCCACTGTTCCTGACTTTATATGTTACAATTTTACTCACATCTAAGGAGAACTGGCCACTTGGAATCCATTTCCAATTCTCCTGGAAAGAGACACTGAATGGACCAGGAATCTATGCCTTGTGTTCACTGTGGCCAAAAAAGGTTGACAGGGGTGGGTAGGGTTTTCTGGGGATATGTGACTAGACAATAGTTCTGAAACTTCAACTGTATGGCCTAATCTTCTGAAAATCTTCTCAAATATCAAGCACACTTCAATCATTGGCTTTCATTTGGACATCTGAGTTGTTATATGAATCTTCAACCTCATTCACTTTTATAATGTAGCTAATGGCCAAAATACTTTTTTAAACGGTCAGAGTTGATATATAATTTCAGCAGTGCCATGCCATTAAGCATAATCACATTTAAAAATGAGAGGTTTTAAATGCCTTTCCAAATCTTACTTGATTTAGTTGCTGCCACTTAGTTCAGATAATTCAGAATGTTGGACTCCAGAGAGATTTTCTCTGGAATTTCTGCCTGAAATAATTCACTCTCAATCATTATGAAACATTGTGCTTGAGTTCCCTAATAGGTTACCTTTATAGCTTGTATTATATGAAGTTTCCAAATTGATGTCAAGACACTGAGCACACCTTCAGGAATTGAAAGAAGTGGGAAAGAAATGGCCAGAGATATTTAAACACTTTTTTCCTCACATAGCATCAGAGAAATAATTGTTGGTTCCTTCTGGGAGATTTATAGATCCTTTCCTTTCTTAGCTACCAAAGCATATCAATTTATTTTTACTTAATCATTTATTCACTCCACAAGGACTTATGTGTTGTCTACATTGCAAGAATAATAATGAGATTGGTTCTTTGCATCACATGCAGTCAGATTGGTCATTTGTTACCAAGAGAAGAATGTTCCACCATGCTCAATTAAGAGTCACTTAAGATCTATTAAACATATAACATAAACACATTTTCACAGGTTTATGTTTTTATTCCTAAATAAAAAAGCATGTGTTATAAAAAATTGTTATAAAAAATACAAATGATAGAGACATAAGTAAAGCAGAAGGTAAAAGTCCCCTGTAATCACATTCTTTCATTTCTTAACAATCTGTTTGTGAATTCTGATAAATTTTTCCTATGCATAAAGTGATACAGATTACATGTTTATGTAACTCACAAATATAAAACTATATATTATATAAATATACATATGCACATAAGACACATAAAAATATTGTATTTTTATCATAGCAACAAAATATACATATTATTTTGTGACTGGTTTTCATCACGTATTAATGTATTATGAATATTTGTTATTATTTACCTGCCTTTTAACAAGCAATCCCATAATCCATTATTTGAATATAGCAAATATCTTTCAATCTCCCAATCATACCTATTTTAGATCATTTTTATTTTTTATACAAACAATGCTGTTATGAATACTATTATATACATATCTTTGTTTACTCGAATTGACATTTCTAAGAATAGAATCTTTGGAATACAGTGGCTAAATCAGAAGGCATATTCAGTGATCATCTCTACATACAAAGGGCTAATATGCAAAGTACCCCAGGGGAGTTCAATCACTTGCTATGATGTGTGCTGACAACCAGAGGGTGGCACAGAATGAAGGAAGGCCCTGTCCGGAAGCTGGCAGCCAGAAGAAGGCCCCAGCCAACAGCTGGAAGGCCCCAGTCAGCCCTGATCACCAGCCAGGACCCTACCCATGAACGAATTTCATGCACCAGGCCTCTAGTCTATATATATAAAACCCTAATATGCATATAGACGGAATAGCAGAACAACCAGTCGCTATGCCTTGCGCTGACCACAAGGGGCTGTGCACGGAATATGGTGGGCAACAGCAGCATGCAGCAGAGCATGAAACAGACCAAGGCAGGGTGCCAGTTGCTTTCTTCTGGGATAGCCTCTGGTGGTTACTGAAAATTCTTTGCTCCCATGTGCCATGGTCCTACCCAGCACTTGCACCTGCTGCTGACACCAGCCCCACTCACACCGCTGCTGGTGCTGGAGCCGCCATTCCCACCCACTGCTGGTGCCTGGCGCTGGCCCAGATCACTCGATGCTGTCAGCAGGTGTGAGCAGCAGCAGTCAGCCCCAATTGCCCCTAAGGCGGACAATAGGAGCAGCAGCAGCTGGTGGCATCTGCTGACAGCACTGGCTCTGCTCACACCCGCTGCTGGCACCAGCCCCAATCACTGTGCACTGTCAGCGGGTGAAAGCTAGACCAGCACCTTCAGCACATGAGAGTAGTAGTGGCAGGAACAAAACTGCCAATGGACAGGGGATCGGGGGCCACAGTAGGAGGGACCTGGTGGGGGCTCAGAGAATGGGCCAAGACCCACCCCTGTGCCCAGCGCAGCTTCGAGGCCCACAGTTACTTTCAAGGTGTACTATATAATAAAAGCCTAATATGCAAATTATTGAACCTGAAGTTCGACTGCTCGCTATGACATGCACTGACCACCAGGGGAAAGCATGGAACATGACAGGCATTGGCAATGCAGCACCAGCAGAGGGTGGCATTGGAGGTGCTGCCAGCCCCAATTGGAGGAGAGCAGGACCACAGCAGGATGTGGAGCAGGTGAGTGGGTGGTGCCAGGCCAAGGCAGGCATGAGCAGGGGCCCAATCGCCCCACAGATGGCAACCAGTGGTTACAGTGAGGGTTGGGGACACAGCCCACCTCCCAAGTGCTGAGGGAGCTGTTCAGGGGACCTGGCCCAATTGCCCCACAGGCAGGATGGTGGAGCAGGTGAGGGGGCAGCACCAGGCCACAGTGGAGTGCTAGACAGGGCTGTGAGGCTGCAATGCTGGTGGCACAAGCTGAGGCCCAATCCCCACAGGCCACCCTGAGTGACCCCACCCGTGCACAAATTCTTGCACCAGGCCTCTAGTTTAAGTAATAACTGCCAAATTGCTTTCCAGAAAGCTTTCACCAAATTATAACCTCATCTAGAATGCATGGCAATGTCTATTCCCTATGCTCTGCCCAACACTGGGTGTCTAACAAATCATTGCTACTTGTCCAGAAAGAAAAAGGTTACCTCAGTGTTTTAATTAGCATTTCTTAGCAACACATATTTGCCTGTTTGGGAGGGATGATTTCTTTTGGCACTACCAATTTATTACTCTTTGCTCACATTTCATTAATAGTCCTTTTATATTGATTTTAGTATGCTTTATATTTATTTATTTATTGTTAATCTTCATCCGAGAATATTTTCTCCATTGTTTTTTTTTTTAAAGAGAGTGGAAGGAAGGGGTAAGGACAGAGAGAGATACATCGATGTGAGAGAGACACAGCAATTGGTTGCCTCCCACACACATCCCAATGTGGGACGGGGATCTAGCCTGCAACCGAGGTATGTGCCTTAGGCAGAATCAAACCCAAAACCCTTCAGTCTATAGGTTGAAGCTCTAACCATTTATCTAAACCAGCAAAGGCTAGCATGCTTTATATATCACTATTGTTAATCCTTTGTGTCTGCTTGTATAATACCTTTTGTATAAACATTCTTGGTTTTCAATTGTCTTTCAGCAGGTTTATGATTTGGAACTAATACAAAAAGTTTAAAAATGTAATCAAGTACATCCATGTTTCCTTTTGTTTTCTGGTTTAATTCTCTGGACACAAAGGGACACATATTAAACCTGACAATCTCAGGGGAGGCCAGCAAACAGGCCCTATAACGCAGAGACTGAAAGTAACCACAGAGGATGGTCTGAACATAAAAATTTCTAATTAAATGGACTTTAATTAATTTGATGCTGCATTGGACCCAGCTGCAACATAGAATGAAAGTTCTGGACACTGGCCTTGCTTTTGGCTCTGCTAGAGGCCCAGTCCACCTTTTTTAGGACTGCTTAAGGAGCATGAGACTTTGCAACCCAAGGAATGTAACTCCATTCAAATAAAGCCTTTTACTACATCTCATTCTCCTATGCGAATCTTAAAAAATCATTTTCTGAAGATATAATAAGAATCCCAATACCAGGAGTGAGGAGGTAATTTGATTCTCTGGTAACAAATGGATAGATGGATAAACAAAAGGCACTCTTGACCCTATAACTCTCTCTAGCTCTGCTCCCCACACTCCTACCCATTTGTTTTCCAGCTAAAGTCCTTTAGGACCAGTCTGCATTCTGGTAACATGACCTAAGCTTTTACCATTCAGCCATTGGAATCAAGCTTCTCTCATTGCACATCTCCCACTGAATTTTCCTTGTCTTCCTGCCTCTGTTACCGGAAAACACCTGGTTAGGCTCAGGCTGCCTATCGCTGTATCTAGTAACAAAAAACAGGGTTGAATCATATAAGGCATTTATTGAGGCCAGCCAACCAAGAAGACAGCGTGCTTAGAAGCATTCAAATCTCGTCTTCCAGGAAGGTGCAGGGGACAGGATTATAAAGGGGAATGGGGTATGGTGAAGCTGGAAACAGAATGCAGCTACCTCAAAGTCCACAGACATCCGTTACTGTCCTTAGTCATCAGGCGTTGAAATGATGTTTATGAGATGATGTTTTGACTCCTGGTGGGTCGGTCTGACCATGCTTATCAGTTCTGCTTGCTGGATTTACAGCTGAGTGACCTCCTCAATTGCTTAGCACAGGCCTTGAAAAGGAAACTTAAGAGAACCTTAAACCCTTCATCACATACAAGAAACTTAACCCCCTATTCACATAAGTATATGTGTTCTAAGATTTAAAATAATATGATTATTTTTATATTAATTCAGGTGCTTTATCTATCAGATTATAAGTCCCCCTCATATTAATTACTGCAGTCAAAATGTTCTTCACAAAAGTCAAACCAATCATGTCACTTCCTGGCTTAAAACCCATACAAATATCCCCATTGCCTTCAGGATGCAATGCAAACGCCATGGTAAGGTGGACCTGACACTTCAGTGACGAGCTCTCTATGTTTCACACTAAACAATTTGCAGTTCTGTGGATTTCCAATGGCTTCCTTTACTTTCAGGCTTCTGATCCTTGTACCCTTATTCCTGGAATGCCCGCCCTTCCCCATATCTGCGGGGCAAAGGGCCACCATCTTCCAAGACTCAACTCAAGTGTTGCCTCCTTTCTGAAATATTTCCTGACCAGCCTCCCTTCCTCCCACATCTCATAGACCAGCCTTATTACTTTACTAGAGGTCCAAAAATTCATGCATGAGAGTGTGGATCTCCTCAACCCAGCCTGTAACCTCTCCAATCCGGGATCCCTTAGGGGACGTTCGACTATTGGTTTAGGTCCAATTCTGGGGATTGGGCCTAAACCGGCAGTCAGACATCCCTCTCACAATCCTGGACCACTGGCTCCTAAACTCTCACCTGCCTGCCTGCCTGGTCACCTGCTAACTGCCCCCTGCTGCTGGCCAGGTTACCCCCACTGCCCCCTTCCTGCTGGCCTGGTCACTCCTAACTTCCCCCTGCCGCCAGCCCTGCCACCCCTTACTGGCCCCTGCCGGCCTGGTTACCCCCAACTGATGCCCCCCTACCAGCCTAATCACCCCAAACTGCTCCCCCTGCTGGCCTGGTTGCCCCCAACTTCACCCACCCTGCCAGTCTGGTTGCCCTTCACGCCCCCCCTCCCCATTGGCCTGGTTGTCCCATGCATCCTGCTGTTCAGTGGTTTGGTTGTACCCCACTAACTCCCCTGCTGGCCTAGTTGTAGGCAGCCATCTTGTGAGGGCATTGTTCATCCTCACCCAAGGATATTTTTCCATTGATTTTTTTAGAGAGTATAGAAGGGAGGGGGGAGGGAGACACAGAGAGAGAAACATTAACTGGCTGCCTTCCACATGCACTCAGGGATTGAGCCTGCAACTGAGGTATATGCCCTTGACTGGAATTGAACCCATGATTTTTTAGTCTGCAGGCCAATGCTCTCTCCACTGAGCCAAACCAGTGAGGGCTATCAGTACCTTTTTATAATAGTCTCCCCTTATCCATGGTTTAACTTTTCATTGTTTTAGTTACCCACAGTTAACCACAGTTAAAAAATATTAAATAGAAAAATCCAGAAATAAAAAATTCATAAGTTTTTAATTGTGCATCATTCTGAGTAGCATAATGAAATATCACAGTTTCACTCTGTCTTATCCTTTGTTCAGTGTCTCTACACTATATATTCTCCCTGCCTGTTAGCCTCAGTTATCAGATTGACTGTCTTGCAGTGCTTGTATTTAAGAAACCCTTTTTATACTTAATTAGAGGCCCAATTCATGAATTCATATGCAGGTGGGGTCACTCAGCCTAGCCAGCCTTTGGGGCCAATCGGGGCTGGCCGGCGGAGGGAAGGGACTGCAGGAGGTTGGCCAACAGTGGGTAGTTGGCTGTGGGAGCACACTGACCACCAGGAGGCAGCTTCTACATTGAGCATATGCTCCCTGGTGGTCAGTGCAGGTCTTAGTAACTAGTTGACTGGTCTTTCAGTCATTCGGTCACTTAGGCTTTTAGATAGATAGATAGATAGATAGATAGATAGATAGATAGATAGATAGATAGATAATGGATCCAAACCCATTCACGTGACTGTTATTACAATACTAGGGGCCCAGTACATGAATTTGTACACCTTGAAAGGAACTGTCGGCTATGAGGCTGCAGTGGGCACAGGGGCTGGTCTCAGCCCATCCTCTGCACCCCATCCGACCCCTCCCACCATGACCCTTGGTCCCCCGTGTGCCATCAGCCCCACTCCCATGCCCTGACAGCACCAGCCCTGCTTGCACCCACTGACCGTGCAGAGTGATTGGTGCCAGCAGTAGGTGCAAGCGGGGCCAGCACCATCAATAGGTGCAAATGGCAGTGGCTGCCCTGATCACCCCTCAGGAGCAGGGGGAGATAGAGAGGCTCTCAGGGGTGATTGGGGCTGGCAGCCACCGCACACAGCCACTGATGGTGCCAAGCAATCAGGACTGGCACCAGACGCCAGCTGCGGATGCAAGCAGAACCAGTGTTGTCAGCAGGTGCAAGCAGCAGCTCCAGTGCTGGCAGCAGCTGTGAGTGGGGCCAGTGCCAGCAACAGGTGCAAGCACTGGGCAGGATCACAGCGTATGGGAGCAAAGAATTTTTAGTAACCTCCAGAGGCTCACCCCTATGACAGTGACCGGTGCCCTCCCTTGGTCTGATGCTCCCACTCACCTGTTCCACCATCCCGATGCTGCCGACACCCACCATGTTCTGCAATATGCTGCCTGCTGCCGGTGCCCACGATGTTCTGTGCACACCCCTGGTGGTCAGTGCACGTCATAGGGACCAGTTGTCAGATTATTGGGTTGTTCCACTGTTCAGTCTATTTGCATATTGGGATTTCTTTTTTTTAAAATATATTTTATTGATTTTGTACAGAGAGGAAGGGAGAGAGATAGAGAGTTAGAAACATAGCTGAGAGAGAGTCATCAATCAGCTGCCTCTTGCACACCCCCCACTGGGGATATGCCCGCAACCAAGGTACATGCCCTTGACCGGAATCGAACTCAGGACCTTTCAATCCCCAAGCCGACGCTCTATCCATTGAGCCAAACCGGTTTCGGCGGGATTTCTTATATATAGATATTGTTATAACTGTTCTATTTTATCATTAGTTAATTTTATTT
Organism: Pipistrellus hanaki; assembly: GCF_964339955.1. Lineage (NCBI taxonomy): Eukaryota > Metazoa > Chordata > Mammalia > Chiroptera > Vespertilionidae > Pipistrellus > Pipistrellus hanaki. Next base: position 53,363,852 of record NC_140505.1, on the reverse strand, counting down.
ATCCCTTACTTTGTTTAATTTATTAATTAAACTTTATCATACACATGTATGTATAGGGGAAAAGTGTAAATATATAGAGATACATATAGATATATAGAGATATGAATATATAGAGAGAGATAGATGATAGGTAAATTTTATATATATATATATATATATAGAGAGAGAGAGAGAGAGAGAGAGAGAGAGAGGGAGAGAGAGAGAGAGAGACAGACAGAGGTTTTTGGTACTATCTGTGTAGGCATCCACTCAGATTCTTGGATCATAACTACTACAGATAAGGGTAGAATACTGTGTTCTCTCCAACTATAGAGATTAGGACAGTACAAGGGATTGTTTAGGAGGGATTTTATACTCTTTCATACTTTTTTTAATAGGACATTTTAACTGATGAATAATTATTAAAAGACAGGAATGTGCCGGTCTCAGTTCTTATTCAGTAGGCTAACAAATACAAATGATATAACCAATTCCCTTATTAACATATCTGATTAAACAAAATATATTTTATAGAAATGGTTTTAAATGCACTGCAGATAGAAACAGAATATATTTTATACTTACAGATTTTATGTTACCTAAATAATTATTGATTAAAAACCAGCTAACCCATATGGTAAATAGAAGTTAGAAAACCACCAGATATTTATTTTAGCCAGCAAAAAAGAAAAACATGCTATTGTCATGCTGAAATGGGTTTCAGCATTCAATGCAGAAATCCTGTTGCAAAACTAACAGTCCATCTATAATCTTAAAATTTTGGGGTTTTTTTTATCTTATATCAAATTACTATTATACTTTTTTATTTAAAGATTAGTTTCAGTTTCAAAGTAAGTTTAATTTAGTATTTCAGTCCCATGGCTCACACATTCTTGACCTGGGTGGGTGAGAATCAGTCCAATTAAGTATTAGAGGAACAAAACAAAACATAAACAGGATAGTTTACTCTGTTTTGCCAGATATTGTTGCCAATACATAATTGAGAAGTTAATATGCAGTGATTTAAACCAGGACATGAGACCAGAAAGAGAACAAATTACAAACAAAATGTTGATGTTATTTGTTTGAAGCAAGTCTGTCATTTATTGCCTAAGCCAATCAAAACAAGCACACAATTACATAAACACAAGGGGCCTGCCATGCGAATGACAACTCAGCTCAAGATAACTTCCTCACTACCTCCCCCTTCCAACCAATTTCTCTCCCCAAACCCCTTTATATATGCCAGGCATTTGAGCAGGAAATAGATCCTATCCTACATGTACAAATAAGAAATAAATTTAGTATAAGGATTGCATGCTTATAAAACATGGGTTTGAGAAGATGTAAACAGGGCTGACTTTGGAACACCTAAATTTAAAAACCCTCCACCATAGGAATCAAGAAGACTCTGCCATCAACCCAAGTGCTGCAGTCTCAACTGTCTTATGACACCCACAGTGCAGGTGACAGAGATGGATGTCAGGTGCTGTGCCTGCCTCTCAGCATTCACAACTTTGAGCTTTGCTTACCAGCAGTGTCAGAAACATAGCATCTGCCTCTCTTCTGCTTTCCAAGTCTCATGCAAATGCATGTATTTAGTGGAACCTATTTGACAGCGAGAACATTAGTCTGGGGAAACTGCACTTTTGCTTTCTAGGCCTTTGCAACACAAGACAAGACATAGAAAGTCTGTCATTTAAAAATGGATGTTTAGAGCCTATTGACAACATCAAATTGCCCCTCCTGTCTAGTAATTTTAGAACCACACTGCTCCATACACATCTATTGAAGGACTAAGAATATTTTCCTCTGGTTCTTTAGTATCTGTTTTCCCTTACAAGACACTAATGGCTTGAAGATGGAGCAGTTTCATGTTTATCTCTGCCTCATAGTGCCTCAGGAATAGTCAGCAAGCTGTGCACACACAAAAACGAACTTATAAATGTGCGCTGAGAGCCAGGTAATCTTGTGTACCCATCAATTCTTACCTCACTACAAACCCCCATTTCACTCTCTTTTAAGATGCATGTACAAAGCAATGGAAGAAATTAACCTGACTCAGAGTATAGATTTTGGAATTAGGGAGGTCTGTATTTAAGTCTAGGTTCTGTTTGATCTTAAGAAATGTGTTGTCTCTGAGATTCAGTTTCCTTATCTCTCCTTCTTAAGAAAGGTTTGTTAGAATTACCAAATGAGGCAGTACATAAAGAGCACATGGCAGATGCTATGCAAGGACTACACTTTGATCCCACCCCACTCCCCACTGAGTCCCAGCCTTTCTGTGCCTCTTAGTCTATCTCCTGTGTCTCCAATAGGGAAGATAAGAACTAAGAATACTGCTATATGAAAGACACTACACAGAAAATTGATTTAAATTTTTTTTTTGCTGTAACTAATCATCTTAATTACTTTGTCTATTCAGCCTTTTATCTGAATATTTCAAAAGATTTTATAATCAAGAATTATAACACATAATTGATAACTATAATAGCTGAGGCAAAAGGGCTGAATGATTTGTCAATTTGCTGATGATCTTCATAAAACCAGCAGCCTAATGACTTTTTTATTATAGACTTCACCTTGATCTTTTATTTTTATTATTTTTGTTCAATTTATTGAGGTGACTTCCTATCTAATAAAGAGGGAATATGCTAATTGACTGTCACGCCCTCACAAAGATGGGGACGCCCACAGCCACAAGATGGCGGTGCCCAGTCCCCTCAGCCCCCCGGGACGTTGGCACGCAGCATGGCTGGGCCTGCTCCAAGGTGGGTCCGGCTACTCTGTGCACCTGCCTCCAGAATCCTCTAGCCCTCTAGACCCCCAGCCACCCAGGGCCTGCCCAAGGTGCAGGCAAGCCTCAGGTGGAAGCTGCCCAGCTGTCCAGGGCCACCTGAGGCTCAGGTAACTAGGGCCAGCCGAGGCTTGCGGGGGTGTCACCTTCCCTGGTCACCTGGTCACCTCCTGCCCCTGAGGGCTCCCGAACTCTGAGAGGGGGCAGCCGGGCTGAGGGACTCCCTATCTCCATTGCATGAATTTTCATGCACCAGGCCTCTAGTTGGTTATTAAAATTATATAGGTTTCAGGTGTATGATTCTATAATACATTATCTGTATCATGCATTGTGTATTTCCAATGCCAAGTCAAGTCTCCTTCCATCACCATTTATTCCCCCTTTACTCTCTTCTACCTCCACCCACTCCACCTCCTTTCTTTCTGGTAATCACCATACTGTTTTCTGTGTCTATATGTTTTGTTCTTTTTTAAACTTAATCCTTTCACCTTTTGCACCCAGACCCTCCAGCTCTCCTTTCCTCTGACAACTGTCAGTCTGTTCTCTGTACCTACGAGTCTGTTTCTACTGTGTTTAGTTTATTCTGCTCACTAGATTCCCCAACTTTGTACTTCTTTTTCAAGATTTCTGTGACTACTCGGGGTCTTTTGTGGTTTTATATAAATGTTTCTAGTTCTATGAAATATGTCATTGGTATTTTAACAGGACTGCCTTTGCTGTGTCCCATAGATTTTGAGTTGTTGTGTTCTCATATTCATTTGTTTCAAGGTATCTTTTGATATCTTCCTTGATTTCATTAACTCATTCATTGCTTAATAACATGTTATTTTGCCTTCATGTTTTTGTGTGTTATTCAGTTTTTGTTGTGATTTATTTCTAGTTTCATACCAGTATGATCAGAAAAGATGCTTGAGTTTGGTCAGTGTGGTTCAGTGGTTGAGCTTTGACCTATGAACCAGGAGGTCATGGTTTGATTCCTGATCAGGGCACATACCCTTGTTGTGGGCTTGATCCCCATTGTGGGGCATGGAGGAAGCAGCCTATCAATGATTCTCTCTCATCATTAATGTTTCTATTTCCTTTGCCCTCTCCTTTCCTCTCTCTGAAATCAATAAAAATATATTTTAAGCTGAAACCAGTTTGGCTCAGTGGATAGAGCGTTGGCCTGTGGACTCCAGGGTCCCAGGTTCAATTCTGGTCAAGGGCATGTACCTTGGTGGCGGGCACATACCCTTTGGGGGGTGCAGGAGGTAGCTGATCGATGTTTCTCTCTCATCGATGTTTCTAGCTCTCTATCCCTCTCCCTTTCTCTCTGTAAAAAATAAATAAAATATATATTTTTAAAAATACATATATATTTTTAAAAAGAAGAGATTTTTTAATATGACTTAAATCTTTTTAAATTTTTTGTGATTTGTTTTCTGACTTCACATGTTGCCTATCCTAAAAAAAGTTCCATGTGCACTTGAATAGAATCTATACTATGCTGTTTTGGGTGAAAAGCCCTGAAGATATCAATTAAATCCATCTGATCTAGTGTCATTTAAAACTACCATTTCCTTATTGAGTTTTTTGTCTGGAAGATCTATTCATTGTTAAAATTCCATACTATGACTGTATCACTGTCAATCTCTTCTTTTATGTCTATCAAGATTTACTTTATATATTCCAGTGCTCCTATGTTTGGGACATAAATGTTTATAAGAGTTATATTTTCTTGTTGAATCACTCCCTTTATCCCTATATAGTGTCCTTCTTTGTCTCTTGCTGTAGCCTTAATTTTAAAGTCTATTTTGTCAAATAGAACTATTGCTACACTAGCTTGTTTTTCCTTTGAAATATTGGAATTCTAATGAAATATCTTTTTCTATTCTAATGAAGTATCTATGTAGGCTAATAAAATACTTTTTCAATTCCTTTTAGTCTGTATGTGTCTTTCATTCTGAGGTGGATGATAGATAGACAGGATATACTGTATATGGATTTTGTTTTCTTATTCATTGCTACCCTGTATACTTTGATTGAAGCCATTTACATTTAAAGTGATTATTGATAGGTACATAATTATTGCCACTTTAATATTTTAACTATGTTCCTCTGTTTTTTTCTTCTTAAAAGAAGGCCTTTTAATATTACTTGTAATACCTATTTGGTGGTAACAAACTCCATTAGCCTTTTCTTTCCTGGGAGGTTCTTTATTTGTCCTTAAAATTTAAATTATAATGTCATTATAATTTAAAAGTAGTCTTGGTTGTAGGTCCTTGATTTTCATCCCTTTGAATATTTCATGCTAACCCTTCTGGCCTGAAATGTTTTCATTGAAAAAATAAGTTGCCAGTCTTGTGGGTGCTCCCTTGTGGGTAACTAACTGTCTTTCCCTTGCTGCTTTTAGAATTCACTCTTTGTCTTTAACCTTGCTATTTTAATTATGATGTGCCTTGCATATGCCATTTGTGAAGCTAATTGGATCCTGCTCTGATGTTGTCTGAAGCTGACCACTGGATATATTGGTTCTGGGACTTTTTGGGAGGCACTGTGGTGCAGGCCAGTGTAAGACTCTGCCTGTGACTGGCCTTGGAGCTACAAAGCAATCCACAGTTTGTGGCTGACTCTGCTTGGCCTGGTTATATACGAGAGTGATCAAGTTGTACATCAAGGCTGACTTTTAGCAGCATAGGCCCAGAACAGGTCAGCAGAAGTCCCAAGGCACCCCAACATATGCCTCTGCCTGCCAGCTGCCTGTTAGGCGCAGTCACTGAAGGAGCCCCTGGCAGTACTTGAGTTGCATGAGGTAGGTTCTCAGTGAATCGCAGGGTAGGAGTGAATGGTATTCACCAAATTGATATAGGTTCAATCTCAGTTTTATTGCTGGGTTTGAGGCCCCTCAGCAAATGCCCTACATTATACCAAATTTAGCTGCCACCCACTGATTCCTCACACAGTCTTTGTCAGGGGATGGGGTCTCAAGGAGTTGTCAGGGTGAGGTCATTAGAATTTATCAGGTCCAAACAGACCCAGATTTGGCTGTGAAAGGAGGGCTCTGCATCAGTCAGGCATGCAAGGTAAAAATGTTCTCATCCTAGAGCCACATAACTCACTCTGTTCCAGATTTTGCCCAGAGCACAATTTCTGCAGGGCAGGGCCACCTGTCAAACTTGGGGCAAGGTGGGGGGTGTGGCCTCTGCCCCAGAGACACACAACTCAGTCCATCCCCGAGGCAGAGCCACCAGGAGTCAGAAAGTTGGGGCCTCTGGGAGCCCAAAGATTGGGGCTAGTGGATCTCCCATGAGGGAGAGACACCATGAGGGAGAAGCACAGCTCATAGGAAAGCTGGGGAATGGTCCCCATCACAAAGCGCTAAATCTGCCCAAACCTCTACACACTGGCCCAGGCAGCTGACTCCTCAGCAGGGTGCAAGCTTCCCAGAGGGCAGGTAGGGAGTCCAAAGGGTGAGACTATTAAATTTCTCCAGGCTGATGACACATGGAGGAGAGTGCTCCACTCAAAAAAAGATAGCCTAGGCAGTGTGGGAGAAAAACTCGGCTCAGGAATCTTGGCCCTTCAGCTCTCTTCCCAGAGCCACAAACTCCTTTGTCCTCACAGACTCTAGTCTGCTCCACCCTCCCTCCGTCAGAGCACAGAGTAAGTGGCTGCAAATAAGATCTGTGCATTGGCCCTTTAAGAGAGTGTCTGTGTTTCTAGCAAAATGCCACCTCTCCCTGGCAGACAGAATCCCCGCTGGTTTTCACAGCCAGAGGTTATGGGGGTGACTCCTCCTGGCTCTGGTGCTCTGGGCTGGAGAGCCCAGCTTGGGATTGAGACCTCATGCTTCTCAGGTGCACCCCACTGCTGAGCTAGCCCTCCTAAATCTCAGCCACTGCGCATGGGAGGAGGGGCTTCTCACATCTCAGGCCTTTCTACCAGACTCAGTGTGGCTTCTGCTGTAAATCCTCGGTCATAATATTTCAGCTAGTCTTCAGCTGGTTATTCAGGTTGATTGTTCCATAATTTAGTTGTAATTGTACTTTGGTTCGGGGCAGAGGTGAGTGTACCATCTACCTACTCAGCTGCCATCATGGATCTCCAGCCTAGCGATTATTTTTTTTTTCTTGTTTGTTAATCCTCACCTGATAATATTTTTGCCATTGATTTTTAGAATGAAAGGGAGGAATGGAGAAGAGAGAGAAAAACATCTCTGAAAAAGACACATCAATTGCCTCCCGGACTTGCCCGGACTGGGACCGGGAATCAAACCTGCAATCCTGGTATATCTCCTTGATTGGGAATCTAAGCTGTGACCCTTCAGTGTGTGAGTGGATGCTCTAACCACTTAGCAACACCAGCTATGGCAAGCCTATGCAAAGCCGTTTTGGCTGTGCATTTTGTTTCCGTGTGCATATGTGTCTCAGTTGTTGCTATTTAAAATCTGATCATGTTCAAAGGTCTTTTTGAAGATAAATTTTTGTCAAGTGGTCTGACCAAAATTGCATTTTAAGGGCAGAGAAGGAGCTGAATTGAAGAGATAGGATCTGAACTATCAGATCACTTTTCTGCTTCTAATCTGTGGCAATTTAGGGATCATTTCGCATTTCATTGTGTAGTTTGTTTTCCCTCAGATCACTGAAGCTTCAATCTTTTGTGCATTAGTATGTTGCTGGGGTGTCACAGACCAAATTTCTATCCCCAGTCCTCCCGTTCGTCAGCACTGCAAGGTTAAGTCAAAACCTCTGGGTTTTGGTGCCTCATCTCTAAATTGATGGAACTGAGTAGTCTCTATCCCAGTTCAATACTTCCGTGAGTCTATGTACATTTCCTAGGTCCCTGAACGGTGAGGGACCAACTGTATTTTTCATCCATGGCACATAAGGAGCCAAAAATACATTCTCTTTCTCAGTAGAAGCAGCAGCAACCAGTACAAAAACAGGTGAAATGCTATTTGTCCTTGCCAGATGAGGAAAACAAACCATAGGTTTGGGAGTTGTGAGTGGCATTCAGGGTTCAAGCAAAGCTGGAGAGGAAGCTGAGAAGGCAGCTTACAAACAAGATGCAGAGATGCTCAGGAAAGCCTGCACACTCCCCGCCTGGCAGGCACTAAATACAGCTGAGCTGTTGATGGTTCTGTTTAGTGATGCAATTTGTATTTTCTTTAATAAAATGCCAAATAATTGAAATGGTATGTTTATGCAGGAGCTTTCTGTATAATGATTTGGCTCATTCTATGGGTTCATCTAATCTGCACAGGCATGAAAAAAAAACAAAAAAAACAAAAAAACTAAAGAACAAAATGTAAAAGAGATCAGAAAATAATACCACTAAAAAGGGGACCTTTGAAAATGGGTAATCCAACTCTTATCCACCTTCATTCCCCTTTCTCTTTGTGGATGATAAAAATAAGGATGAGGAAAGAGATTAGTGATTTACTCAAGTTCAGGCCGCTTAGCAGTACCTGAGTTAACTTAAGCCATCTGATTCCTAGATCAAATCCCACTAAAGTACGGATTGTATTTATATATGCCTTTATGAGTCATACTTGGCTAACCCTGGACTTAATCAGATTCAGAAACCCATTCCAAAGTATATATTTAGGCTGCGCCTCACCAAATGGTTGTCCATCTGATCTGAGTTTGCCCTGGGAGGTCCAGGCTGGAAGTGCCACAGGCCTCAGGGACTCCTACGTATGAAATCTGCATTGGTTTCATTGTCTTCTATGGTCTTTTGGTTGACAGCCTTCCGTAATACCTCTTACATGTCAAACTCTGCCTGTGGAGTTTCTGATCCTATAGAGCAATTCCTCTGGGGAATCAGACATTGTATTAGTCAGATTTTATTAAAGTAGCAATTTAAATTTTTTAAAACCCTGAACATCCCAGTGGCTTACTCAACAATAATCATTTATTTCTCACATATGGGTCTGCAGATCAGCTTGGATTCTGCTGCTCTTTGTGTTATGTGTCTTCTCGTTCTGAGACATGACATAGGCTGAAAGGGTAGCTCCTATCTAGATATCCTGTTCTCACGGCAGATAATGAGCAAAAGGTTGAGCTAAACCACACATATAAGGTGCTGTACACAAATCACCTCCACCCTCAGTGTATTGGCCAAAGAAAGTCGGATGGCCCATCCTGACTGTGGGACAGTGAAGCATCATCTATTTGGAGTCGTGGCAAGAGTGGGGTGGTATGCTACTCTCACAGGGAAAGGAGCAGATAATTGGAAACAATAATGTAACATAGCATGGCATGAAAATTATTGTATGTGAATGATACTTTCTTGAAGCATAAAAAAAGCAACCAACTGCTTGCAGCAAATTGATTGAAGAGATTGAAAGAGACAAAAACATGCTCAAAGTCTTTTCAGGATAAATAGGAGTTTCCTAGTCATAAAGAAATGAAAAAAATTGTATGAGCATTAGCATGAAGGCATTAAATTACATATATTCATAAAACTCTGAATAATCCTACAGGAACAAATTGTATTTGTTTTACAAACATCTTCTTTTCACCCTAGCCAGATCACAAGATTTTCTGGAGTATAAACACACACACACATACACATATATAAATATACATATACATGTATATATACACGCATACATATACATGTATATATACACATACATATACATACATATATATACACTAGAGGTACAATGCACAAAGATTCATGTAAGAATGGGCCTTTCTTCCCCTGGCTGCCAGCACTGCCTTTGTTCTGGCAGGAGCAGCCTTTCCACTCTGACCCAGAGCCACCTTTCTGCTTTCCTATGCTGTCCAGAGGCAGAATGCCTGCATTGACACCATGGCAAGGACACAAGTGTCCTGCCCTGCCCCTGGCTTCTTGGTGCCTGTGTATGCAAATTAACCCACCATCTTTGTTGGGCTAATTTGCATATTCCACTCCTGATTGGCTGGTGGGTGTGGTGACGGTATGGCCAATTAGCATGTTACTCTTTTATATTGATAGATGATAGATGATGATAGATAGATAGATAGCATAATTCGAGGGTAAAGCTAGGAAATACTTACAATTTTAGAGATGATATTATTTACCTAAACTTGCTAGACCTTTCTCAAGGAAATGAAAGAGAAACTTGTCAGTTACATGACTCACTATGTTTCAACTATTAAAACAAATCAGAAGATGGATTTGGTTGCAGGTAAAATAAAGTAAGTATTCACCACCCTGTCTATCCCACTAAATGTAGCTATAAAATTTAAACAGAATTTAAGGAACAGCTAATTAAAGGTTCTGAAATGTAGTAGGTGTATTAGGAAAGCAGAACAAAAATCCCAAGAGTTACCAAACTGGTGGTGAGTTTACCACTGTATTTCTCTAGTAGCTCCAGCCAGGTCTTATAGGAAATACAGGAGGAGGCATCAAGAGGACAGAGATAGCCACAGAAGAAGCTCACCAGTTCAGGCTCAAGGCGTGGGAAAGAAATCTATTGGCACCAACAACAGCAGCACCTGGGATAGCAGGCACCTAGAACTCTGTGGAAGAGAAATTTCTTCTCTGATTGATCAACAAAATGTGTAAACCTCTGTTGCTCTTTCTCCTACCAGTTCTTTCACTTCTTGGCTCCAGTCATGGACTCAATCATGGGGTTCCATGGCAGTGTGTGGTAAGTAAAGTCCTAAAGTTTCTGGCCAAAAGATCAAAGAGTATCTCCAAGGAACCAGAAAGTGCCAGGGAGGTCACTGGAAAGGAAGAACTCAGGAAACTGATTCCATGAAGTAGTTTATGACCACAAAAATTCATCTCAAACTGCATGTGTATGCATTTAATCCTCAATAGCATAATAAAGACTTTGATAACTGAGCCAAGATTTAGACTACTATCCAGATTTTAGAGCTGCCCCCTGGGAGATGCGCATATGAGACAGATCCAAAGAGCACTAAAAGGCTTTGGAGATGAGAAAACATTGAAATCACATACTGTTTATGGTTAGTGAGAATGTGCAGCCTGAATCCAACTGGACTGACTGACTGCTAAAAACAAACAAACAAACAAACAAACAAACAAAAAAACACTTTCCGTTGGATTTAAATGATACATAGAGTTTCATAATCTTTCAAATATCCAGTGGAAAAGAAGATAAGTAGCTGTCAATAACAATGTGACACACATGTTGAAAATATCTGACAAAGACTTGAAAGCAGCTATTATAACACAGCTGCTGTTCAAGCAATTGTGAACACAGTTCACACACATGGAGAACTAGAAAATGATGACAAAAATAAATAAAATAATCAAATAGAAATCCTAGTAGTGAAAAAGTGCAATAATCAAAAAGTTAAAACTTACTATATGGGCTTACTAGCAAAATGGAAATGACAGAGAAAGAGTCAATGAACTTGAAAATAGATAAACAGAATTTATCCAATCTGATCAACACAAAGAAACAAGGTTTGTTTGTTTTTCAGTGAAAAGAATCTCAGGGACCTCTGAACCAATATCAAAAGGTTTAATATTTATGTCATCAGAATCCTAAAATAAAAGGAAAGAGCAACATGCAGAGCAAAACTTTTGCAAATTACAATGATACAATCTCCCTACATTTGTTAAAATACATAAAATGTAGTGCTCCTCATACTATGATCAGTCTCCTGAAAACTAAACACAAAAATATCTTGAAAGCATCTATAGACATGTGCATTACTTGTATAAGAACAATGACTTGAATTACTAAGTATTTCTTATTAGAAACCATGGATCATTGATGTTTCTAACTTTCTCCCCTCTCCCTTCCTCTCTGTAAAAAACAAAGTCAATAAAATGTATTTTTAAAATAAAAAAATAGAAACCATGGAGGCCACATAAAAGTGGAATAACATTTATGGAACACTCCATGTAGCAACAGCAGAATACACATTATTTTCATATTCCTACAGATATACTAAGATAGACCACATCCAGTATCATTTTAAAAATCCTCAACAATTTTTAAATTTAAATATAATTGTTATATAATATTATATTAGTTATATTAATTTCTGGTGTGTATTACAGTGGTTGAACATTTTATACCTTATAATGTGGTCACCCCACTAATTCTAATAATCACTGTCACCATGCAAACTTCTCACAATATTGTTGACTATATTCCCCTTCATCTTTTTCACCCATCCCCTCCCATTTGTGACAACATGGATGGATCTTGAGGGCATTATGCTAAGTGAGATCCTTAACACATTTTTAAAAGTAGAATTCATTATTTAGTCTCCCAGAAAAATAACCTCCAGGTTTATATGTTTGCCTGGTGAATTCTACCAAACATTTAAAAAATAAATAATATCAATGTATACATTCCACTTTTCAGAACACAAGGGAATACTTTCAAATCATTTTACTTAACCAGAAACACTTTCATATCAAACACAAAGGCTGAACAAGAAAGACAACTACGCATCAAACTATAAATGCAAAACTTTTCAACAAAATATCAGCAACTCAAATTCAGCAGTCTATAAAAAGTGTGACACATCACAACAAATGCTAGGCTGGTTACACATGTGAAAATCAGTCAATGTATCTACCATATTTTAACACTCTAAAATTAAAAAAAAAAAAACAATCATAACACTTGATGCAGAGAAAACAGTTGACAAAATTCATTATCCTTTCATGATAAAACCTCTAAGCAACTTAAGAACAGAAAAGAACTACCTCAGCCTGATAAAAGGCATCTACAAGAAATTTATAACTAACATCATACTGAATGGCAAAAATACAATACAAAAAAAAATTCTTTGTAAGACAAGGAACAACACAGAAATCCATCTTACCACTGCTATTCAAACTGTGATGGAATTCTTAGGACAATAAGGCAAGAATGAGAACCCAAATGATAAACATTGAAAACGGGGAAATAAAACTTCCTCTGTTGATAGATGGCATGTTTATCTTCAGAGAAAATCCCAAAGAATCTAAGATTTATTTGTCTTAGGTGATAAAAAATGACCTAAGACAAATAAGTGAGTTTAACAAGAATATGGGATACAAAGTCAACACACTTATAAAGCACACTTGTATTAGTAATGAAGACTTAGAAACTGAAATCTTTAAATATACCATTTTTTAGGTATGTAATGTACAGCATAAAGAATACAACCAATATTGCAATAATTTTATATGGTGATACATGGTTTCTAGATTTTTGTGTGTTTATCACTTCATAAGATATATAAATGTCAAATCACTATGTTGTACACCTGACATTAATATAATATTGTATGTTAACTATACTTTAATTAAAAAAGCTGTACTTCCAGAAAAAATAAAGTTACTAATTATAACCGCCTCAGGAAGATGAAATATTTAAGTACAGAATTTGTAATATGAAAATTACAAAATGCTGATGAAAGATATGAAAGAAGACCTTCATAAATTTTATGAGTTTGAAAACACTATATTTTTCAGATACCAATTCTCCCTCAAAACTGACCTATAGACTTAATATAATTTTAATCAAAGTCTTTTCTAGGTTTTTGGTAGATATGCACAAGCTAATTCTAAAATTAATATAAAAGTCAAAGGAATTAAAATAGTCAATGCAATTTTTAAAACTAAGAGTAAAGTTGAAGTAAATCCACCACCAAATTTTAAGACTTATTATAAAGTTATAGTATCAACACAGTGTAATTTTGGGGAAAAGCCATTTAGATTAATAAAACAGAATAGAAAGTGCAGAAATAGACCCACACAAATATGACCAGCTCATTTTTTACACAGATGCCAAAGCTATTCAATTGGGGAATTATTGTCTTTTCAACAACAAATATTACAGAGCAACTGGTCATCAATCCCTCCAAAAAAAGAACCTCAACCCAAAATTTACCCATTATGCAAAAATTAACTCAAAATAGATCTCAGATCTAAATATAGGTATAAAAGTATAAACTTTCCAACAAAAATAGGAAAAATAAATTATGACAAACATTTTTTATGGCAAAACCAAAAAATAGGCCAAACTTAAATATAATAAGAAAAATTAATAAATTGGACCAACTCAGAATTAAGAATATTTGCTCTATGAAAGATACTGTGAAGAGACAAAAGCTACATCTAGGAGAACATATTTTCAGATCACATATTCAATAAAGAACTTTTTTTAAAAAATATATTTTATTGATTTTTTACAGAGAGGAAGGAAGAGAGATAGAGAGCCAGAAACATCGATGAGAGAGAAACATCAACCAGCCGCCTCCCGCACATCCCCCACCGGGGATGTGCCCACAGCCAACGTACATGCCCTTACCGGAATCGAACCTGGGACCCTTCAGTCCGCAGACTGACGTTCTACCACTGAGCCAAACTGGTTTCGGCCAATAAAGAACTTTTATCCAAAATACATAAAATTCCCTCAACACTCAACAGTAGGAAAATAAACAATCCAATTTTTTTAAAACGAGCAAACAAAGGATATACTGAAGGCAAATAAGCATTTGAAAAGATAATTCAACGTCATTGGCCATTAGGAAAATGCAAATTAAACAAATATTACTGACAATACTAAGGGTTAGCAAGATGCAGAGCAACTGGAATTCTCATACATGACTGGTGGGGATATAAAACAGTACATGTACTCTGGAAAGCAGTTTGGAAATTTATTACAAAGTTAAACATACACTTACCATGTGATCTCACATTCTCACTTTTCTTTATTTCCTACAAGAAACAAAAACATGTACACATACACACACACACAAACAGATGAATGATCATAGCACGTATCCTTCAATAGGTGAAGAGATAAACAGTGTTACATCCATATAATGGAATATTATTCAGAAATAAGAATAGATAAAATAAAAATAAATAAAAAATTCATGATACACAAAACAATTTGGATTATCTCAAAGGCATTATGCTAAATGAAAACAGCCAGTCTTAAAGGCTATGTATGATATAATTCTGTTTCTATGACTGTCAAAAAGACAAAACTGTAGTGACTGAGCACAGATCATTGTTTGGGGGTTGGTGGTGGGAAGCTATGCCTACAAAAAGAAAGCACAAGGGAGTTTTGGGTGATGAACTGTTCTGTATCCTAATGTAGTGTGGCACCTGAAAGTTGACAGATGTTAAAATTCTACTGTAGCTACCTACTGTGCACCCTACTGACTGTATCCGCCCCCTTCCAAAGTAAATTTTACCATACGTTAATCTTATAAATAAAAATTTAAAAATACTGGTGAAATATTTACTTTTAGTTTGAGTCCTCTGATCAATTTCTCTGATCATTCTAATCAATATAGTGAATAGTAATGAATACCAAATATCCTAAGGGTGAACCCATGTAATCATTTATTCATTTGTGTTTTTATTCATTTAGTCATTCATACAACAAATACTAAGAACTTATTATTTTTCTAAACACTCTGCCCATCACCAAATTTAGCAATATGTATCAGAAGGCCTGAACTGTCTTCCAGAGCAGGCTAAAGCCACAATGACAAAACACAACTTGTAAAGTCAATCCTCCGCGGGCTAAAATAATACAACCAAGGTATTCAGTTATCTTCTGCTCTGACTTCATTTAGGATGGATTTAATTTAATGTGAATTCTATAAAGGAATAAATGGGTCACAATATGTAAACATTAGTTCTCAAAGCTGAGTTTTTAATAAACAGTAAGTGGCAGAGAGTTTGAGATAATACTCCCCAATAAGTACCTGGAGTGCAATATTCTACCATTTCAGTGAAATGCAGAGCCACTTGCTTTCTAAGTAAGCCCAACTGGGAGTGGAATTGCCATTCTCTTAGAAAAGCCAAGAAGTTTATTAAGTGCTCCTGTTCTAAGAGAAAGCCACCCTCCCTCAGCCCAGAGAGGATGGGAGAAGTAACGTTGGGAAAAAACATAGAAAAATCTCCATTTCAGACTCAGAAAGTATAACCTTGAACCATATACCTTTTGATATATCCCACAGAACCTACTGTATCAAATGATAAGCCATAAACCAGCTCACTATTGGGAACTAACCAACCAAAATTATTATTTTGGTTTTAAAATGTTAATTTGTCACCTTTTTTTTTTTTTTTTTTTTAGTTAAAATATAAAGCCACTCTTGATGGACTGAATTATGTTTCTTTAAAATCCATGTGTTGAAGGCCTCACTCCTGGAGATAGGCAGTAATTGAGTTTAGATGGGGCCATGAGGGTGGGGTTCTCTCTCTCTCTCTCTCTCTCTCTCTCTCTCTCTCTCTCTCTCTTTCTCTCTCTCTCTTTCTCTCTCTCTCACCCCTCTTCTTTCTCTCCCTCCCTCCCTGCCATGTGAGGACAGTGAGAAGGAAGTCAGGAAGAGGGCTTGCACCAAAATCTGACCATGTTATCACCCTAATCTCAGACTTCCAGTCTCCGGAACAGTGAGCAACTAACATACCACCCATAGGCAATGACAATAATAAAAAACATTATACACGCTAAAATGCATTGAGTACATACAACCTGATATATCATCTTACTCAATCCTTACAAGATTCCTATGAATTAAGTACTTTCATCATCCCCATTTCACAAATAAACATTTTTCCCAAGTCACCCAGCTAGTAATAGTAGGTGTCGGATTCAGAAGCTAGATATTAAAAGGAGTTCCAAGGCATAGCCCTAATTACCCATTGCAAAATAACATAAGAAATATCCAAAATCTTTACTAATGAGCTTGTATTAAGGCACAAGTTCTAAATGAGTGTCAATAACTGCTCTTTATGGATATCATATTAATAATCCAGAAACTATTCCTATCAACAGAAAACTACAAATATCTTTCTATTATCCATAGATTTCTCCCAGGCAATAAAATGTATAACTAATAGAGGTTAATACTAGAATACACTTTAAATCTTTCCTCTAGTTAAATAACTAAACTTTGTCGATGCCCTCCAGCCAAAATCAATAAGGAACACATCTGTATTTAGACAACTTACACTTATTGATAGTGCAGTAAGGGAGACCCACAGCATAGAGAACCGTGGGAGGTCTCAGGAAGAGGATGCTAGAGAGAATTTATTGCGGGAATCAAGCCTAGGTTAGGTGACTTTGGGGAAATTTCAGGAAGCAAAGCTTAGCTGTGGACTGAATGCTTTCAGGAAGTAGGAGTAATTCTGTAATTCTGGAATCATATCTTATACAGGAGGGAGCTATAGAGTAAGGCTAAAGCTGTAATTGAAAAGAAAAGAAAAAAAAAAGAAAAAAGAAAAAAAAAACAAAAAAAAAAAAACAGCCAGCAGTCGCTCATATTAGCCAGATTAGGAGAATGTTTGGCATTCTGTGGTTTCCACACCGACCTTTTGTTGGATGTAGACAAGATGACAGAGTAGTCTTGTTTTGCCTCTCACTTCATCATGGTCACAGCCTGGTCAGATGCTGGTGCTCTGTGAAGGCGTTCTTTTGTGTGGTCAACAGGACAACATTGAAGCCTTGCTGAGGGTTTCAGGCCAGCTCCTAGCAACACCAATGCCTAGCTGACAGTGCCAGGCCAGGTCCTGACTGTCAGGGGCTGCCCTTCTTTCTCAACTTAAACCTATCCTTCTCATGAAATATAGGCCTGGGAAAATAAAGTTTGCAATATTTCAGCTATGTAATTGACATAGAGTTGCCTTTTATATAGAATGTCTAAGAAACTAATCAGTCTGTAATGTTAAGAAACAGTGTTGTCCTTTAACAGAAATGAAATATATTACTCCCTGGGTATCCTTTCAGAAACAATAAAATCCCTTTTAGCATTCTTATTTGGCATTGGGATTACAAAAAATCACTGTTCATTTTCTTCAAATGCAAGTAAATCTAAACATTTTCTTAGTATCTGTAATTCTTTCCGAAGCAGAAAGAAGAAGAGTTTATGTATGGAGGCTTATGGAAACATTTCAGTTTTAGTAGCAGTGTTTTCTCATTGGTCAGTATAAGTAGTTTGGGCCAATGGAAACAGTGTGGGTTTGGCATTGGATTACCACATTGAATGACCTTGAGCATATTGCTTAAACTTTCTATATAATAGACATAATAATTATACCTGCTATAATATAAAGATAATTGAGATAAAAATTTTAAAAAACACTTTGTAATATCTAAAAATATCTTAAATACTAGTCATTTTTGTTTTACATATTTAAAATATTGTGCTATGGATTTGAAATGCATGAAAATCTCTTATAATAGGTTTTTATTGATTTTAGAAAGAGAGAAACGTGGGTCTGCTGCCTCCTGCACGCCTCCTACTGGGATCAAGCCCACAACCCAGGCATGTGCCCTGACCATGAACCAAACCAGTGACATTTTGATGTATAGGATGATGCTCAACCAACTGAGCCACACCAGCCAGGTCTTAGAAATAAGGATAATCGTGAAAGAAATAAACTGATCATATTAGGGTATTCCTTTAAATTAGACATAGGATGTTTTTTATTTCTAAAAATCTTCTAAAATTTAAAACAAGTTTATATAAGATGTTTACCTCAGAAAAGTTAAAAAGATTCTCCAAGAGTCATCTCATCTAGCTGGCTCAAAGCCATTAATGTAAAATAAATGATCCACGGTACCAGATTGATTTATTGCTTCATTTTATAAAAAATATTTCAGTCCTCAGGGCTCTGAGGGCATGCAATTTTCAAAGAAGAATAAATAGCGAGACTAACTTGAAATTAAAGGCACAGAAAATAGCTACATTCTGTGAAAGAGGGTTAAATAGTAGTTCAGTCGACATGCATGTATAAACAGAAAGTTGGAAGTAGGAGGCTCTTCCTTACTCTTAAGGTGCGAAACCTTTAAGGAAGGAAACAACTCAAGGAATAAACAATAGATCTGGAGAAACATGTGACGAACAAGGTCTAACGGGATTCACTGGAGTTTTGTTGATGAGGCAAAAATAGAACATGAGATTGGGAAAGCTTGGAACAAAAGGTCCCACTCTGAAGAGACTGTGCAGATTGCTGCTAAGTCAGGATGTAGAGATGGCCCAGTCTCCCTAGCAGTCCGTCATTGCTAACACCCAGAAGCAATGCAGGTTCAGAGTCAGAGCCCATAGCCGCCCAGTCTTCACTCATATGAGTGGTGTCTGCACCAAAGAGCTATACCAACTATCCTCCCCCATTGTGGTTCAGCAAGGACCTCCCTTTGACAGCAGCTAGCATTGACCAGCCAGCATGAATGATGTCCATCAGAGCACCAAGGTTCTGCTTGGTCTCTGTCATCCTCACTTCTGAATAAAAACCCCTTGTCCCAAGGAACTCACAAGCCCCAGATCTGTATGGGGATGGGGAGCATGGTGAAGGGATCAGGGGATCAACAGAAACCCCACATATTAATTGAAACTGAACATATTTATTTTTATATTCCACTATCCAGGTACATGTGAATGTAAAACAGAGAGAACAGAATTACTATTCTTTTTCAAATATCCTTGAGAGTCCTAGAATTCCACTATCATAATTAGACCAAAGAGATCTCCATACCATCTTGATCATTATTCAAATGCTTAATCCCGTTGTTAAGTTGAATGGTATTTGGAAATTTTAAGCATACAGTGTAGCCTTTCAATCAGCTTTCATTGATAATTAATTTTTATGGGCAAATACACATTTAATTGAATATTCAGTGTTAATTCTACTTCTCATTATGCACAATCAGTTTTAGGGGATTGATCCTATCCAGAGTAGTCACTAAATAATGCATGGTAACAATGAAATTTCTTTACCCACAAGAGCCAAAAAGCCAGTCGTAGGCCAATAGCTCATGGCACTTCCCAGGAATAAGCATGTGACTCTAAACAGGTCAATGAGACATCAGGGGCTAATTTCCAGAGAAAGATTCCTGGGTAGAAAAGCTTTCTCTCTCCTGCCAAAATTTTTGAGAAAGCAGGTAGTTTCATTTGCACTGGCAGTACCTTTATGATTGTCAGGAATCCAAATTTAATATGAAGTCTATACTCTGAACAGGAGATGAAATGCAAAGAACATAGATCCTTTATGACATACTGAGCTGGTGGATCAACTAATCCTGACTCCTGCCCTGATTCTATTAAGTGACCTTATGTTTTTTTGGGGAAACTATTTATTTTCTTAATGTTTAAGCCGGTTAAGTCAAGTTTCTGCTACTTGTGACCCAAAGCAAACTAACTGATACATATGGCTTTGGTGAAAGTTAAGGGAATATTATATTTGTGAATTTAGAGACCAAGCTATTTCCTGTATAGAGAGAGTCAGTTTTCAACTGAACATGTATCGTGTTCAGGCATTCTCCAAGGATAAGTCAGAAAGAATTAGAGGGCCTCAAAAGAGAATCACAGTTAAAATACCCTTTTGTGACCCTGTAGAAAAGGGACCAGTTGGGGCGGGGGGAGGTTTTTTGGACCCAAGAATTGAAATGCAATCATGAAGGTAAGCCTGTTCTCTTAGGAGCAATGATCAGGTTAGCCATGGTGGAGAAAACCTGAATATTGTATATGCTGACTAATTTCATGCCTATAACTTTGGGGGCAGGAGGTGGGTGGATGGGAGCAAAGGGTGGAATGGGGCACATCTGTAACACTGTCAACAATAAAAAAATATACTTTTTAATAGTCTTTGAAAGCTGTAGTCTATCTCTGCTGTTCTATAAGAAAATCAAAATCCTTTTAAGGGATTGAGTGTATCTCTAAAGGGAAATAAATAAACAAGTAAATACTGAGAGCACTTTAAAATAAAAGAGAAATATAGGGGCACTGGATGCTGACTCTTCCCCTTTGGAGGTTGTCATCCAAGGCTTGACCCAAGAGGCCTTAGGTTTTACTTTGCTGATGAACATCATGCCCTCCGGCATCAGGATGACCTTATAGCTATATTGGATTATAAATAGGCCAAACTCAGCATCTGGACAACCTGAGTGGTCACACTGGTAACAGATAAATAGTCCCCGTGTAGCATCCCTTTGCCTCAGGAATGCCCAGGTTAACTGAGTGGCTGTACAGGGTATTCTTTAAAGCCTCAGGCACTATCAACACCCAGTCTGCAGTGGGAGCCAACTTTCCTCCAAGTCGTATGTGCAACTTGAAAACTGAAGTTTCTCTGAATCTGTACCAGCGCACCACTTTACACACATTAAGACCGTGCCCATCAACCTCAGAGCACCTTGTAATTCTCCTTTCAACAGGAAATCAATATATGGAAAACAACTCATGCATCAGCACTATCAGCAGTGCACAAAAGCAGAGACTAGTAAAATAAGCATTTTTTATTTTATTTCATTACCATTTGGAGTAAAAAATAAGTTACAGCATTTTCCCTCCCAATTGCTCAACAAAAGAAAATACAACTTTAGTGTGTTCACCTTTACTGGCTGATTGTAGATCTATTTGATTTTAATCAAAAGGAATATTATGTCATATGAATGCACCGCCTTTAAAAAAAAAAAAAGCAAACAAAGAAAAATCAAATTTAGAAGCACTTCATTGGGAACATCACGAAGTTCTCGAAAGAAAACAAACCTAAGAAACAAAATACTGTACAAATTCCTAACAGCAAAATTAATGTGTGTTTTTTTTATTTTGTTTGGGTTTTTCTGCATGTCTCCAAACAATTGCACACATTATCAGTTGTTCTGTGTGTAATTTTAATTCAGAGTGACAAAAATGATTTTTAAATTCTAAATAGATTTTTTTTAAATATTAGTTTACTGTCTTGCTTTTGCAATTTACTTGAATCCTAAGTATGTGCTTTATTTGTGACTATTTAAAAAATTATGCCATGGTATGAAATATTCATATTTTTTCCCTCAAGTTTTGGTCCATGGTTATAATTTTTGTTTTTTGTGGGTTTTTTGTTTGTTTGTTTGTTTGTTTTGTTTTGTTTTGTTTTTTTGTTAGAAATCACTCAAGAAAGACAAAGCAGCACTCTTTTGAGAGTCTCTATTAGGAACTGTATTTGAACATTACAGTTTAATATAATCAAATGTTTTTGAGTTCTTTAAAAAATAGCAAGTCTAAAATATCAAAAAGAAATATATTTTAGATATGTACCACATGCCACCCTTTGTTTAAAAATGGAAAGCTAATCTTTGCAGAGGACTTTGTGGTAACACTGCATCTAAGCTTCTGGTTATTGTTATTTTCATTATTGCTCAGTAACTTGGTTCATAGGGCAGTAAAATTCAGGATACCATGAGACCCATTTTCATCACAGCAAGCACTTATAGGGTTTCACCATCAACTTACAATAGCCTTACTGTGCAATGAGAAATACATTTCTACCCAACATGCTTAGTTTGATGCCAGTAGGACTGCACTCAGAATATAGTAAAACTGAAACAAGTAGGCAACACCATCTATGGCTGAGAAGGCACAAAAAGAGTTGAGAATCTGGAGGAGATCAGTTAATTTGGACCACGAGTACCACCTAAGTAAGATAATTTAAACCTAAGGTGTGTACAGTTTCTTATTGGTAAAATTAATCATATAATTATCAGATATTGTTTACAATTGTAGGCAGTTCTGTTTGCATAGGGGGCAAATGAATGTGATTCAGATGCCTGGTTTTTCTCACTTACTAATATTGCTAGGATGGTCTGTGAATAGTGAATAGTTTACTTCCCTAAAACTTCTAAGGCCGTTGTTACGTGATAACTAACAAATTCAGCCAACCAGAGTCATTGGTCACATATAAAAGAGGGACAGACTTGCATTCACACATCTATTTATTCTTCCCACAAACATGTAGTGGGACCCTGTGAGTAAGGAACTCTGCTAGGAGCTGAGAATGATCGCAGGAAGAGGCAGACACAGCCTGCTGACCTGTGGCTGCTCACAGGAGGAGGAATAACATAAATTAGTGGCTATCTATTCTAGTTCCATAGTGATAATAGCACTGCATTCAGACTGGTGCAGCAATTATAGAAAACAGTATGGAGTTTCCTCAAAAAATTAAGTAAGCAACTGCCATTTGATCCAGTGATCCCACTTCTAGGAATATATCCTAAGAACCCCAAAACACCAATCAGAAAGAATATATGCACCCTTATGTTCATAGCAGTGCAATTTACCAAAGCTAAGATCTGGAAACAGCCCAAGTGCCTATCAATAGATGAGTGAATAAAAAAGCCGTGGTACATTGATAGTATGAAATACTATATAGTATTAAAAAAGAAGGATTTCTTACTATTTGAGACAGCAAAGAGGGACCTGGACAGTATCATGCTAACTGAAATAAGCCAGTTAGAGAAAGACAAATATCATATGATCCCACTATTACATGGAATCTAATGAACAAAATAGATCCAGAGACAGAAGCATGGAACAGACTGTGGAATCTCAGGGGGAAAGTGGGGGAGGGTGGGAACTTGAATACATATATTCATAACCCATGGAGATAGACAAAAGGGTGGTGAAGGCCTTGGGTGAGGAGTGGGTGCAGGCTAAGGGGTCAATGAGGGAAAAAGAGGGACAAATGTAACACTTTCAACAATAAAGATTTTTTAACCAGTTAACTGCCATGATATTTTGAACTTAATTTAAAAATTTTCATCACTTACATCTATAGATGCTGATGGCACACAAATGGTTAAAAAAGAAAGTAAACAACAATAATAACAACAACAACAATAATAATAATAATAATAATAATAATAATAATAATAATAATGGAAGATAGATTAAACATAAAGGAGCTGAGAACCTATAGTTAACAGGAAATCTACTCATTGAAAATCCCCCAGCTCTTTTTAAGTGTATATATAGCTCTGCATGAGTCTCTTTCTGAGAGCAAGAGCATAGTGATATAGTGAGAATCAAGCCAGATTTTAATCCTTTTAATGCAGAGTAGCATTACTAGTATATGGTTTTAAGCTCTTATAACCTTATGGATGCTTTCTGAATTTTTACATTAGGAAAACCAGTCTATCAAACATCTGAACTTTAGTGAGTGACTTTGCTATTGGGAGCCTGCTGCTTTCACAGGAATGGGGGAATAGATACTCCTGGAGAGCAAGAGTGGAAGAGTTTAATCCTCTCTAAGGATCCATCAGTGCCCTCTGAAGCTGGCAGTGGGAGCTCCCAAAGAGGTTCCTAACTCTAAGGCTAGAGATCACACAAGCTAAGCTGTCAGGAATACTCCTGGTTTAATATATTTGGTGTTATTGTCCCCAAATACACACACACTGGTCAGAGTTTGTGTGCTGATTTTTCATTCAGGAAATGTGGTCACCATATGTTCTGATTTCTGTTTTATTAGTCCTATATCTTCCTCTCCCCCAGCCTCCCCCCCTTTTTTTTTTAACAGTTTGTGGTTTCTTTTCATGACAAATTGCCAACTCTTAGTTTATAAAACAGACTAAGTGTTAAGTAACCATAGTGAGGAAACCATAACAAAGAAAAAAATAAAGCAAAGAGAAATAATATATCAAAATATGTCCCATCACAGAGTTATGATCTGTTTTCAACCTCTGAATCCCTAGGACATGCAAAGGGAGTGATAGCTACTCAGAGGTGAGAAAACTACCTTGTTCTATGCTTTGTGTCTGTTTGGTCTAGCTGGAGTAAGAGATACTTGTGCAATTCACAAATAAGCCAACTGCCTAAAAGAAGTGCACATTTTCTTACTTCAGTTTTATTAAAAGAAAACAAAAATCTTGAATTTTAAAAACCCATGAAACTCCAAAACCTGCACTAGCATCTACATGTCTAAGCAGAATCTCACAAAGGTAGTAAGCAAGAACCCTTCATTTGAGGTTCTTTCCATTCTCCAACTTCCCATGATACTTAGCTCTCCCTAGGCTGCCCTTTGGTTAAGTCTAGTATCAGCTAGACCCTTCACCCCCACCAAGGCCACTGCCATGATTGAGGATTACAGATTCTCTATTCAAGATAAAGTACTTGCCTATTCTGACTTGCTAAAATTGTATTTATTTGTCTAAATTTCACCATCACCACCCAAATTAAGGAGAGACTTGATATTTAAAAAGAGCTAGAGTGTTTCCCCTAGCCTAAGGAATTGTCTCCTTTCCTCTAGCTTTCCAATGATTATTAACTTACATAAAGCTATGTGCTTGAAAGGAGATGACCAGAATAAGGATATGGAGTCTAAAGTGCAGAAGAAATATTGGACAGGTGTGCTTGGTATGGTACAGGAGAGCTGGGCCCTGGGCACCAGACCCTGCTGTAGGAGGTAGTAATGCATCAACTCTCAGATAGAGGGATGGAGGGCAATCCATCCTCCCTACTCTTCTAGACCATTTTCTACCCTCACTGTTTCTCTCCAGGTTCACAAGGTACTTTGATGCATGTAGTAGTTTCCCGAGTAGCTTCATACTGGAGGTGGGGTCCTGAATAGGGACCTGAGCACTGGAATGAATGCTTCCCTCTCGCAGCTTAGTTTCTATTTCTAGTCCCCTTGGCTGGTGTCAATCTCTCTAAGAGTCTCTGGGTTTCAGAAAGTATATCAAGTCCTCAACTAATGTAATTTTGTTAAAAAATTGTCGTGGAAAAAAAAATGATTTCCAGCCAGGGCCTTTGTCTGTGTGGAGTTGGTATGTTCTCCCCGTGTCTGCGTGGGTTTTCTCCAGGTATCCCAGTTTCCTCCCACATCCCAAAGATGTGCACGTGAGGTGGATTGGCGTGTCTACTTGTGCCATCTGGGTGAGTGTGGGTGGGTGTGAGTGCACTTGCAGTGGAAGTGATAGTGGGGAAGGGCACATAATAAGCATAGAGCCACAGCTGTCTAATAATTATTCACCTTACTAACTATAGATAAGAGGTTTTCTTACAGACTTTGGGAAACTGGAAGTGAAACAAGGCTGTAAAATGATAAGATGCTTCAATGGGTCCGCTACTCAGAAAAGAAATACATTTTGAGAACAAACCAAGGACAGGACACGCTTTGATTGGGTTGCTGTGCCTGGACCCTGACCTCTTCTGGGAGTTTGCCTCGGGAACGCAGAGCATTCTCAGGCCCAAGGAACAGGCTGAGCTGTTTGTAACATCATAGATTAGCCACCTTGTTACTGGACTTTGAGCTTTTGAAGGCCACACTGAACACCCTCCCCTCCCCTTTCCCTGTTACAATTGCAGCTCACAGCTGCATGTAGTTATCTTCTTCCTGGTGCCTAAATAATCAGCCAATTGGCGAAGAGGGTCAGAGCAAAATTTCCAGGGTAACCAACTGCTCTCCCCATACCACCCGCATTATTGGATAAACACTCCACTCATATATTATTCAGCCTTGTCTCTGCTTAATTTGGCCTAAGTAGTGACAGGCGGCCTTGGGCCCATTGTTTCTGGTTTCACAAGGACTTCCTGACAAGGGTGGGTTCCTGCCTTGTGCCCTGAGCTGCCAGGATAGGTAGGCTCCAGCCACCCATGACACTGAACTTGAATTAGTGGGTTGGAAAATAATTATCTTACTTGTTTTCATTGATTTTTCTTCAATGTATATATAGTTCACATTTATTTCAGTGTTTCATATTACAAGTGTTTTGGGTCTTTATTTAGAAGTTTGGTGATGTTTTTGTGACTAGAAATATGCTGTAGCCGACTTAACTCTTGTTTCTATAATTAGCCTATAGTAAAATTGATTTTATTGCACATTGTTTTGCTTAAAGTCGCAGTTTCCAAGAACCTATCACAATGTTAAGTGAGGACTTGCTGTACTGGAAACGCCAAGGTCATAGAGCTGCAGGAATGAAGATAAGATCTGACTTCACTATCTCCCCGAGGCCAGGGTACTCTAAAGAAGAGAAGCCTATTGATGAAGAGACACATTTTGACCTCAAGGATACTTCCCTTCAAAGGTCAGCAAACTACTCAATCAACCTCTTCTAATCTCTTCTTTCTTTGCTTTGCTCTTTATTCCTTTGACCCTCTAGGCTACTCATCATTCCCCTAATATGTCAGGAACATACATATTTCTATCCTTTCCTCATAGTGTCCTTTCTGTCTAGAATTCTTTATGACTGACTGAAATATGGTAGCAATCATACTTGGGTAAAAACTGCTGTTTGAATTTTAACCTTGCTATCTGACTTCGACCTTCGATTACTTGCTTAAACAATAGGGTAGTTTCAGGAGATTGACTCCCACTGACTCAGTAGCTTCAGGGGTAGAAACTATAGATAACCTTTAGTTCTACTTTTGTATTATGGGCAAGATAGGGCCACATTCCAATGTCCAGCAGGGTGTGATTGGGAACCCTGCAGGCTGTCCCCAGTCTTTAGAATTTAGTCTTTAGGATTTAGGAACAGATAAGGACGGCCAGTTCTTTGTCCTGAGGGGCCAATCAGGGTTAGCCAAGGCAGTGACATCACCACGGACCTGAGTAAAACCCCTGGACTGGGCGAAATTCGCTCTCTTCCGCCATGCTCCCGGCGTGAGTGGGACAGAGCCCATGCTAGCATGGAAAAGGCTCTTTTGTTTATTGCATCGGACTCGGCTCCCTGGTGGTCCTTGGAGATCATGAATTCGTCTGGGATCCCCAGCCAGGACCATGAGGGACCCTGATCCGGAGAGCATGACTGGCTGCAGTAGGTGTGTGTTTGTCTGTGTTTTTGTGTGAGCGCTCTGGAGGGACTGCCCCTCCATCAGGGCTCTTACCTGGGTGTTTGCCAGCTGCTGCGTCAGCCATGGTTTGAGCCCAGATTCGAATCTGTAATAAATTCTTGCTGGCTTAATCAAATTGGCTTCGGTGGTCCATCTCTTGGGGACTTGCTCCGTAACACTGACTATAGCCAGGAAGTAAGGGAAAGAGAGCTTTTGAGGAAAACTTTGATGGTGCCTAGTCCAGATGAATGGAAGAAAAGAAGTGCCAGTAAGTGAACTGAGGCGCAGACACAGAGTGAGGGTAAAATGTGGGAGCGGGGAATAGAGCTAATAAATGTGGGGCCTGTTGTCTTTAAAGTACCTATGAAACCTTTTGGAAGAGAGCAATATGTAGCAAGTAATTCAAGCGGAAGTTGGGAATGGCATAGATACATGAGAATTATTAAAACACAGCAGATTAAGAGATTTCCAAAAGAATAATAGTAGGGTGAAAACAAATAAATAAGAAAAATGAAGACAGTGCCTTGGTAAATATATAAAATTAGGGCACAAAAATGTAAGCAGTAAATAAAAATAAAATAGAGAGAGAGAGAGAGAGAGAGAGAGAGAGAGAGAGAGAGAGAGAGAGAAAAGAAAGCAGACAAGTAGGACAACCAGATGTCTTTGTGGTCACAGAAGCCAAGGGAGAATCAACAGTGTCAAGTAATACCAAGATGCTAAGCAATGAAGCAACAGGGGACATTGTTAGATATGGTCATTAAAAAGCAAGTAAACCTTGAGTGAGGGGCAGCCTAGTTAACTCAGGAATGGGACTGCCTAGCTCTGCACCGCAGCTGAAATTTTGCTAGCTCTGTGACTGGGGCAGGTTATTTATTCTCTCTCTGCCTCCACATGTGAACCTGTAAAATGGAAATGATGATAGCACCTACTTTAAAGGGATGATGTGAGAATCACATGGGTGAACATGTTTAAAGTGCTGAGACCACTGCCTGACACAAACTATGTGAAAATTTGGTGCTGTTATTTATTACTCAATTATAAGATTTCAAGGAATCAGAGAGCAATACATATATGGCACAATATATTAATCTTCTTTGAATAAGTGTGGCAATACATGGAAAGGGAGAAATAGGGCACTACCTTAAGTAGGAAAAAATGTACAGGCACCTTTCCTTTTGACTTTTCCCTACAACAATAGGTAGGAGAAAAGAATATAAAATTCATGGATAGTCCCAACATAAATATCACTAACCTGAAAACTGAAGTTTTTATCAAATACAGCAGGTCCTCAAATAACTGTTGCATTCATTATAACATTTCATTCATTATGTCATTTCATTATAACATTGCTGAGATGCCATAGAAACTTAACTCTTGTTTTTATCAATATGCCTATGGTAAAATTGGCTTCTTTATACTCGTTTCACTTAAAGTCACAAAACCTACCAACAACGTTACACAGAACCTATCAATGATGTTAAGTGAGGAGTTACTGTACTAGAAATCCACCAAAATCCTATGGGCACCCCTAATATTAAAAACATAGAGTCAACATTTATCTGTCTGATTAGCTTAAGGCACTTTTAATCTCTGCCAACTCTATGATTATATAACTGGGGAAATCAAGTATATATCAAGTTTAATCCTTAGCCTAATTGTATCAAATATGGTTTCAAAAAGTAAATATTGGATTAAAATAAGTTTATAAATAAAGCAATTCATTCTTTCCAAAGAAACATTACGGAATAACTAATATGAACAATACATGTTTTTACTGTAAGAACGAATAATTTTTCCTTAACTCTGATCATCAATCATCTCCTAATTAGTAAAAAAAAAAAAAGGTTTTCGTTTCTTTAATTATGTAAATTCTTACATCTATGAGAAAAAAAGTGGGGAATAAAGTAAGGATTTACTGTAAGAAATGTCAGGTACTATTTTAAATTTAAAAAAAAAAATGACTCTACTTTTTCATTTTCCCAGCATTTGATATTATTCTGCTGATACAGTATTCTATTGTATTCTTATTTCTTATCCTTACAAAGCTGCTATTCACATCAAAAATATGTTCAAGTCCCTGACCATGATCATGAAAGTTCTCTTTGTCTTCATGATCACAGCTGGTAAACCTCAACTGACCACCTGTTATCAATTATTTTATTTAGTATCATAGAATATTTTGACCCTCTCCATAGAGCCTTTCAAGTAATGTTAGATTGAATTATTTGGGTTTTTTTTTTCTCTTTTTTTCCATATTAAAACAAGAGAAACTACTATGATAACAGGAAAATATTTTTAATTTTCAAGTCAATTAATGAGTCATATTTGAAAAGTGTTAAAAATACCAAAATTTTTACAATTTACCAATTGACCATATAGTTACCAACATAGGCCCAATAGGTGTGCTAGTTGCTGCAAGTCATGGTTTACCAATTTATCGATGTCATATTCTACCAATCATTTTATTGGCGAATCTTAGTACCTTGGTGAGCTCTATTTAAAGGACATTTTTCAAATTTCAAAGAATTTTCAAGTCACCAAGTTTAATTTAGTAAGCAAAACTAATAAATATGGAATTATTAAATATCAGCAAAATATTATAGTGTTGGAAACTGTCCATAAGTTCAATCACAGTGGAAAAATAGAACGTCAACCATGAGGAGCAGAAGGGAACATTCACTTCACTGGGTAGGTATCAAGGATAAGAAGAGTTTCCTGTGGGAAGGAAACTGTGTGAAAAAATACCAGTAAAAAATTCTTCCCAAGAAGATCAAAAGTAGGAGTCCAGAGGATCCTCAATAAATAGCTCAACTATAAAACTTCTTTTAGCCCAGCCAACATAGCTCAGTGGTTGAGCATTGACCTATGAACCAAGAGGTCATGAATCAATTCCTGGTCAAGGCACATGGCTAGGTTGTGGGCTCAATCCTCTGTGTGGGGCATACAGGATACAGTTGATCAATGATTCTCTCTCATTATTGATGTTTCTATCTCTTTCTCTCTCTCCCTCTCTGAAACAAATAAAAATATGTTAGAAAAATTTTTCTTTAGATGGATCATTTTCAGTCCATACATTTCTCTTTTTACCTAGAACAGTAGAGTTTATTTATAGCTTGATATTCTACATCGTTTTTAACTACTAAACTTGTAAATTAAAATAGAAATTTCTTATATAGGTAACCTAATTGCTGAACTAAAAGAAATAAAATTTTAAAAATGTGTGTCCTCCTTAGAAAGAAATGATTGTTCTTCTATGGTTCATTATGTATGGCTACAGACTGTTTTCCAAAAGTATTTATGCTTTAAGTTTTATTTCTCCAGAATTATGCTGCCAGTGACACCAAGCCCTGCTTGGTCTCAAGAAAAACTGCTCCATGATTTTTCTGATGAGGAATAACCACAGCTGCTGCCTATATAGCCTGGTCTGGGGAGCAGACCTGATTTTGGCTGAGTGTATGGGTCCCAGACCTGAAAGGGACATCCCGCTTCTAAGACACTGTTGTGGTTTCCTGTAGGATGTTTAATTCTATTGATAAATTGATTTGAAAATGACATAGCTAATTCCAGGAAATTTTTAAAAATGCACAGATTGGGTGTCGGTAGGAAGAAAACCTACTACCCAGAAAACGTCCCTCCGCCCCACCCAATTCCATTGATATGGTTTTATTATAAGGTAAGGGGTAGTTAACCTGACTGCTGCTCACCAGTTGTCTGAATCGCTGACATTGCTATACAGAATCTTCTCCACACTCCTCAAGCCTGTGACTCCTAACTCCAAAACTAAACACACCAAAGACCTTGAAGGACACTCATAAGCTATAGGGTGTCCCAAATAATGTATACACATGCTTTGAATAATATAAAGGCAGTGTTTATTAAAATACATTTCATTTTCAAAATTGAACTACCAGCTGTTTAAGTGTGTATACATTTTTTGGGACACCTTGTATATGTTATTCCCCATCAAGTAGCAGGGTTGAACCTAGTTGTTCCTTTTTGGTTATTGCTTATTGCAATTTTCTATTCAGTCTTTTATGGCCAGACTGATGAGTCAGTACAAATCTTTCAAATAAATACTGTATACTTTGAATGTGTGCTGCCAAATTCAGGAAAAATATTGAACAACAGCTTAATGTGTCCTGTAGTTAGTCATAGCACATGAGTAGTCATTTTAAAAAGGTAAGAGGAAAAAGAGACTGTTGATTGAAATTCTGTTCTTTGATGCAGAACAGACACTAATAACTTACCAGGAAAATACTCAGTTCTTACACATATTACTCAAATTCCTTTAAATAAATAGGCATGTCAACCTTGTTACTTTTTAAAAATATGTTTTTATTGATTTTAGAGAAAAAGAGAGAAAGATAAATAGCAATGATGAGAGAGAAATATTAATCAGCTGCCATCTGCATGCCCACATTGGGATTGAGCCTACAACCCGGACATGTGTCCTTACTGGGAATCAAACCATGACTTCCTGGTTCATAGATTGATGCTCAACCATTGAGCCATGCTGGCCAGGCAACCTTGTTGCTTTTTTTTTTATCTTATTTCATACCCAGAAAATAACCTTTCAAATAAGGAACACCAGCAATTTGAAGTATGCCAATTAAATCTAGATTTCTGACTAAATTTATATGACTCATTAGCAAACTCTAAGAAATAACAATATATGTTTTATATTACTGACTAAAAAAAAAAAATTTACATTTACATTACTGTGGTATACTATCCTAGTACTCATCAGTAAGAGTAGTGTCAAAATGCCTCATAGGCCATATATAAAGTAACAAAAATTTCCATCCCATTATCAAATCTCTAGAAGTTACATTAACTTTTCTAGTTCAAGAATGCCTGTGTTCTCAATGAAAATGAAGCTGACAAAATTGACTAATATGTAACATTTCAGATGTTTCTCCTGTATTTTAAAGAAACATATATTTGTTAATGTCATTTCTCTGTCAAAATCATTACCTATATGGAATTTTACTATAGGATTGGTTCCCATTTCACTTACAGAGAAGCTAAAATCTGGACAATTATCTATGTAAAATCAATAAATGAAACAATAATTTAATAATGTCAACCTTCACTACATAATAATAAATAAAGGTACTTCCTTTTGGTCAACTGAACTGTGGCTTTTACTCCCTCTGAGCAAACTCTAATTATAAATATGGAAAAGGTTCCCAAATTATTTGTCAGGAGCCATCACCAGAAATTGGAAAGGCACCTATGTAATATGTAATTCCAGTGCCAGGAAGAGTTTTAATAGCTCCAAGGTGCCCAAAGTAGCTTTGCGAATAAAGTTTTAATGTTGTTTCTGGATTACACAAGAGTAACATGTCTACAGCTGGTGCATTAGGAAATTACTTCCTCTTAAATGGTGTACAAGGTGCACAGCTGCTGCACATGCAAATGCAATGTTTTAGTCAAAGCAATGTGCTCTTATTAGCCCTACTTGTCTAGAACACAATACTAACGTCTGAGCATTGTCTCCCAAATTCCCAGCCCTTCTGGGCTTCTGTCCTACCTATCAAAGAAGGATGAGCTATTTCCCTGAAGCCGCTTAAGTCCCTGGAGTGAATAATGCAGGCTTTTTTTCTAAGAAAACTAGGACTTCCATTTTCTGAGAAAACTGGGACTTTTGAGGTCCTTCTTGATCTCCAGATACTCTGTCCTGTCATTTCCCATATTGTGCTCCTTTCTTAGTACTTAACAATACGGCCTTCTCTTTGTTCTACATGACAGTCCTTGCTAAACATTTTCCCAATGTGAACCAATGCATCGTACTCTGAGAGCTACACTTTCCATTCATGATGATAAATTACTGTGGGCTCAAGGCCCAGGGATCAGCCTCTGACCCGAAAGCCTTTCTCAACAAGCTAGAGGAAACCTGCCAAACACAACTACTCCATACTGGTGCAAGACCATGGACTCTGAGCACTTCTTTCCACGGACTCAGAATGCGGAGCACACTGAAGGCAGAAGCAGAAACTGAAGGGGTTACACAGGGAAGAAGTAATAATCAACAGTCATGACACAGGAGTCCTGAGTGGGTAGAAGCCACGGGTAATGAAAAGCAAATGAATAAAGGTAATGTGAGAGTAGAAGGGGATGAGAAGCTAAAGAGTGGTAAAGACACCAGAAGAGGGGGTGATATATGCCACTTTTGCAGGGGTCTTCAAACTATGGCCCGCGGGCCACATGCGGCCCGCAGAGGAGTCTGATCCGGCCTGCCAGGTTTTTTGGGCAGTGAGCGTAGCCGAGGTGTTACAGTAGGAATTAGTAGTTCATATAGTCCGGCCCTCCAGCTCTCTGAGGGACCGGGATCTGGCCCCCACTTTAAAAAGTTTGAGGACCCCTGTTTGAGGGTATAAGTAACTAGCAATGTTCCTTAGCCCGCAGAGCTATCATTGTAGCAAGAATGATGAATAATGAGGTACATCATGGGAGTACAAAGGCAGTTTCCTTAAAACCATTCCCATCATCAAAGGTTATGGAAGATTTACTTATGTTTTATGTTGTTATCTTCCATGTTTTACACCCTGAAATGGACTCCAAATCTATTACACAGTTTCAACTCAAGTATTAAATTTAAGATATATGTATATATTAAATAACTTGTTCTCTTAATAGAAGCATGACTTTGATTTTAGGTGTAAAAGTCAAGTTACCTTTGAACTGTTACAGAGTTCCCGAACAATCAAACAATGCAGAAGGAGAGTTTGGAGAGACTTAGTTTATTCATCGCGCGATGGGCTTAGAGAAAATGATTTCAAATTCTAAGCAAAGCTACAAGCAGAACTTCCCTTTTTATTAAAGAGCCAGCCCTATGTGCATTTAGTGGTTATCTCGATGCTAGCCTTGAAAACAATACAATTCTATCCAATTAAAAAATGCACCTGGCATGGCATTAAGATTATGGGCATATCTAGTCTCCGGCCTACAAGGTCATACAGCTAAGTTTATTTTCATCATTCTTCAAACAGGCTAAAGCAGACTAGAAAGCAACATTTTATCTAAGAAAAACAGCAGAAAATTCCAAACAACAGTTTGTTTTTTTTTACAAAATAGCGGTTTTCCTTCTCAGAACCAGTTTAAAGTGTTTAAGTAAAACTATCTCCCTAATAATCTTTAGATATTTAGAAAATGTATAT
This sequence comes from Pipistrellus hanaki, assembly GCF_964339955.1. Taxonomy (NCBI): domain Eukaryota; kingdom Metazoa; phylum Chordata; class Mammalia; order Chiroptera; family Vespertilionidae; genus Pipistrellus; species Pipistrellus hanaki. Next base: position 53,329,425 of record NC_140505.1, on the reverse strand, counting down.
GACCAAAAGTTCTGGCAGTCACTTTTTTCAGACATTTTTTTCATCTGGAACATAACACTCTAACAGAAAACTGCACCCCAACAAATATCACCAAGTGAACACCTACATAACCACTACCAAGTTCAAGAAATAGAACATACTCCTCATAATCTCTCCCAATACTACTTCTTCTCTTCTCCCCAATGGTACCTGCTATCTGTACTCTACTTCTATTCCAAAATTTTTCTTTTGTGATTTTTTTCCTTCTTTTTCTATTCTTGCTCAATATAATAATCATGGAATGATCTGTTATGTGCATATTTTTATTGCTGCGTATCATTTCATTGTATTTATTAATCTTCTGTGAAGGTTCCTTGTTTTTTGGCTATTACAAATATCAATAATATAGGGAGTTTCTAGTTTCAGATCCTACAAGTAAAAAACTTAGAAGTTGTCACTCCCATCCTTACATATTAAAAACCAAAAATCAACAACTTTTCTTGAAGCCACCAGAAGACTGAGGTTGTGGAGCAAAACACCATTCTAAAATCTGGGAGAACAGGAACACCCAAAAAAGTCAGAGCTGACATGTGCTTATCTGGAACAGAAGCTACTATTACCATAAACTGGTGAAGAGTTAAGTAGTAATGTTGACAAGTTGGTGGAGACTAAGTAAGTGGATTAGCCTGAGAGTGCCAAACTTCTTTCCCCTCCGCCTCTTGTTCCTTCTGGAATATCACCAGCATCACCAGTGTTTCATGGTGAAGATCCTAGAAAGATCCTCTGGTAACTCTGGCAGGAAGGAGGAAAAGGGCAATCATAGTGAAATATGCCCAGAGCCTTGTCTGTGACAAAGGCATGCTCTCCAGGGGAAAGAACATTACCAGAGCCTTCTCCTGGCTAGGGGAAGAGAATTCATACAAACTCCAGCCCCCTATAGCTTTCTGTCTCATCCTACTGAGAAGAAAAAAAAATAGTCAATATAAATCAGAGCTTCATAGGTTGAGAATGTTGCAGCTGGGGGAGGGAGTAGGAGGCTGAGGAGGAAAAAAGTTATACCACTGCAGAAACACTTGTGAAGGTCACAGCCCGAAGTGACAGGTCCTCTAAAACTCTAAGATTTATTCAGGATATTATAAAACACTTTCCCTTTCCCACATCTTACTACCAGATCAAAAGCTTCAGGATGATAATGGTAGATTACAACTGAAAGATTTGCAAGACATAGACTCTTTTTAAGAAGGAGTTATTAGAGAAGCCCAAAGTAAAAAGAAGAGACAAAATCAAAGCTATTGCTGGAAATTGAAGCCTCTATCAACTCTAGCTAAAGCAAGCATTAAACACTGCCCATATTCAAGTCCTAGCCAGATTAACATAGATTCTCACACTAAGGCCCATTAGGTCCTATTAGCCACTACATGTCTAACTTACTACAAAACAATTACAGGTCATAGAAAAAGACAAGAAAAAAATACATCTGAAGATACAAAGCAATAATCAGAACCAGACTTAGATATGACTTAGATGTTGGAAATAATCAGATAGGGAATATAAATAACTATTGATACATGTCAAGGCCTCTAACATAAAAAGTATATAATATGCAAAAACAAATGGGTAATATACACAGAGAAGTTGAAACTCTAAAAGAATAAAAGGAAATGCTTTAAGTCAAAACCACTACAACAGAAATTAAGGATTCCTTCACTGGATCCATCAGTAGACTGGACATAGACAGTGAAAGAATCAATGAGTTTCAAGAGACTTCGAAAAAACTTCTCAACTGAAATTTGAAGGGAGAATAATTAAAAAAATAAAAAGAACAGAACATGCAGGGACTACAGGACAATATGAAAAGGATAACATATACATGATTGAAAAGAATACCAGAAGACAAATAAATAGAGAAAGGAGCAGAAGAAACATTGGAAATAACAAATAATATTGATTATTCTTGTATGTGTTTCTTAGCACAGAGGCCCATGCATTTCTTTTGAAGTTGCTTAATTTTAACTCTGTATAATCATGCCAAACTGTGTCCCAAAGTTTATTGTATCAATTTGCAGTCTCACCAAACATATGGGAGTTCCAATTGCTCCACATCCTCACCAACATCTGGTATTTTCAGTCTTCTTAATTATATCTTTTTTGGTTGAGTAATGGAACTCTGTGATTTTACTTTATTGCCAATGAAGTTGAACACTGTTCGTGTTATAGGCTATTTGACATCTTTTTTATGAAGATTCTTTTGTTTTCTATTTTGTCTGTCTTCAGTTTATTAATTTGAATATAAACACATTTTCAGTCTACTTCTGGTTGACCCTTACCTTTTATTCTTTTGTCCCATTGTCAGAGAGGGGGAAATTGTCATAGCTAAAACCTTTAAAAGTTAAGAGAAATTATGATTCAGAGCACACACACAAAAATGAGGAGTTTGACCCCTTGGTAGGCACAAGAACACCTTATCCATAAAAACAGAGGACAAACAAAAGAGTTGACTACAAAAGAGTGTAGATTGGTAGAGTTTATATTTAACTAAATTAATGGATTATATATCATTATATAGACCTAACCATAGGTCCTTTCTTTCTTTTAGCAATTTAAACGACTGAAAAACTTTCCCAAGGAGCATTAGCATGGGCAATATTCAACATTTTGGGGGCCTTATTTTTCTCTTCTGTGAAGTGAAGGGTTACTCTCATATAATCTCAAAAGGGGATCCTTATTTTATGATTCTGTAATTATGATTATAGCCAAGAATTATAGGCTAAAATTTTTAAGGAAAGAATCCAAAGCTGAAGATAAGAGTAAATTCACCTAAATGCCTTATCCTGTATGTCTATGTAATTATCAAGAGAAGTTGTGGGCCTTATTTGCAAGAGGTGGGCCTAATAGAAGGAAATAAAACCATGATGCAAATAACTCTAATAGAATACAATATCAGTGGAGAAAGAAGATGCATATATTAATCTATAACCAACCTAATACAATAAGTATAATGGACAAATTCCTTACTCAGAATGAAGATATTTAAACAGCACTGTGTTTTACACCATGCCTAAGACCAATGAAAGAGCAAGGCCTTGTAGTCTCAGATTCTAGATCTTCCTCCAACTCCTCCTCTTACTATGTAGTCTTGGGCAGACTACTCAACCATGCTGATTTTTAGCATGCATGTCCCAGCAAGGGCAATACTCTTCTAATAGTTGTTAGAGTTAATGATGTTGGATACTAGGGTACATACTATAGTACCTGGAACTTAGTTGAGATAAATGGCTGATAGCTATTATCAGACAATAATAAATAATGCAGTGAGCGCTGCCTGCTAAAGTGATCTGATTTCTGTTAAAATTGAATATAGAAAGGTAGTAAAGGAGTCATATGAGCAGGCTGAAAATAGATGCCAACCTTACCAAAGGAGTTGAAGTTTCAACCATTGTTGGTTGTGGCATCCTATACCTAGCAATCCAAACTCCAGGAAGCCCTTAGGAATACTTCATTTGAAGGCTTCTTATATAAGAGGTAAGAAGCTAAAAGGATATCAACACTTTTTCTCTATCATAATTCTGCTTGCTACACTGGCTGGAGCAGTGACAGCTCAATAACTCAACATGTATAAAACTTGCTCCTAAAATACAAGACTAGGATTTCTAGTAGATGCTGGGGCTATTGTCTCTAAGGAAATAATCTCTTGAATCAAGAAAAGACTATTGAAAGATTTGTCAGAATCTTCTGCAGTTTCAGAATGCACATTGCAAAACATTCCCATCTGGGAATCAGTAATGTGACAAAATCGTTTTTGTTTTGCTCTTGGTAGACAAAAAAATACAATGGCAATGACTTACTATAACTGAATGAATTTCTTTCTCCTTTAATGACATATGCATCATTTTTCATCTATCATACTGGCTGATACTATACTTGTACTGACTTTGTATTCTTTAAAATTATTCATTTGACATAATTTGTGTGACGTACCCATGCAGAAAAAATATTGACATAGAAACCAAATAACCACATATAATTTTCAATTGTAAGAGTCCATTTGGAGACTGAAATTTCCAATGAGAAACTTTAATTAACTTACAATCTTGAGATATTGGAACTGGAAGGATCTCAGAGAACATCTAGACCAGCGATTTTCAACTGGTACAAAATAAGAATTGTTTAAAAGGTGTATTATCTGACTATTTAGTCAAGGGTTCACCTTTAAATCGTCAAATTAAAAAATGAAAACAGCCTTATATGCTGTTATATGTTCACAATTTAAAAGCAAACCCTTGAGTAAATAGTCAGGTAGTGCATGTTTTAAACAATTCTTATGCACAGACAACAGGGGGGATGAGGGCATGAGTGGGGCAATAGGGGGACAATGGGCAATAAGGACACATATGTAATACCTTAATCAAAGAAGAAAAACATTTTAATGACAACAGCCAACATAACAATAGCTGTCCTATGTGAGTGAATCAAAATGATATCTTTTATTTGTGTCAGATCAGCAAAAAGATATAACATATTTTTAGTATGCCACAGAATTTTAATAATTAATTTATGTGTACCATGAGAGGAAAAAGGTTGAAAATTGTTTATCTAGACCAATCTTCTCATCCAAAAAATGAGGAAACTGGATCCCAGAAAGGTTAGTATTTTATACAGGATCACACAACTAGTTAGAAGCACAGTAGGGATAAAAACCCAAACCTTCTGGCTCCAAAAATAGTGTTCAAACAGTGGGCTGGAACCACTTTGAAGTAGGCCATCCTAAGAAATAGCAGGTACACTGAAAAACATCTTCGTGTAAAGTATAAGGCAGCTCTGTAAGTAAATAGTCAGAATCTTAATGAAATCAGGATGAGATTAATGAAAATTAAGAAGCCAAACTAATGAAGACAGGCAGAAATTATTAAACAAGTAGTTAACGTGTAACAATCCTTTCCCCCCACTTACTTTGTGTTGACTTACTGGGAAATTTAACATTGCATGAGAGCTATATTCACATATCTTATAACTTTCATTCTATGTCTTAGAAGAACTGGAAAGGAACCACAAATGCCAAGAAGCAGAAGGTGAGACAAAAGTAAAATAAATGAGCAACAGCAATTTGAGAAAACTGAGGCAAAAGTTCATGCATAAAAAGTGATTTTTAGTAGTAGGTGTTCTACAAACAGAGAGAATTTAAGCATCAAAATCCAATTTCAGCAATCCACTTGTGCAAATCAAAGGAAATTATATGCAAGGCAATTTGCAATAAGGTTGTGTGTCATTGCCAAAAACACTGTTATACGTATACATGGTTCATAAGCAAAATCATGCCAAGTATTACCATCTTTCAGGATAGTGTTGTTAAAGGATATAGCTGTAAAATAAATAATTTCACTGCAACAAAAATTCTGTTTGACTTAAATATTAAGAAACACTTTTAGGTGTGAATTCCAGTTACCAAATATAAAAATCCAGTAGCAAAAAGCTGCAATTAAAAACATGAGCATATAGTCAGGCACCCAAATCCACCAGTGGAGCAAACCAACCTACAAGTTTCAGTCTCTTAGCAGCCAATAAGAATATCTATGGCTGAATTGATAGTGGGGTGAATGATATATATCCTTAGAGGTCCAAAATAACTGATTTCATCATTGCCATGATCTGTATACATTTTACTGTCAGAGTCACAGCCTACAAAACCAAAGCCATACTAATATCTGAGATTTTAAAACTATACACATATTTCATCTCACGGAAGAAAACCATAAGATTCTATCTGTTTAAATCTTGAAAAACAACATTTTTATCTGTGAATATTAGTTTTAATAGTCAGAGATCAGCATTTCCTTTGTGTGTGTTTTATGGTTCCTTAGATAAGAAATAATATGCTTGCAATAAAAAATTAGAATATATATACATAAATAAAAGACAATAAAAATGAATTACAAGTGATACACAGTGAGAACAAGGCAATGCTATCTGCTCTCTCTATTCCTATATATTATATGAGACCTAGCCAATTTGGCTATAAGTCAAGAAAAAATAAAAGGCATTCCAAGAAAGGAAGAAATAAAACTTCATGTGTTCATTGATGACATAATTTTGTACATAGGAAAGCCTACATAATTAAAAAATAAGTTATGGGAACTAATAAATGAATATAATACAGTCACAGTATATAAAGTAAATGTAAAAAAATCAACCATATTTTTCTAGACTACTAACAACAATGTTGATGTTCTAATAAACTGGAAAATTTATAAAACTAAATACCATTTACAATAGTATTAAAAAGTGAAATACTGAGAATAAATATCAAATACATATACAAGATCTCCTCACTGAAAACCACAAAATGTTGCTGAGAAAACAAAGACCTAAATAAGTGCAGACATATATCATGTCCATGGAATGATTGATTTAAAATTAAGATGTCAATTCTCCTCTAATTGATCTATAGATTCAATGCAATTGCAATAAAAATGTAATGAGACTTTTTTTTTAATCCTCACCCAAGGATATTTTTTCCTTTGATTTTTACCAAGAGTGGAAGGGAGACAGAGAAAAAGAGCGAGAGAGAGAGAAAGAGAAAGAGAGAGAGAGAGAGAGAGAAACATTGATGTGAGAAAGAAACATCAATTGATTGCCTATTGCACATGCCCTAACAGGGACTGGGGATCAAACCTGCAACTCAGGTATGTGCCCTTAACTGGAATCTAACTCACAACCCTTCAGTGCACAGGCCAACATTCTAACCACTGAGTAACACCTGCCAGGATCCATAAGACTTTTTTGAATTGACAAATTGATTCTAAAAATTACATGAAAATAGAAAGAGCCAAAAATATCTAAAACAATATTGAATTTGAAGAACAAAGTGTGAAGATGTAAATTATCTGACTTTAAGACATTATATAAAGTTACAGTTGTCAAAAAATGATAGTGGCATTATATATAAAATAGAGATTCCAAATATAGACCCACATATATCTGTTAAATTTGGGGCTGGGGAAGGACTCTTTTGGGGGTAGGATTTTGTTATTTTTAATAAAGTCACCAAGATAACTTGGAGAAAAAATTGTGTTTTCATCTAATGGCACTGAACAACTGGATATTAAAATAAAATAATAACTTTGCCCTTACTTTATATTGCATACAAAAATCAACTCCAAATGGATATCAACCTAAATATAAACTTTAAAACCATAATACTTCTAGAAAAACATACAGGATAACAATCCTTTGGGACCCTGAAAGAGGCAAAGATTTCAAAAAGAGAACCCATGGCAATAAACAATTTTTAAGGAAGGAATTAATAGCATATTAGAAACATTTTAAATGTTTGCTGCAGAAAACCACCACTAAAGTATGGGGGATCAATGTGGGTGGGGGGAGAGAGGGGAAATCTGTAACACTCTCAACAATAAATATACATTAAAAAAAAAAAAAAAAAAAAAACACCAAGAAAGTGGAAAAGCCAAGTCAAAAAATGAGGGGGAAAATTGTAATATGTATAGTACATCTGGTAAAAGACTTAATGTCCATAACATATAAAGAACTCTTACAACTCAATAGAAAGAAGTATAATCCAATTTAAAAAACATGGTGAATACCTAAGCCAGTGGGGCTCAGTTGGTTAGAGCATCATCCCATACACTGAAAGGTCATGGGTTTGATTCTCAGTCAGGGCACATACCTAGACTGCAGGTTTGATCCCAGTGGGGGTGCATATTGTAAGCCACTCTCTTACACTGATGGGATGTTTCTCGCTTTCTCTCTTTCCCCTCTTCCTCTCTCTCTCTAGAGAAGGAGGAGGAGGAGGAGGAGGAGGAGGAGGAGGAGGAGGAGGAGGAGGAGGAGGAGGAGGAGGAGGAGGAAGAGGAGAAAAAAACAGAAGGATGCTCAACATTGTTACTCATAATGGAAATACTAATTAAAACAATGAGACCCTACCATAAGCCCACTACAAATGTTAACATTACAAAGACTGATAGTACCAACTGCTGGTATGGATGTGAAGCATGAGGAGCTCTTATACATCACTCATGGCAGTTTAAAATGGTATAATCATATTGTAGAATATTTTGACCCACACATTGTACTCTTAGATATTTAACAAAAAAAATAAAAATGTATTTATAAAAATCTCTGACATAATTATTCTTAGAAACTTTATAATAGCCAAAAGATAGAACAACCCAAATATCCATCAAAAGATTAAAGGATAAACAAGCATATCCATACAATGGGGTACTACTCTATAATAAAATAGAATGCATTATTAATATGTTAACAACATAACTGAATTGAAAATTATTATGATAAACAAACTAAACCAGAATCAAAAGAGTACATACTAGAGGAGCCTATTCATATAAAATTTTAGAATATGCAAAACTAACCCATAGTGACAGAGAGAAAAACTTAGTGGTCACATGAGGCAAGGAGTCAAGAATTTGAGTTTAAACATATGTGAGAAAGTTTTCTATGGTGATAGAAATGTTCTATATTTTTATTGTGCTGCTGATTACATGGGCTTATACATTTATAAAAACTTAAAAGTATTCTCTAATTTCCAAACTAACAAGCAAATAAAAAGGGAAGAAAATTTTAGCAAGCCAACAAAAGTAGGGAAATGGAGAAAAATAAATAACAAAAAAGAAGGTATAACGTCAAGTATATCACATGACCTATATTTATTTTTAGTTAATCCTCACCAGAATATTTTTTTCCATTGAATTTTTTTTTTTGAGAGAGAGAGAATGTAAGGGAAGGAGACAGAGAGAGAAACATCAATGTGAGAGAAACACCTCACATCAACTAGTTGCCTTCTGCTTACACCCCAACCAGAATCAGGGATCGAGCCTGCAACTGAGGTACATGCCCTTAACTAGAATAGAACCAGAACCCGTTAGTCTGCAGGATGATGCTCTAACCACTGAGAAAACTGGCTAGGGTGACAACATATTTTTAAAGGACAATGAAAAGAGAAGATAATGAAAGGTAGAAGCAAATTTTCTTCTAAATGTTTCCTCTATAATGATATAATTGTAAACTTTTTAAATGACATTAAAATTATCACAGTTAATGTTATAAAGCAAGAGTTCTAGATACAAAAATCAGTATATAAGAATCAATTTTGTTTCTATATAATAGATACATAATTATAAATATTTTTAAATTGTATTTATAATAGCATCACAATATTAAATGCCTAGGAATCAATAAGTTATAAAATATTACTGAGATAAATTAAATAACATCTAAATAAATAGAGGTATATGATCATTTTCATGAATTGGAAAACTTGATGTTATAAATAATATGTCAATTCTGCCAAAATTTATTTATAAATTCAAAATTTGTCTATGGGTGTAAATTTCTACAGCTTTTGGTAGAGGCTGGTAATATAAACGCCATCTTAAAACACAAAAGATCAAGAATAACCAATATAGAACAAGTTGGGAGTACTTACTCAACCAGATATATAACTGCAGTAATTAAAACAGTATGGTATTGCCTCAAGGATAAACAAGTAGACCAATACAACTAATTAAAGAGTCCAGGAAGAAAATTATACATACTTCATGATTTATGATAAAGATAACACTGCAAAGCACTTAGGGGAATATGAGACTTTCGATAAATTGTTCTGCATCAATTGGATATCAATTTGGAATAAATGAAACTAGACCCCTACTTCATATTATATAGAATAATTATTTTAGGTGTATTTAAGATTTAAATATCAAACAAAGTTTCTAGAAAAAAAATGTTAGCATATCTTTAGGATATTGAAGTTGTTACAACTGAATATGAAAAGTCCTAATGATAGGGAATGCTATTGAGAAATTAGATTGCAGTGAAATTAAGAATCTCTACTGAAAGACTCCAATACAAAATCTTCTCCACAGCAAAATAAACTATCAACAAAGTGAAAAGAGAGCTCACTAAGTAGGAGTACATATGATACATCTGATAGGGGTTAATGTCCAAAATATATAAGGAACTCACACATCTTAATAAAAGGAAGACAAACAATCTAATTTTAAAAATGGGTAAAGAACATAAATAAACACTTCTCCAAAGGGGACATAGAGATGACCAAGAGACATATGAAAAAATGCTCAAAATCACTAATTAGCAACACAGAGGTATCACCTGACACCTATCAGAATGACTATCATCAACAAATCAACAAACAATATGTGTTGGCGAGCATGTGGAGAAAAGGGAACCCTCATACACAGCTGAAGTGAATGCAAACTGGTGCAATCACTGTGGAAAACAGTATGGAATTCCCTAAAAAATCACAAATGGAACTCCCCTTTGACCCAGTGATCCTACTTCTTGGAATATATCCTAAGAAACCAAAAACACCAATCAGGAAGAATGTATGCACCCCTATGTTCATGCAGCACAATTTACAATAACTAAGATCTGGAAACAGCCCAAGAGTCCATAGCAGATGAGTGGATAAGAAAGTGTGGTACATTTACACAATGGAATACTATGCAGCTATAAAAAATAAAGATTCTTTTCCCCTTGAGACAGCATTGATGGAGCTGAAGAATATTATGCTAAGTGAAATAAGCCAATCAGAGAAAAATAAATATCACGTCATCTCACATATATGTAAGATCTAATGAACAAAATAAAATGATGAACAAAATAGAACCAGAGACATAGAAGCATGGAACAGACTATGGAATCTTGGAGGAGAGGCAGTGGTGGAGAGAGGAGAGTTTAACCAGGGAACTTATATGCATATTTGCATAGCTTATGGACACAGACAATAGTGTGGTGAAGGCTTGGGAGGGGCAGGAATGGGATGGAGGTGTTCAATGGGAAAGGAAAAGGAACATCTGTGATACTCTAAACAATATAGATAAATTTTTTAAAAGATTCTAATACAAAAATAAATACATAAATAAATAAACAGATTATGGGATTAGAAGGCATTTGTAATACTTATAACCAACAAAGCACTTATACACAGACTAAAGAGCTACTACAAATCATCATTAAAGAGACAATGCCATAGACTTGAATAGTCATTTCACAAAAAGAATAATAAGTAAAAGACTAACTAAATGGTCAATAAATTATGAAAACTGTCCAACCTCAATAGTAATAAAGGAAATACAAATTAAGATCATCAATCAGTATCACTTTCATCCCATCAGAATAGGAGGAATTTAAAAGGCTGATAATAGTATTGTGATAATTCATTGACCTGTGTATTTATGATTTGTATTTAAAGTGCCTTTCATAATAAAAGTTACTTGTTAAAAAATAAGTAGTGAAAAAATCAGCATTAGAATGTCATTTAAGAGAGCAAACAAGTATACTCTAAGAATACATGAATATTCAAATCATATTTATAAAAAGTAGATTTTTTCAAAAATGAATTCAATTAATATTATTTATTCAGTGCAATTTCAATCAGAATCCTAATTTTGATTATTCTGTTTTTGTTTTTTTATCCTCACCCAAGAATATGTTTATTAATTTTATAAAGAGAGGAAGGGAGGAAAGGAGGGAGGGAGGGAGGGAGGGAGGGAGGGAAAGAGTGTGAGAGAGAGAACAGCAATACTGAAATAAAATGAAATAAATGAAAGCCTAATATGCTAAGTGTTCAGTCCTTTGGTTGTCCGTTCAACCAATCAAAGTGTAATATGCTAATGATATGCTAAGACTATGATGTGCACTGACCACCAGGGGATAAACATTCAATGCAGGAGTTGCCCTCTAGTGGTCAGTGTGCTCCCACAGGGGGAACACTGCTCATCCAGAAGCCAGGCTCAAGGCTGGCAAGCACAGCAGCGGTGGCGGGAGCCTCTTTTGCCTCCACAGCAGTACTAAGGATGTCCTGCTTATGGTTTAGAGGCACTCCTCATGGGGAGCAGGCTTAAGCCATCAGTAGGACATCCTCCAAGGGCTCCTGGACTGTGAGAGGGTGCAGGCTTGGCTGAGGGACACACACCCCCAGTGCACAAATTTCATGCACTGGGCATCTACTATAAGATAATCTTATAATGTCACATACACTTTTTCGTCACCTACAGGACACTTTGTTTCTAAACATTTGGTGTTTATATTTGAAAAGTTGTTATATAAATACTTTGGGACCTTTTTTTCTAGAACTTGTCAACCTTTTCCAACTACACTTCAATATTCAGTGATTAGATTTCCAAGTTAATCTTAAATGAAAGAAGAACATTCAATTGTGGTTCAAGAGAAGGCTTTATATTTGTAAAGGAAGTTAAGTGAAATCATGATATATTTTGGAGAAGACATGTGAAATATCACAGCATATTATCATTCCTTTCTCTCTTTATTCAAGGTCTTGGTTTTCCTTGGTTATATAGTTCAATTTCAACTATACCCTCACATCCATGCAATGTTTTATTTCAGCAAATATTTCAGGGCCCAGTTTGTTGCAGGCACTGGAGTATCACAGACACATAGGACATGGATCATCGCCTAGGAGCACACAGTCCTACATGGGAGATATGGTCTAGTTACTGGATTACCAGGCGGTAGGTGCTATGTAATAAAGGTATTATCATGTGATGAAATGTTAAAGTTTCTCTATAAATGAATATTGGAATAAAATACATGAATCGTGTTTGAATGAGAAATTATAATCTAAGAGAGAAGATACCTTACAGAGGAAAACTTTGCCTAGAAGACTCCTTGGTTGTTGCTATCTTTGGCCATTAAAACAGAGTGTTCTTGAGTTAGGTTGTCCCTCCTTGAACACCCCAAGGTGTTCAGATGTGTCTAATTTCAACCCACATCTAGCCCTTCCACTAGTCTCAGTCCACCTCACCTGGAGGACTCCTTGAAATACATATACAAGAACCTAAGTTAGCCCCCAGCTTCTTTGCCTGGCCCACGGATCCCTTTCCCTGGCTGTTCCTACCATAGGGCTTCTCCAGCTCTTACAGGCTATCACCCTTGGCTCTCATCTCTAAACATCCATCTGGTGGCTGGAATTGCCTTTAGCTTCTGGAATGAGGATCAATCACTGCTTGGGGGGAACCCCCAAACCCCTTTTGCTCCCCTCACTAACAACTGATATCAACATAAGAGATAACCAACTCAGGGATATGAAACCTGCTTAAAAATAGAGATGAAAGAGACAGATTAAAAAAAAAAAAAAGTCAAAGCCGGCCGAGACCGGTTTGGCTTAGTGGATAGAGCATCGGCCTACAGACTGAGAGGTCCCAGGTTCAATTTCGATCAAGGGCATGTACCTTGGTTGCGGGCTCATCCCCAGTAGGGGATGTGCAGGAGGCAGCTGATCGATGACTCTCTCTCATCAATGTTTCTAACTCTCTATCCTTCTCCCTTCCTCTCTGTAAAAAATCAATAAAATATATATTTTTTAAATATTTTAAAAAAAATAGTCAAAGCCGGTCAAGAGGGGGCAAAATGGCAAAGTCTCACTGAATAGATTTTCACAGGGTACTCTGAGGTCAGCAGGGTGACTGTTTCCTTTTCTCCTGATTTGGGGTTATTGTTGGAGTTGTGTTTTGCTTTGTTTTGAATGCCTCCAAGAGCTTCTTCCCACCTCTTAATTACCCAAAAGGAAAGCAATAGTTTTCTCATCATCCAGATGCCACATGTAGCCACTTCAACCCACAGTTAGAGCACTAAGAATTCTGTCTAGAGAACTGAGTGGGGAGCAAAAGGTAAGGGCTCTGGTTCCATCTGGGTTCAATCAGTCCCAATCTTCCAGTGGGTACTTGGGGGGAAAAAAAAGAGGCTTTTAACCCTCACAATACTTTGAAGAAATCCCAGCAGCTTCAAAGGAGTTTCCGTGGAAATCTGCCCTCCACACATTTTCCAGCTTCTCTGAGAAGCGGAAGCCCTGAGGTGGAACCTGCTGCCTGACCCATGAGACACACAACCTGGGTTCTTCCTGTGGTTGAACCTGATTCTTTCCTACTTGTGTCAGACTTTTGCCTCACGCCTTTTATAAAACTATAACCATATTTGAGCAAGGAATTTCTACTTGTTTTCTAAGCAAGGGTTTAAAATTATGTTTTATCTAAAGGCAAGTTCTCTAGACCCGCTTCTCACACAAGATGTAGTGTTTTCAAACATCATCTGGTCTATTATCTTGTAATATGCCTCCCAACTGAAACCATATTTAGTAATTATTCACCACGATAATATTTCTTGTGTAAATGTGTGCTGTGAAAATATTACTTCATGAATACTAAATAATGAATGCGGAAAGATAAAATTATTCAGCATTTCCTTGGGAAAAAATCTTGCTGTCTTGAATAATTTCGACATATTTATAACCTGAAAATGCTTATGAGTCCTAGGCAGTTCAGACAAAATACAGACTAATCTTGGTCCCAACGTTTATTGTAAATTACTTAAGATTCAGTTAATTTCTTCATTGTGACAATGGCATAATTGATGCTTAAAGGATGGTATCGATCCTCATTTAGCGCATTTGATTCCACCTGACACTAATGGTACCATTTTCATTGTAGTAAACCTCCACGTACACTCAAAAATCCAGAATATATCACCTAATTCATTATGCTTCCTCTTCACACTACCCTTTCTCATCTTGCCTCCAGGACTGCATAAAGAAGAGGGGGGAAACTAAGGTTTATTTAGCAACTACTGAGTTCTAAGATAGGACAGTATGTTAAGTCCTACTTAATTTTCTATTTAAAAAAAAATTCAAAAATCCAGGTATTAAAAATCTGGTAAAGCTTATAATTATACAATCATATGTTAATATTGTAAACCTTCCAGTTATTGCAGACCTAGAACATTCCTCTATGCTCCAGGGGACAATGTGTGGCAGTAGGCATAATGATGAATAAGACAGTATTTCTACTCTCGGTGGAGCTTAGAGCAAAATGGACAAAGCAAACACCAAATAGCCTAATGTGCCTACAGCCTAAAACTCCTCCTGGCAATACTACATTCATCCTGCACCATCATTAGCAGCCTGGGTCTAATAATACTGACCAAGAGGTTTGGAGTCAGATCCAACTGGGCAAAATAGTTTTGCTAAGTATTAACACACTATAGAACTTAGCTTCCACAACTGTCATGAGGTCTCATGAGAGAACACATGAAAATCACAACTTGCAGTGCCCTGTGTGAAATAAGAACTTTAAAAAAGTTCTTTTCCTCCCTGACATTTCACATCATATGTGGAATTTTAAAATACTCTTTTAAAAGATGGAATTCCAGATTTCTAGACCACAGAGGAAAATGGCCAAAGCCAGGAACATAATTGCTACTCTGTTAGGCAGCCTACACAGTAATTGTGTCTTACTGGTATCATCTTTCGTCCACAGTAAACAGTTTTCTTTATCCAAAGAGCCGCGGGAATGTGGGTCAGCGGTACAGAATGGATCTTTCATTATCACTTAACACGGACCACAGCTTGCTTTGGAGTGAAATCCTACATGTAATTGCAAAGTCTGCATTTGCTGCAAAGGAACATATGTCAAGATGACCCAATAGCATTATTTAAAAATAGCCTTCTCTTATCTTCCGTTATTTTTTTGTTTAATAAGTCTCCTTTTATTGAGAGAGACCTGGCAAAGTGTGGGTAATGGGAATTTGCAGTCTGTTAGCAGAAGTCCATTCAGAAGGCTCAGTTGAGGGAGGGAGGAACTAAACGCCTAAGAACACTTGATAAAATGCCAGGGGCTTGTTCAGAACTTGCTTATTAAACCTCAGCCCCAGTTAGCAAGTTCTTCCCAGTTAGGTGAATAAGGAATGATCTTTAAAATGCCTTCTGGCTCTAAATTTTTATGATTTAAAGCAGTCATTTTCAACCATTTTCATCCCATGGCACACATAAACTAATTAGTAAAGTTCTGCAGCATATATATATATATATATATATATATATATATATATATCCAATCTGATAAAAAAAAATGTACACATCATCATGATTGGTTCATACAAAATGGCTATTGTCAGTTGGTTGTCATTTTTTATTTCGCAATATGAGGGAAAAGAGGTCAGTGCCCCTGATTAAATAGTCAGATATTGCATGTTTTAAAAATTCTTGTTGAAAATCACTGATTTAAAATGAAAGGCGTTTCCTTTAAAAAGCAAGCGCTTTAGTGGATCTGAACCTAAAGCTCTTCTTCAGAAATTCATTTCAAGGGACTGATTTTGGCTTTCAGTATTCATCAAAGACCAAGCCTGTACTTACTCCTGGGAGATGATCTTCTTTTGAGGAGTGTGCCTTTCTATGGTGTGCACTGCCAAAGCAGCGCTCATTTTTAATCCAGGTTCATAGTATCGGGCTGAGACAACAGGAAATGTTTCAAGCTGATCAAACATTCTCTAACCTCTTTGCCTCAGCCTAGGGCAAAAAATAAAATGCAATGTTCTATAAATTTTAGTCGTCATTTTCATCAAAACTCTATTTTTCCTCAGTCTAAATTTTTAATCTAGGCTCATCTTAAATTCATATCCATACAGACCCCTAGAGCTGCTTAGAACAGCCCAATACACATAAACCATTCAAGTCTGGACAGAGTTGTTCAAGAGTCCCCAGTAAGAGAAAGAAAATTGGCTAAGAGGGTCTCACAAGAAGAGCCAACATGCCCAGCATTCATTTAAGAGTCTTATAAAAACTCATTTAGTCTTCATAATTACCCAATGATATAGGGATAATTAATGTCACCATATTATATCTGGAGAAAATTTGAGTTTCCCAAAGTTGCATAGACATTAAGTGATAGAGACAGGTTACAAACCCGGGCAGCCAAGCACTGCCTCACAAGGGCTCTGTGTGAGACAGATGTCCTTGGATTGATCCTCAGAGATTCTGATTCATTTATGGTGAGGTGGGATGGGGTGAGGGAGGAGGCAGTGAGTGCTGGAGCCGCTTCATGCTAGATGATGAACCAGTCACAGAGCAGGTGCTTAAACATAGCAGCACACCACTGCATGGAAACTAGGTATCAGTAGTTTTTAAAACTCCTCTGATAGTTATAACATGCAAATGGGGTTGAAAACTACTCCTGGTAGATAGTTAACTCTACACTTTTTCAAGGAGTGAAAAGGGGGGACTATTCACATTTTACAATATGATGTGTTTGATATAAACATGCATTTCATAAAATAATACGCCAAATTTAAATATCTTTTTTTGAGGTTGATTCTGGCTTATGCTTATAGCAATAACAGTAGATGGCATACTCGAGGCATAGCAATGAAATGGAAAGAGTAGGTAATGAGGAGAGGTCCTTATCACTACAAAGACAAATCAAGAGCAGCAAAGAGACAGTGCGGTAACCAGCCAAGAGTAAATTTTTAGAAGATGGAACACAGTTCCAGGAAGGAGACTTTGGGTGGCTCTGGTACCAAGTAGGAAGTGAAGACTGAGAAAATTAGGCACAGAGGTCTAACACCAAAGGACTGGAGTTCTGTTCTGATGCCAGAATTAGAGATAAGAGTTTAAAACTGAGAAGATTGACAAGAACCAGGGAAAACACTTTGGTCATGGAAGAATTAGGGTTTTAGGCAGGATGGTCGAATGTACAAGGATTATGGAAAAGTAACGTAGAGGCCCGGTTCCTAAAAAACCTGTGAACTAGGTCAAGGTTCTGAGAGGATAGCAGCAATGCTGGTCTGACTATGAGGTTCTACCTGAGCTTGCAAAATGCCTGGACCTTGGCCGTGTCTCTGTCGTGTCCATAGGAACAAAAATGATCTGACTCCTGAAACTGAAATTCTGGTAGGGGCAGTGGGAAACAAAGCTTGACACTCTGTGACACTTTGCAAATTATAGTTTTCCTTCTTATGCAACTTCAGTTATATAGACCAAAAAAAAGTAAATAAAATCAGATGCCATTACAATTGATTAACATAATGAGGCTACACCATCCCCATTATAAAAATTTTCTATGTAACACAAATTTTTGATGTAGCTTCATGACTTTTAGCAGAAACAAACCATGTAGTAAAAATGAATAAGCTAATAAGTAGAAAGAGTTGGTGTTGACAGAACAGCACAGATGTGAAGTATACACATCCTTTATACTATATAAAAGCCAGAATATAGAGTAGAGAACATGGACCCATTATGTTCTTATACTTATGAAGTTATCCTTAAATTTTCATTCAATACAACAGAGAAATTTTTGAGAATAAAATTTACTGCCCTGGCCAGTGTGGCTCAGTTGGTTGAGCATCATTCCATGCACCAAAAGGTTGCTGGTTCGATTCCCAGTCAGGACACATGCCCAGGTTGCAGATTCAATCCCTGGTCAGGGTGTTTGTGGGAGGCAACCAATCAATGTTTCTCTCTCACATCAATGTTTCTCTCTATCTCTCTCTCCCTCTTTCTTCCTTTTTCTCTAAAATTAATAAAAATATATTTTTTAAAAAATAATGAAAACTCCTAATGCTGTCCACTAGGAAATATGTGAATAGATAAGAATCCTAATATATTGGCTAAATGTTTTCAGCAGCCTAATTCAAAACAGTATTATATTTTCAATCTGATCCATTTGCTTAGATGTGATGATTAAAGTTACTAGTCACAAAACCTCAAATTCATGTAGTTCTGTGGGGACAGCAATCCCAGGAGTGTCTAAAGTGTAGAAAACATTCAGTGAATCTTTGTTGAATTAAGAGGATGGTATACAGGGACACCCTTTCTTTGCTGACAACACAAGCCAGAAGCCTCTCTTTAATTGTACACACAAAGGGTCAGTGTTTTGATTTTGTGTCATATAAAAGGGAAGCTGGGTGGAGACCACTGTGTAATTACACTTTCTTGCCCCTCCCTCCTGGATGACCAAGGTGTTTGGTGTTATTGATGACTACATTATGTGGGGGATCAGCCCATGTAAGGATTCTTACCTGTGAAGTGTCAGGAGCATAAATCCAAAATACTTTCCCATTTGCCTCAGGTAATATTACCCTACATCTGATGATTGCTAGTAATGCTAGAAAGGTGTTCTCAGGCATTCTTGAGTTTCTGGTTACCTCACAATTTCTTCCCTGAGGTTATATGATCTCACTCATCTAGAGGAAATGGTGAACAACATAGGCTGATGAACAAGAACAGACCCAGAGATAAGGAGCCATGGGTCAGACTATTGGACCTCAAAGGGAGGGTGGGGATAAAAGGGAGAGATCAACCAAAGGACTTATGTACACACATATGAGCCTAACCAGTGGTCAAGGACAATAGTGGGTGGGGGGGGGGGAGGCGGCAGCTAAGGGGGAGGATGGGAGATTGGAATGGGGGGTTGAGGACAAATATGTGATACCTTAATCAATAAAGAAATTAATAAATAAATAAATAAAAAGAGGATGGTATACAACAATCTCAGTATTACATGTGACTGGGGCCGATATGAGATTATAAGGATAGATGTTTCAGAAAAAAATTTAAGTGATACACAAGAATACATTCTTAATGAAGCCTTTTAGTCACTTATTAGAATAAAATAGAGATCTTTGGTGGGCTACACTTAATAGGATGATATGTGTTACAATCTTTTAAACACTGGAATTACTTCATGTTACACTTGGGAATATGTGGACTAATTTCTTTAGTTACCTAAAATCCATTTTTATCAAAATGTATTTGGTTTATGCTAGGTCAGTGTAATTCTTTCTGAAATTTTATGTTTTACTCCTTTAGTTTTCTATTTCATCAAACTAAAAATTTAAAAAAATGTCTTTAGCCAACTTAAAGATACTTCTGTTTTAATTTCTTATCTCTAAAAAAGAGGTCAACAAAGTAGCAGCATTTCAGTTATGTTAGCAGGTCATGTAACTAGAGAGAGGAAGAAAGAAAGGAAGAAGAAAGAAAGATATAGGGATAAGGAACACTGGAACAAAGAGTAGATTTCTGATTTTAACATTTTTAATTCATTTTATTTATATTATTCTTAACTTTCATTTTAAAGTTTAGCCTAATTTTTAAAAATGTTATTTTTATTTACTTTCTTTAATCTTTATAGTTTGACTTTATATTAATGTATTAGTTATAAATTTTCAATAACTTCATTTTTAAAATTACCATTCTTAACTTTTTACCCTACCCTTGGAACTCCATTTCAATTTCCTCCCTTTTATACAAACTTAATGTATTGATTTTGTTTATAAAGAAGCATATTCTGGCCCTAGCTGGTTTGGCTCAATGGATAGAGCGTTGGCCTGTGGACTGAAGAGTCCCAGGTTCTATTCCATTATGGTCATATGCCCAGGTTGCTGGCTTAATCCCCAGTAGGTGGCGTGCAGAAGGCAGTCAATCAATGATTCTCTCTCATCATTAATGTTTCTATCTCTCCCTCTCCCTTCCTTTCTGAAATCAATAAAAATATGTGAGAGAGATATATATGGCATATTCTGACTACAGTGAGAAAAGTCAGCAAACCTGAGAATTGGGACAATTATGCTGCTGCTATATTGCTATCTGCTGAATAATAATAATCACCCCCAAAATGCAGTGGTTTAAATAACAGTAGTCACAATTTCTGTGCATCAGGAATTCATACAGAACACCATGGGGCAGCTTGCCTCTAATCCATTATGTCTGGGGCCTGAGCTAAAAGATTTAAAGGCCGGCACCTGGAGTCATTTAAAGGTGTGTTCACTAACAAGCTTGGCATTTCATTTGGCTGTTAGCTGAGACCTGAGTTAGGACCCTAGGCTGGGGATACATAGACATGGCTGGGCTTCCACACAATATGGCAGCAGTGTTATAAAAGTGGACAGGCTGAGAGTGAGAGACAAAGAGAGAGAGTGGAATAACACTGCCTAATTATAACTTAGAATTGAAAAACACAGCATCACTTCTGGCACATCTGTTGGTCAAGGCAGTTGAAAACATGCATCTAGCTTTAATGGGGGGGGGGGGGGGAGAATATGTCATATTCCTTGAAGAGTATATGGGTTATCACATATGCTAGTGCGACCATACTTTTAAATGCAATTGATTAAAGTGCCAGTGGATCTGAAACAATCCTTCATGGTTTCCAAGTTCGGTTAAATAAATAAATAAATAATAAATAAATAAATAAATAAATAAATTTTACCTGGTTAGCCGAGAATTACTCAGGACAAAACATTTCTCTGCCCACCACTTGATTTATTGAAAATCGTTTCTCTCAGATAATGTCAACCACCAACTCATTCCCCAAACATTTTAGAGTATCTGCCATGTCTCAGTCACAGCACAGAGGTCTGGAGAAATACTGCTAACATTACAGAATTCCTGTCCTTAATGAGCTACAGTGTTGTGGGCGATACAGAAAGCAAACCAGAAGTTATAATGCAATGTGTTTTATGTGGTAAGTACACAGTTCTACAGAAGTACATGGGGTGGACTCATTAAAGAGGCCTGGGAATTGGGAACTGCTTCAAAAGAGCAGTGACGTCTGACCCAGAAAGTAGGAGTGAGCTAGGAATTAAGTATCCATAATGGTGGGAAGGGAGGGGACACATGTATTCAAAATAGGCAAGATCAGGTCCATAGTTCCAGCAGCAAGAAAGAATTTGGCAAGGTCATAAAAGAGCAAACAGTTCATTATAGGCAGAATGTTCCTTTTGAAAACAGGCATGGAAATAGTTGAGGCTAAATTGTTAAGTAAAAGCTAAGTCAAGCATTAAAAATCATGCTAAGGAGATTGAATTTACCCCATCAGTCAAATCTTTTAATCCCAAACTGCTTTGCCAGGGCTTCAGATGTCCTTTGCAAAACAGCTGGGGCCACGCTATCCTAAACACTCTTTCAGGCTCTGCACCTTCCACTGTACCCTTAGATAGCACATAAGTATGCAGGTTTAGTAATGTAGATTCAATAAACCTAGGCCTATTACACCCTATTGCACATGAGGATGGAATAAATACACTGAGTGGCCAGATTATTATGATCTCTGAACGCATAAAAATCTGGCCACTCAGTATATATATCTTACCTAATAATAGAGAAACATGTAAATTGGCCGTACTGCTGCTACACCCACAGCCAATCAGAGTATGCATATTAACCCAACAAAGATGGCGGTTAATTTGCATACATACCTGAGTCCAGGGAACCTCCTCGGCACACAGGGCATTTCCAGCTATCCATAAGGCAGAGGCTTTAGGCTTGGGAAGGGGCTGAGCCTGCAATCAGAGGGGTGGGGGTGCCCTTCCCAAGCCTAAAGCCTGTGGCTGTGGCTTTGGTCTTGGGGAAGCCTAAAGCCAGAGGCAGAGATTTTAGGCTTAGGAAGGGGCCAGGCCTATGATCAGAGGTGCCAGGGGGAACCCCTTCCCAAGCCTAAAGTCTGGGGCGGAGGCTTTAGGCTTATGAAGGGGCCAAGCCTGTGATGGGAAGGGTTGCGGGGGGGGGAGGGGGGGGGGGTCGGCTTTAGGCCTAGCCTGTAATCAGAGGGGAGGCTTTAGGCTTGGGAAGGGGCCGAGCCTGTGACTAGAGGTTCTGGGCTGGGGGAATACCCTTTTCCAAGCCTAAACTTGGGGCGGAGGCTTTAGGCTTGGGAAGGAGATGAGCCTGTGATAGGAGGTCCCACAGGTGGCTAGTACCCTTTCCCAAGCCTAAACCTGGGACAGAGTACAGTATTTTGGCTTGGGAAGAAGCTGAGTCTGGGATCGAAGGGAAGGGGAAAATATCAATGGATACATATTCTCAGGTGAGGATAAAAAGAAATGTCATATCCTATGAAAGACAAATCTTGAAAATGCTTAAAGAAAGTTGTCATTTTTTAATGATTAAAGGACTGGAGTCTGTGTTGATGAAAATATCGTACTTTGGTAGCTGCGATGACTGGCAGTGGCTGCAGCAGTGGGGTGATGGGGCTGGTGCCTTCTCCTGATCAGCCCAGTTACCTCAAGCAAAGGGAGGCCAGACTGCGGCTTAAGTCCACTTTCAAAGGGGATTGGGCCTAAGCCATCAGTAGGACATCCCTGAGGGCTCCCAGTATGTGAGAGGGGGCATGCTGGGCTGAGGGACCCCTCCCCAGTACACAAATTTCATGCATAGGACCCCTAGTGTGTGTGTGTGTGTGCGTGTGTGTGTGTGTGTGTGTGTGTGTGTGTGTGTGTATATATATATATATATATATATATATATATATATATATATATATATATTAGTACAGTGGTGCCTCACACAACGAACTTAATTCGTTCCAGGAGCAAGCTTGTTATGCGAAAAGTTCGTTATGTGAAATGCGTTTTCCCATAACAATACATGTTAAAAAAAATAATTCGTTCTGTAGCATAAAATATGCTAAGATGAAATTTAAAAAAATATGCTAAGATGACATATTTTTATTTAGATACATCTAAAAACATAATTTTTTTTAAAAAAAAACACACATTTTTTTAATTTTAAGACAGACTAAGTAGAGTCTACCGAATCTTGCACATCTTCATCCATTTTCTGCTTTTTGGCCGATGGTTTCATGAAAAACCTGTCCAAAGTTCGCTGTGCGAGGCGTTCGTTATGCGAGGCACCACTGTAATAAGCAAATTGTCCCCTTGACCGGGAGTTCGACCAGCAGGCTGGCCTTTCATTATATAGGATATACTCTGATTATTATGTGTTCAGAGATCATAATAATCTGGCCACTCAGTGTATAATTGGATGAATAATTGCTTTTATTTTGTCCAGTGGCTTCATACTTGGATCCTCCCACCTCCACCCCTTACTATTTGCAAATGAAAACACCACTGGATAGTCTGCTGTCAGTCAGTTTCCACCTTGCTTGCTGCCTATGGATACCCCACTTGCTACCTATGGATACCCCACTTGATACCTATGGATACCCCACTTGATACCTGTGGATATCCCAATCACCACACCCAGCTCTCTTTTCCTATCAGTATTCATCAAACTGTCTGGAATTAGAGCATTCTATAACAGCAGGGAATATAAAACTTTAGAGTTTACTTGGGCAGCTTACACAAGTGATTCAATGGGATCATGAAAGTAAGAATCTCCAACTTACTGACTGATTAGATTTTGATGACCTGAATTCTGGCTATTAGACCTGGCAAATGTTTATGTTAGAAAATGTGATAATATATTTATTTACATTAGGAATATGGTAAATCACATTGTGGAAGCTAAGATCCTGATTTTTTTTTTTCCAGGGTAATTTCTTTCTTGCAGCAGTGTAACCTCTGCTCCAACGTGTGCTGAGTTTTTGCCTCTGTATGTCAGGTCCTGGTTGTGCTCTTTCCCACAAGTGACCTTAACTAACATGCTTCAGCTGGATGAAAGATCCACTGATTGTCCCCTGGCTTCGGAATGGTCCTAGGCCATTCTATTGTAAATGGCAGGTACACATACTCATCATTCGGCTTGCCTTTAACTCTGGGGTTATGAGACAGCCCTTATTTTCTGCAAATTTGGAGATGCAAAGTTGTTCCATTTCAGCCACAAACATCCCCTAAATTCCCCATCAGTTTCAGCCTTGGCTGTGGCCTTGAGAAGGCTGGAACAGCCAAATGCAAATTTCAAAAATCACCACTGAATCACTACACTTGCAGCTAACCGATTTTCTTGAGAATGTTTGATTATCATTATAACTACTCAGACAAAGAAAATCTAAAAGTTTCTTGTTTGTATTCTCAATCTGGATCAGAGATGATTTTCATAGATGTTACAATAATTTTGAAGATTTTCTGCTTCAGGCACAGATGAACTGCTTTTTTTTTTTCTTTACAAATATGGAAAAAGGATTTTTTTTTGTTGGAAGACTTGAGCCCTAAGTTAAACTAAATAAATACAATTTAAATGTAGTTCTTACAAGTTATTTTGTTGACATTTATGAATGCTAATATCCCAAATAATTTCACAGTTTAAAGTAATATCACCTACCACCTATTATGTCCTGCATTCCTTAAATTTCTATAAATTTAAAATTAAATGCATGCACTATTCTTTTTCATGTTGCCCAGTTAAACCACTCTTCATAGTTTAGTAACAGCCACTCTGTTTCCCTTCTCAATTATTTTAAATTTTATCACTGTTTTTATATAAAACTAACAGCTTAATCATCTGTTATTACTGCACATTTGACATCAAGCATCTGATATAATTTCAACAAGTGAAACACATAAGGATATTATTTTGCTCCAAGATATAACTACCATGCATACCTCTATTTGAAAGTGAAGTTATTAACAATCACTAAAAGACATATCTTGCTCATATCACTGATTTGTTATGTTAGTAAGACATGGTAGGAGTCTACCATGTTAAAAGCACAAATGCCAGATGCCAGGAAAAAAGTAAACCTTCAGTTATTTGGCCTTTTAAGAACTAAGATGGAAGCCTAATTTGGTATTTGAGCCAAACAAGCTGGCCAAATGCCCCTCACTGCACTTGGGAGTTCTGATGGAAATCCCGGATTCCCTAGCACCCAGTCAGCAGTCAGTGTAAGGAGACATATGTGGTTGAAACTGCAGCTTTGGGTTTGGTTAGATTCTTTCCCAAAAACTTCTCTCCACATTCTAGTTACCATTCAACCCTGCTTTCACAAATATATAAAATACCATTCACGTGAAAGGTAATTTCTTCATAGTAGTTGCTATTCTGCATCTCCCACATTTGTAGATATGCTGACTCTCCTCTCATTTTTTTAATATAAAATGTGCATACTAAAGCTGTACATATAGGAAAAACCTTCCTTAACGGCCTCAGATTTCCAACTGTCAGTGTCACGGATAAGCACTTCAGCAGCGGTCCCAGCTACAGAAATGGAAACAGTCCCAAAAATTTGTGTCACACCTTTAAAATCTCAGCCGGGACTCAGAATGATAATCAAATCAGCCAAGTATATCCTTACCCACTGCACACCCCTTGCTCCTCAGGAGAAGTGACATTCCACATATCTGGGGCTCGACGCTTTCACCATACCTCTCCCAGCTTTGTCCCTACAACTCTTCTATCCTTGTTTATTTTCCCAAACCCCTGACTTGCCTCCAAGTAGCACAGGAGAGTGGGAGTGAGCAGGCTGAATATGTTACCCCACCTTTTAGATATCTTTGTATTTCACTGAGGTATTATAGAGAAAGATTTATCCCAAAGAAGTCCTTTTCGCTGTCAGAATTTTAGGCATCTGAACAGTATGTTGTTGAGTAGTTGTTGATGGTGGAAAGAGACATTCTTTTTAATAAGAGAGCTTTTCTGCACCTCACAAATTACACCCCAGTTCCCAATATTAGCTTCTCAGTTGCTCAAGGTCAGGCATGACTTTTCCAACTTCCCCAGACTTGCTGTCCTGGCATCCTGCACATGTCTCAATTGGAGCACATACTACATATGTTACATATATCTATTTGTATGCTGGTCTTCCCAGGTCAAAATAACTTGACCAAGAGTTGACAACCAGTAGATGATGGAGATGGGATTTGAACCTGTGCCTCTATATCAGAACCTGTGATCTTTTGATTTTTATGTTGTGGCTTCTTATTTGAAAACTAGAGGCCTGGTGCACAAAATTCATGCATGGGTAGGGTCCCTAGACCTCACTAGCCATCAGCCTGATCTGTGGGGCAACCAGCAGGGCAATTGGGGGGCCCTGCTGGCATCCACTTTGGCTTCCCTGGGGCCTGCAGGCTGGGGGTAGCTCCTGCATTGAGCATCTGCCCCCTGATGGTCAGTGCACATCATAGTGACAAGTTATTCCACCGCTCATTCTGCTGTTCAGATGATTTGCATATTAGGCTTTTATTATATAGGATATATATAAAAAATGTGTCACACCATCTATCTAAAATAATTACCCCTGAAGTAACAAACCCTATTATTTGTATTTTATTGTCCTTCTTTTAAGTAAATTATTACTATCATTTGTTTAGTCTGCTTAGGCCCAATGTTTATTGAACAAAAATGATTTAAACAAAACTATTAATGTGATTCTCATCATATATAAGTACCCTGAAGTTTGTAAAGTCACAGATTAAAGAGAAATATAAACCATATAAAAATATTAGTCCTAAGCAAAATGGCCAAATAAGATGTTCCATGTACATATTACCCCTGCAACAGAAATCAGTTGGCATCCCTCCAAAAACAAAGTGCCTTGTGAGAGCTTTGGGATCCAGGTAGGAAATTGTAAAACCCTGGTGCTTTCCAAGACAAAGAGCCTTTTGAGAAGACAGGCTCCCAACCAGGCAGCTAAATCACCAACTATGGTTCTAGCTACAGAATGGCAATAGCTCTACATCCCTGAAGATTTGGCTATAGCCCTATTGTCTTTGGGTCTGTCATCAACTCCACAGGCCAGGAGGAACCAGGCCCACCCATGCATTGGGTAATGGACATGCAGACTTCCCTCAATCTGGGTTATGGACCCTGAAGTGTCCCATGAACTGGCACCAGCCCCTTTTGGTCATTATTGTTGGTTCACACATTGGTCCCCATACTCAGAAAGCAGGAATAGACACCCACACAAAAAAAGGCAGTCCACTCCATAATGGTAAGTGGCAAGTTAAACAGGCAAAGGAACTCAGGAGGCTTGCCTTGGGCAGTGAAAAGACAATTGAATCTTGGAATTTCTGTGCCTGCCTGCTGGAAACTTAAAAGTTTATACGGAAGCCTTTTAGGGGTCCAGTCATGTATTCAGTCCAAATGTTTCTATAACATATTGCCCTTTCAAGGCTATGTCTTTGAAACAGCTCCTGGTATGGGATTGGTGGGCAAAATGTACATTCCAGGACACGGGTCTGGGTTGGGGGGCCCCTGAGTGCCCAGGTTTAGCTCGAGGTCAGATCCTCTCAATGACCTTCTAAAACAATTGTCAAAAAGAAAAGACATATGATTCATAGTGAGGAGTACTAATAAAGAGGGGGAGGGGTATCAGTAATACTTTCACCAATAAAGATAAATTTAAAAATACACACACATGCTGGGACCGGTTTGGCTCAGTGGATAGAGAGTCGGCCTGTGGACTGAAGGGTCCCGGGTTCGATTCCTGTCAAGGGCATGTTCCTTAGTTGCGGGCACATCCCCACTAGGGGGTGTGCAAGAGGCAGCTGGTCGATGTTTCTCTCTCATCGACATTTCTAACTCTCTGTCCCTCTCAATTCCTCTCTGTGTAAAATCAATAAAATATATATTTTTTTTAAACACACACACACACACACACACACACACACACACACTGAGTGGACAGATTATTATTATCTCTGAACGCATAATAATCTGGCCACTCAGTATATATTAGAGGCCCAGTGCATGTATCAATGCATGAGTGCAGTCTGGCCAGCCTGACCAGGGGGAGGGCACATGGACAGTTGGCTGGCCTGCCTATTGGTTGAACTCCTGGTCGAGACAATTTACATATTATTATTTTATTATATAGGACATACACTGAATGGCCAGATTATTATGCATTCAGAGATCATAATAATCTGGCTACTCAGTATATATATATATATATATATATATATACACACACACACACACACACACACACACGTATATATATATATATATTACCTGATAATAGACAAACATGTATTGACCGTACCTTTGCTATGCCCACAACCAATCAGGAGTGAGCATGTAAATTAACCTGCCAAAGATGGCAAGTTAATTTGCATAAGCAGGTGCGGAGCAGCTGGGAGGGGCGGGATGCCTGTTATGGGGCGGGGGGGGGGGGGGGGCGGGGGAGGACAGCAGAGGGAGCTACAGGACTGGTGCTTGGCCTGGAGAGAGGACTTGCAGACTCCTGGGCAGCCAGGAGTAAAGCCAGTGAAAGGAAGGCCTATTCTTGCATGAATATCATGCACAGGTCTCTAGTGTGTGTATGTGTGTGTGTATATATATATATATATATATATATATATATATATATGGTTTATTTGTTTAAAAAGAAAGAGGAGACATATGGGTCTTAGCTTTTTTTCTAACAGACTTATTTCACTTAGCATAATGTTCTCAAGGTCCATTCATCTTGTCACAAATGGTGTATTTTCATCTTTTCTTGTGGCTGAGCAGTACCCCATTGTATATATAAAGCTGAAACTCATAGACACAGACAACAATATGTTACCACAGGGGAGGGGGTGGGAGTTGAGGCGGTAAAGGAAGCCAATATTTGGTGATGGAAGGTTATTTGACTTTGGATGGTGAACACACAATGCAATATACTGATCATGTATCATAGAAATATACACTTAAAACCTATATGATCCTATTAACCCCAATCAATTTAATTTTTAAAAATCTTTTAATAAAAAAAGAAAAGTGTTGGTGAGGATATGAAGAAAAGGGAACCCTATTGCACAGTTGGTGGGAATATAAATTGGTACAGCTCTTATGGAAACTAGTATGGAGATTCTTAAAAATTCAGCAATCTCACTTTTGGTTGGTTATTCAGAGGGTGTCCTCCCAAAAATGCACACACACTTAAACAGCTTAATTTAACTCACTTAATTTTCACACCTTTTCAGGTTTAACTGATTTGAAATAATGGGTAAAGCCAGGCTAAGCTTTGAACAAAGAAAATTTATCCACTGGATCTTTTGATGGGGATACATAAAAGATAAAGTTTATGTACAAAACCAGCAACAGTTGATGAGTTGAGGGCACACAAATACTGAACAAAATGATTCTTGATGTTTGCGATTCCATCGCTTCCTGTTATCAGCAGTGCCTGGACCAGAACAGTCGTCAGTTTGAAAACAGGCACTGGCAAAAAAAATATATTCATTTCTGTAGATTCTTTTAAATTTTGAAAATGAACTGTATTTTAATCATTAAAATCACACTGACTTTATAATCATTCAAACTGATAACTGGAAGAGTGAGCCCAGGTGTTTTTCCCAGGGTCGTGTCTTGTGATGCCAAAGAATGAGCTCCACGGTCCAGAAGATTTAAGAAAAAGTGTGGAAAATTTATTACAAGCAGATTCAGCCTCCCCACAAGGGGAGGAGGAATCAAGAATGGGCTGTCCATTGAAGCCTTGTAGTCCAAGCCTGCTCTGTGTCTACCTGTGTCATCACCTAATTCCCTCAATTGTTTTTGCCCAGAAATGGACCTGAACTTTCCCTGTTTCTACATGTCCTATCTCTGTTCCTATGCTGAAATTTCCCTGTTTCTATGTGTTTCTACACCTTGTTGCTGCAGGCCCTCCCTTGGTTTCCCATGCCTCCTGTTTTGAGTCCAAAAACATTTTATTATTTCTGCTTGGTTGGTTCCTATGGTTAGGCTGCTCAAACTGCCATGTCTTCCCTTGCCTATATTCCACCTGCCTTTGTTTTCCACTGGACCCAGGCCCTATCTGCCTGTGTTTCAAGTTAACCCTCTCAAAAGTGTGTATACATTTTGGGGAACACCCTTTATTTAAAGGAAATAAAATCAAGATCTCAAAGAGATATCTGTACCCTCATGTTCATTGTATCACTGTTCACAATGATAAAGACATGGAAACCATCAACAAATGAGTGGGTAAAGAAAATTATAATTATCCTAATATATGAAAACTCTGGGTCTATCACATCCACAATGATCAACTGGAGGCTCAACCAACTGGAAGTGAGTCCTACAGCCAGTGCTGCATTGCCGTGGCATCCCAGTACTGACTGCTACAGCTGCAGGCACGGTGACCTAGCACTGATTGCTAAGGAGGCTGCAAATCAGGCCCAAAGAGAGGCCTGAAGAGAGAAGCAGGATCTTATCCATAGCCTCTGTGGCAGCTGTTGATCAACACTTGCCTCTCTCTTTCTCTCCCAGCCTGGCCATCAACCTCCTCTCCATTTCTATCCAGGCCTCCACTGGGGGTGCTGATCAGCCTCGCCTTTCTGATCAGGCCCTATTGATAGGACCAGAGACACTGACTGGCATAGAAACTGACCAATCAGAACCAAATTGGCCAGCAGATGAGGGCAGTTGGGAATGATCAAGCAGGCAGAGGCAGTTAGGGCAATCAGGACAGCAGAAAAGTGCAGTTGGTGGTGAGATCAAGCCAGCAGGGGAGGGTAGTTGGGGGTGACCAGGATGGCAGGGGAGCAGTTAGGTGTTAATCAGGCCAGTAGGGAAGTGATTAGGGGATGATCAGGCTGGCAGGCAGAAACTGTTAGGGGCAATCAGTCAGGCAGGCAGATGAGCAGTTAGGAGCCAGCAGTCCCAGATTGTGAGAGGGATGTCCGTAGGATCAGGCCTGAACAGACAGTCGGACATAGCCCAAGGAGTCCCAGATTGAAGAGGGTGCAGGCTGGCCTGAGGGACATCCCTCTCCCAGTGTAGGAATTTCATGCATTGGGCCTCTAGAGGCCCAAAGCAGGAGGACTCGTGCAGGAATAGGCCTTCATTCCCCTGCCTGCCAGCACCAGCTTCTCTCCAGCACCCAGGACCAGGGCCTTCGCTCTGGCTGCTGCCTTCCACCTTCACTCTGGCCGGAGCTGCCTTCTGCCTTCGCTTCTTACAATCTTGTAATAGCTCCCTCCACCTCCCACTCCCCCCTCATAGCAGGAGTCCTGCCCCACCCCAGCCACTCTGTGTCTATGCATACACACTTTTCAGAGGCCCAGAGTGGCGGGGAAGGGTGGAACACTTGCATTATCACGTTGGCGATGTCACAATCCAGCCGCTGCCATCTTTGTCATGTCAGTTTGCATGTTCCATCTTTATTAGATAGGATAATTATTATATATAATTATTATATGACATATATATGTCATATAATTTCATTGTGTACTTAAAATTGTACTCAATATTACATGTCAATTATATCTCAATAATGCTAAAAACATTTTAGTTTAAAAAAAAATCCTCTATACAAGGATTTGGCTTGAAGTAAGTGCTCAATAAATTTCTGGATGAGAGGCAGAAAGTTGTACCCTAAAAATAACACAGCTCTACCATTTATTTAGATAAATCATCTTTTCTTCTATGAGTCTCAGCTCTTCTGCTATAAAATGAAGGGATTGGTCCTATTATTTGAAAGCCCTCATGTTGAGTAACTTGCTGCTGATCCTGCAACTCCAAATCAGGCACTTACATTGTTTTTCCTCAAAAAGGGACACATTTCTTTGAAATAGTTCAATTGCAGAACTACAGGAAGAGAGAAATTACTTACTCAACATCTTGGTTTATACAAAAATAGAAGAGCCTCAAAAAATACTAAAACTTAATAAGGTATTTCAAATGCTTAAGTGAAAATAATATGTATATGTGAAAAAACCTGAAAGCAAAGGATTAGCTTTCTTTGATATCTGGCATCCCCAGATAATAGATTATGCATTTGCTTGCTTGGAATGTCATTTAAATTCTATTCAATCCTATAAGATATAAAACTTCATGAAAATGTTGCAGCTCTGAGGGAAAAAGAAAAAAAGAGAGATAATAAAGTTAATCCTTGGATTAAATGGGAAAAAAAATAAAGTAAGATGAAACAAATCTCAGAATACAATGAAAACAGAAACCTTCAAAGGGGAAAAGGCAGTGTATCATGCAGGTAAATGCAAGCTTAATGAACAGAAATACAAATGTATAGTTGACTTGCCATATTGCTGAAGCATATGACTAAAGAAACACCAGCAGTTCACTCTATGGATCTGAATATATAATTGCTTCACAGTCCTAACTAAATTTAAATCTATAATTGCTAAAGTCATATTGTAAGCAAAGTTTTTGCAAACTCTCAAATACGTTGGGGAAAAAATACTGCTATGTTCAGCTGGGGTGAGGAAAACAATCAGAAGACATTCAATAGCATTTCTTAAGTTATAAGAAAATATTCAACTATGATTTACTTTACTTTAGATCAACATACAATTAAACCTAAATCTTACACACTTCTTCATTTGAGTATTAAAACTTATTTTTATTAAAAACTTCAAAAAGCATCATTCAAATTTTCTCATGTTAATGTAAAAACATTCAAACCTGTAAAGTATTTTTGTGAGTTTATTTGAGTCAAACTGTAGACAATTGCCAGGGAAACAGAATCTCAACGAATTGGGATAATGCTCTAGAGAATTTCAGTTTTTATCTATTTTTATACATTGTAATCTAAGGAGGAGCTGTAGGTGGGTTACACAAAACCCATTGGTGATAGATTAAAGAGGCAGGAGAAAGCAAAGCAGGGAAACCTCTGGGATTGGATAAAGGGTAAAGTGGTAGATATATATACTTCTTTTCCTTAGGTGGGTACAGGATAATTAACAGTCAACAATTAACATGATAACAATAACAATGAAGGAATTTTTGGTATCTGTCCTGGTTCCCAGGGCATTTGGTTATGCCCTGAGAGGTCCAGAAAAAAAGGGAAGTTACAGTTACCTGGACATTTTAGTTATATGTTATTAAAGATGCAAAAAGACAATAAACTCAGTTAAGGTAAAGGTTGACCTTGTCAGGGAAGATACAGGCCTAGGAGTTAACTACCCACCATAACTGCTTTTATAAAGTTAAACTTCCTTTGTGGTTACTTTAGGGCTTTGAGTTTGCAAGACCGCCATGCAGGCCTTCCCTGAGCTTTGTCAAGTTAGCATGTAACCCCTTTCGTCCGCGCTCAGTATCTTTTCTGAATTTATCCTTCAATGCAGCAGTACCAGGTTAACTCATAGGCTTAATGAGGTTTTGATTATAAGTAGGTTTTTTTGTTTATTTTTGTTTTTTTAAAAAGTGCCATGGAAAACATCTTTACTCCTGACATCTATCTTTCTAATTTAACTTGAAAGGTTACCTTTTAGCTCAAGTTACATCTTTATCCCTATCAGAGATGAGGTGAGATAGCTGACCTATTAACATCAAATAGGCAGCCCAATGTTGGGATTTTACTTTGGCCCCACTTTCCAGACTATATTTGACATAAGTGGAGAAGTTACAGAGATTATGCCCAGAGATCACGCTGCTAATGAGCAGGCAGACTATTTAAACAGTTCCAGATGGATCACTGTGCGGTGGAGTAAGATTTTTAAGAAAATCTTAAAGGGAGAGAGGCTATAACAGGAAAGAGAAAAGGATTAGTTTTCAGGAGAGCTAACATAGTCACTTGTGCCAGGCCAGCACTGCCAAAGATTCAGTGACCCTGAGTTGGGGTGGTGAAGGATGTAGAAAAGACAGACAAAGAGAATAAGCTGGGTCTAGGTGGATCTTCCTGTGACCTGTATTTTCCGGCGTATAAGACAACTTTTGAAACGAAAAAAAGTCAACCGAAAATCGGGGGCAAAAGACCAAAATTGCACAAAAATTACCTGCAGATCTTGACGGCAAAGTAAGTCTTTTCTTTGAAGTGGGGGGTAGTCTTATACAGAGAATATAGGCCTAAACCTATGTTTTAACTGTAAAATTAGGGGGTCGTCTTATACGCCGGAAAATACGGTAGCTAAGGCCACGGAGAAAGATCAGAAGGCTAGCTGATGCTTTCTTTTATAGTCAGAGGTAAACAAGGTAGTGGTCACAATGTTCTTGTGAGTTTCACTTGTTTTGGCACACTTGCTGCACCTTCCACAGCCCACTAGCTACCCAGGAAGGATCTAGGGAGTGTCATAAGGTCAAGCTTAATTATGCTAAGAGGGCTGTGCCTTCTAAGCTGGGACTTGTTTGTGGCTTTGTCAACAGGTTATTCTAAGGTTTAACCCTATAGCCGCTCCCTCCAGTCATTGTCTTGCCAGTGACTAGTTACTGTAGGTCCTAGTGGTCGGCAAACTCATTAGTTAACAGAGCCAAATATCAACAATACAACGATTGAAATTTCTTTGAGAGCCACATTTTTTAAACTTAAACTTCTTCTAATGCCACTTCTTCAAAATAGACTCTCCCAGGACATAGTATTTTGTGGAAGAGCCACACTCAAGGGGCCAAAGAGGCACATGTGGCTCGAGAGCTCAAGTTTGCCATCCTCAGCCCTAGGAGATAATCCTCTCTGAATTAGACAAGAAAAACATTTGACCAGCTTTTATCACTTAAATCAATTTTGACAAATAAAATATGAAGAGAGAAACGTTGATAGCCCAGTGACCTTCAATTCTTTTCTATTCTCTCTATTCCTGTGTATATTTATCTTTCATGCTGTGATCCCCAACTGTTATGCAAGGAAATGAATATTTTAAAAGCCTTCTTTGTTCAGCTGACTACTTTTATGAGTGTAACTATGCAAGTTCATGAGGGGAGGGGGCAGGAGGTGAAAATTACTTTTGGAAAAGCTGGAAAATAATTTTTAACTCTGGGATTGATGTGAGTTAAAAGAAAAACTTAGAAGATTATATGAGTAAATGCTTCCGGGAAATTAACAAAAATCATGAGCCAAACTTTAGATTCAAAACCATGATTTTAGCAAGGGTTTTTAGAAAATAATATTTAGATATGCAGAGCATGAGATGCTTTATTTCATATCTAGGTTGCATAACATACATAAGCAATGGAGCATATAGGGGTCTGAATATAGAGATTGAAACTGCTGATACTACTTTACTGAACAATCAGGTCAATTGGAGGTAATTATGGGAAAAGGTTATTGAGTCTTTGAGCTAGAAGAAATCTCTGAAATCATTTAGCTCATTCCCCTGATTGCAGCCTGGACACATTCAAACCATCACAAGTAAGTAGCATTCTTTCACACCTTCCCCCGTGTAAGAAAAATCCAGTGCCTCCCCCAGAAAAATCTCCCAAGTTTTACAATTTATGGCAATATTTACCAAGGAACCACATAAACTGAATGACTCCCTAGTGCTCAGAGATCTACTTACCACTTAAAATCAATAGAACTTGTCAGAATGAATGAACTAATCCATTTTCCTATTAAATATTTTAATAATTTAGCAATAAGGTCAATATTCAAAAGTATTGCTGAAACTACGGCTAATATGGTTTTCAGAAGGAAACAGCAATTATATCAAGACCTTCAAAAGCCTTTTCTCTTTACCTTAAGTATGATTTCATATTTGATTTCTCTAGGAGAAATCAAGGTTGGAAGTGGCCTTAACAAATGAGGAGACAAGGCCAGACTGGATCACTAAAATGTGTTTCAGACCATGTAATTTTTGCTTAGTTCATTTTCTCAAATCTTTGATTTGTATTTTCTCTAGAGAAGTGACTGAAATGAAGGCAGAAAAAGGAGGGGGAAAAAAAGGAAATAGTCTGTGAAGTCAATATGTACCTATGAGTAAAGCAACATTTACCATAATAGAAATAGTCCACTTTTCTATTTTAAAATGCTTTTTTAAAATAAATTAGAACTAGTGGTATATATATCCTACAACAGAGGCAATACAATTTCTAGCACCAAACTTTACACATAAAAACATTATACTACCAGTAAACTTTGTTTTTTGTACATATAAAGAGCATTCATAAAAATATACATCATACTCCATTTATTTTTCTTATTTTTGGGGGTTTTTATGAGCATATTGTTATTTTTTTAATTTTATTGTTTAAGGTATTACAAATAGTAGTACATATGTCTTTTTTTTCCCCTACTGACCTCCCCCCGGACCTTCCCTACCCCCCAGCACTTCCCTCATCCTCCCGCCCTCAGTGTCTTGAGTCTGTTGGTTGTGCTTATATGCATGCATACAAATCCTTAAATAATAATCTATTTCAATTGTTTAAAAGAAACATTTTTATTCTTATATTTTTATTCATATACTAATGGAAAGTGTCATATTCTAATTGAAATGCTAATATATATATTTTTATGTCAGTATTTTTTCCCCTCAAATGCGTGCAGACCACACATCATAGAATAAAGACATTTAATTATAATAGTAGAGGCCTGGTGCGTGGATTCATGCACCAGTGGTATCCCTCAGCCTGGCCTGCAGGGATCAGTGGATCTCCACACTACTGCAGCCCAGCCTTACTCGCCAGCTCTTTGGGCTCCAGCTCGCTGTCTGCATCAATTCTGCACAGCACAAAGTAGTGCATGAAGCCGTAGGCAGCAGGGGAGGAGCCTGAGCCCAGGCTGGGCACCACTCCTGCTCATCCCTGCCCCGCTGCGCCTGTTGCCACCACTTGGGCACACAGGAGATGTGTCCTCAGGAGAGGCTCAAATCACCACAGTTGTGCTCATCAGCTGTGAGCCAGGCACCTGGCACCTGTCAGTCAGCTGAGCAGCACATCCACTGTGGGAGTGTTCTGACCACCACGGGCCAGCTCCTACATTAAGCATCTGCCACTGTGCATGGTCACTGGTGGTCACTGTGCATCATAACAACTGGCCGGTCAGCCGGTCATCTGGTCACCCAGTCACTTAAGCTTTATATATATATATATATATATATATACATATAGACTAGAGGCCTGCTGCATAGATTCATGCACCTTGAGGTCCCTTGGCCTGGCCTGCACTCTCTTGCAATCTGGAACCCCTCAGGGGATGTCAGATAGCCAATTTCGACCCGATCCCCACAGGCCCAATACAGATAGGAGGGAGCGCAATCCCTGTAGGCCCAATCCAGTCAGGAGGGAGACTGATTTTGTGCATTGAGCATCTGTCCCCTAGTGGTCAGTGCACAGTCATTCGGTCACTTGGGCTTTCATATATAGAGATAAACACTTTTGCAGTAACTATACAAATAGCCTTGTTGGCTTTGGTTGTAATTAAAACATTGATAAAACCAAAACAATTTTGTAATGAGAGTTCAAGGTGAACAAAGAAAGAAAAAAAATTTACTTTTCAAGTGACTCTAAGCAGGTAAGCAGGTAAATGTTGGTACAATGCCACATTTTTATCCATCCAGGTTTAGATTCTAGCCTTTGCCTCATCAACCTGGGATACTCAAGGAGGAATCTTCCCAATAAAGCCTGTAGATGGAGAAGGACTCACACAGGTGTTTCCAATGAAATCAATAGCACACCAGCCGTATATGGGAGCTCCAGGAACACTTAGCACTGTCTGATTTAATTCATTTAGAAAGTTATTCTTAGATTACAGCAATGTAATTTGATTTATTTATGACAGAAAGGGTTTGGTCTCAGATATCGTATACTTAACCTGAGGCCTGGTGCACAAATTCATGCAAAGATGGGGTCCCTCAGCTGGGCTGGTGATTGGGGCTGTCTTGCCCAGTTCTGGGGGAGGGATCTCGTGAGGTTGGCTGGCCGTGGGAGGTTGGCTTTGGGAGCACACTTACCACCAGGGGGCAGCTCCTGTGTTGAATGTCTGCTCCCTGGTGGTCAGTGTACATCATAGCAACCAGTTGACATAACAGTTGCTTAGGCTTTTATATAGAGAGATTATGGTAGATTTTGTTGATGCTGACACTGTTAACTTATCATGAACTATATATATGAGGTTGATCCATTTCCAGTTGTTTGTGTGCTTCTCCTCTGGGAAAGCTCAATCTTGAAGCTGGTGATATTATTTGCTTCTGTGGAATGGTTTTTGTTTTTCTTTTCTGTTTGTTTTGTTTGGATGGATTTGGGCTGTCCTTCTGTTTATAATCTTTATAATATTTGTTTTTTTTTCTGGTATGTTAGTGGCTTCATGCCTTTAAAATACAGCGTAATTTATGAGAAATTCTATAAAGTAGCCACAAAAACCTCAAGAAGAATAAATTAAGTACCAAACTGCCTTTTTGTGGGAGGCGAATGGATTTACTTTCATAAATGCCCTCTATGAGTGACCCAGGAGGAGATTAATTACTTTGTGTAAAGGTGTATCACTCTCAAGGAAACAGTCAAACTCAAGATTTTGTTTTAACTTTACCTTAATTTAGGAGATCATTTAAAATCAACAAAGAAATCCTGAATCCCAAAATACTGGACACTAGAATAAATAGAAGATATAACCCTTATCTTAAAGAGTATGTGCTCTTGCTGAAACCGGTTTGGCTCAGTAGATAGAGAGTCGGCCTGCGGTCAAGATTCGATTTCGGTCAAGGGCATGTACCTTGGTTGTGGGCACATCCCCAGTGGGTGGTGTGCAGGAGGCAGCTGATCAATGTTTCTCTCTCATCGATGTTTCTAACTCTCTATCTCTCTCCCTTTCTCTCTGTAAAAAAATCAATAAAATATATATATTTTTTAAAGAGTATGTGCTCTTATTGAGGAGACAGAACATCTGGGAAAAGAACAGATTCATAGTAAGATATAATGAAAAGGCTTGTAGTAAATGTCCTAAGCACAATGCTAAGTATAATCACTTTACCTTTCTATTCCTGGTTAAAACTGTGAAAATAAAGACATTTGTATACTATACAGGTATATTAAGTATCAGATTTTTAAAAATGTGAAATGCTTAGGCAAATAAAATTTAAAAATTAATAATAAAGAATCAATAATTTACAGCTGCCAAAATTCTATATTAAACTTCTTTATTCTGAAGAAATTAGGATTTTGAACATTATCCTAAGGGCTAGCAAAGAAGACCTATTCCTTGGTGCTTTTCCATCAGTGATGTCAATAGGACTCATTTTCAAAGGTACATACAACTCTTTGTTACTCTTAATAGCATACTCTAAAGTTCTTAGGTCATGATTATTTGCACCTCTTCCCTCAGAGAAAGCAGACCCCATTTTGAGATGTAGAAGGTGTATTTAGTCTAAGAGGGATCTCACTTCCTTTGTTAGTGATTGGTTCAGTAACAAGCTTGTGACTCAACTCAGACCAAAGAAAAGAATGAAAATGTCCTGTTGGGAGCTTCTGGGAAATGCATCCTGCTTAAGAGAGCTGCAAAATATAAGTTTCCTTTAGTCTGGAATTTTTATATCTAGGAAACTCCTAGTTAACTCTAAGAATTGCATATCACAGATGGAAAAATTATAAATCTCTATAAGACCACACTGAACCACAGACTCGACCACCCTTTAGGGCAGAAACCAGAGTCCTACCACTGGTCTTCCTGTTACATGAGAAAGTAAATTTTCTTAGCCAGTTTGAGTCATGATGTTTTTACTTTTAGATGAAAGCACTCTAACTGATATACATATCAAAATAACATTTACTTAGTGCTTATTAGGGATAAGACCCCATGCTAAACACTTTATATATGACATCTTATTTTATACTTAAAACTTGTGGCCCAGTGCACAAAATTCATGCACAGGGGCTGTCCTGGCCTGTGCCCGCTTTAATCTGGGGCCCCTCGAGGGATCTCCAACTGCTCATTTAGGGATCAGGCCTAAACCGGCAGTCGGACATCACTCTCACAATGGCTCCTATCTGCTCGCCTGCCTGATTGCCCCTAACAGCTTCTGCCTACCAGCCTGATTGCCCCCTAATGGCTCCCCTGCTGGCCTGATTGATGCCTAACTAATCCCTTGCCGACCTGATCACCTCCAACTGCCCTTCCCTGTTGCAACCCGCCTCCTCCACACTGCATGGAGCCACAGGACTCCCAGGTCTCATTGAGAGGAGCGGCCACTGGGCACCACCTCCACTGTGCATGTGGCTATATTGTGGTGGCGATCTTGTGATGATGTCACACACGAGGCCACCTAGGCTTTTATTAGTATAGATGTTATAATTTAGAGATGAAGGCCCAAAATTAAGTGGCTTTTCTCATGTCACACAGAGTTGTGATTAGAACCTAGGCAATCTACCTCCATGGCCCATATATTTTTTTTTACCAAAACATTATTTTGTGGAGTATTTTAACAATCCCTTACTGGAACCAAGCAAAAATACACTTTCTTTAAAAATCCACTGATGAACAAGTATATAATAGAGTATTATACTCTCCAACTTTCTATTTCATAAGTGTTGCAAGCCAAAAATTTGTTTAGATGCCCTATTTCTGTCAGACACTCATGAACTTCCCTGAAAGATGAGAGAAATAACAGAACTCATTTTGTAGAGAAGTCAGTGGGACGTGTAATTTTTAATGAATAAGCTATAATTAATACTAACTCACAGTTTTAAAAATGAAAGTAGAAACACTGCTGTAATAGCACAGAACATCTGAAGGACATAGACATATGATGTTTTTCCTCCTGAAGGGGCTGCTGATCTAATTCAACTAATTAATGGTCAAGTATTTGGTTGGGATCAGGATTGGACTACCTAGGCCTGGAAATGGAAATAGTAGAGGCCACGAATACTCAGAGCCAGGAGGACAGTTACCAAAAACCATGATAGGAAAAATGAGGTTCAAAGCCCAAGAGACAGGGTAAAAGGAAGGAATCAATGAAGGGGCAAAAAGCCAAATGATCCTTAAGTCAAAATGCAGGCTGATCAGAGTCAGCCACAAAGGACAAAGGGTTTTCAGGAGAACTGTCTCTGCCACTCCTGGTTATCTATGGTCCCGTGAAGGAGCTAGCAGGTGTATGGTGGCTAGGAAGATGAAAACAGCTTCAAGGTCTAAGGCTGGATCTCAAAATAAAATCCAAGGTTTAAACACTGAAATGTGAAGAAAAAAAAAAAAAAAAAAAAACCACCCAAAAAATTAATTAACTATAATAGTATGGTATGAAGCAAACTATTTGTCATTGTGGAAAAAAAAAATCTGAAAGCAGAATCTTTCTCTTGGTGCAGCAAAGGATTCCTAGTAAGAATAGCATGAGAAGATACAACTGTTACGGTAATTATAAAGGTCACTAATTCTCAGGTACACTGGAGGATGTTAACGTTTTAATAACATACAATTGGCAAGAAGTCAAGGTGGAGTGTCTTTACAAAAACCTTCCACCAAAGGACATCAAGATGAACTGAAATTCAAATCTGAACGGTAGGACAGCCACCTGAAGAAGAATGCTGCAAAGGTAGACCTGGCAAGTGAGTCAAGCTACAAAGAACCTGCTGGAGACTGTGTACTGCGGGCCACACAGATCTGTGTGTGCCCGTGGCTGTCAATATCCAAATCTGAAATAATTTCAGTGAAGGGAATAAACATTAAATATTTAACCGGGTGGTGCACCGCTGGATCAATGGATTCATCTCCCTCCCTTGGGTACACGCAATAATAAATAATAGACTTGGGCTGCCACCAGCAAGGAGTTTGCCTGAAATTGGAAATCAATGATACCACTGTGGTTACAGCACTAGGTTAAGCGATAAATGGAGAATGCTGTAATTAAAAAAAAAAAAAAAAAAAAAAAAAAAAAAAAACTATTATTATAACAAGAAAAAAAACTAAAGTAAAAGGAAATTTTTATGTTTGCTTTATTTACTTTCAAATATATAAAATAAATTCTTACAGAAGTCCCACGCAATGTCTGTACTTTTTCAAAGAAAATATTGTCCCAAACTAATAATGTCTCTTAATACTAAATCCAGTTCTTGTCAATATGTCCCTAAAAAATGTTTTAGGTTCAGATTTTCAGTTTGTATCTGCACTAAGAAAAAGTGCAATAACTAAACTTCTTGCAAAGGAAGGGGAGATGGAGCTGTAATAAATGGTCAGGAGAACCTGTAAAGAAAGGAAAGGTTTCTCTTTTGGTCTCTATTTTATTATATTAAATTATTACCCCTTATAAAATATGCTAAACCAAAAAAGTTCCCAAGTCATGACTTCTTATGGAAAATTCTGATGTCAATGTTGGCTCTCAGAAACAGTGAGTGATAAAAGGCTCTCAGAGTAGATTTAACGACAGTCTCATAAGCTTATTTAAGGCAATGGAAGATCACCACTAAGACCTGGAGGGGCAAAAGTAGATTTACAATTGTGAGGACATGAAACATAGAAGTTTGTTCTTGTATTATTATTTATTAACTGTTATATTATTTTCTATACACGCAACCATAAACCTACTTTTGCCCCACCTTGTATACTGAGTTGTTCCATTTACACATCCATTCAACAGACCCGGTGACATCTTCCAGCGTATGATAAACACCTTCTTGGCCTTCATTTTCTTCATCCCAATAGTGGCGCTGGGACTAAACCTGCTCTAAGACATGGCTGCGAGAATCCCAGGCATGCCAGCCAGAAGTTTTATCTCTGACCAGTGCTTTCTTGCTAACCTGAATCACAACGTTGGCCCCAGTAAACTCAAAGGATGAGAAAACAATGAGACAATGAGATGACAATGACAGATGATACTAAGGGGACAAGTTAGTGGAATATGTCTCATTTTTGAAAACAGAATTGGCACTAATTAAAGAGAAATACAAGTTACAATTTATTACAAGCCAGGAGCCCTACACAGTAGAAAGGCAATTCAGGAAACTAAAAATATGTGTTTCTTCAGTTGCTATTTTGAATATCATTTTTCCCTGTATGATAATCCTCAGTAGGATTCAGAACATATGAGATGAACAAAACCCTTGTTAGCTCTTTTCTTTATTACAAAATCTATTCTTCACCATTTTGCACATTTTCTCTCTGTATTTTCCTATGGCTAGTATTTAAAAGCCACAAATTAACCACTTAATTTGTAAATAGATACCTCAGTTTAGTTTGGTTTTCTTTTCTTTTTCTTTCTTTGTTCTTCCAATTCATACAGATTCTGTGAACCCTGTGCAGGGCTGGGGGATGGGGGGAGGAGAGGGAGGAAAATGTGAACATCAATATGCCACCTCTTATAATGATGGTAATTTCGTTCATAAACATTCAACCATTGTTTATTGAGCCTCTATTATGTGCTGTTACTACTGGGCACAGAAATGAAGAGACAGAACTGAAATCTGGCAGCAGGTCATGTGATTCCCCCTCCCTTTTTTTCTTTCAATTAAATACAGTTGGAAAGTGAAAATAGGCATGTAAAAAGCTGGAGATAGAGAATGTTTCCATTACCAAAATTCCTCTTGGTACAAACATGGTACATTTTGGAAAACAAAATACTTGGAAGAGTCATTTTAGTGCGATTTCAGACACCAGAAGACAAACTCAAGTAAAATATTTTTCATTAAAGTGTTGCTAAGGATCAGAGGTCAGTTCAGTGTGGCCCTTTGTTTGCTAGGTCCATGGACAGATGAACAAGCCCGCCAGGAGTAGTAGTGCGAGAGCCCATGGCACTGCCCAGTAGAGGACAAGGGAGTTTGAAGACCTCTGGGAAAACTCAAAATAAGAAAGAGGCCGTAGAAAACAGTATGCAGCTTCCTCAAAAAATTAAAAATGGAACTCCAATTTGACCCAGTGATCCCACTTTTAGGAATATATCTTAAGAAACCCTAAACACCAATCAGAAAGAATGTATGCACCCCTATGCTCATAGCAGCACAATTTACAATAGCTAAGATCTGAGAACAGCCCAAGTGCCCATCAGCATATGAGTGTATGAAAAAGCTATGGTACATCTATAC
Organism: Pipistrellus hanaki; assembly: GCF_964339955.1. Taxonomy (NCBI): domain Eukaryota; kingdom Metazoa; phylum Chordata; class Mammalia; order Chiroptera; family Vespertilionidae; genus Pipistrellus; species Pipistrellus hanaki. The sequence goes on along the minus strand of NC_140505.1, from coordinate 53,285,339 downwards.
AATGGAATACTACACTGCTATAAAAAAGAAAGAACTCTTACCATTTGCAACAACAAGAATGGAACTGGAGAGTATTATGCTAAGCAAAATAAGCCAGCCAGAGAAAGATAAATATCACATGATCTCACTCATATGTAGAATTGAATGCACAAAATAAAAAGATAAACAAAATAGATCCAGATACATAGAAGCATGGAACAGACTGGTGAATTTCAGAAGGAAGGTGAGGGAGGGAGATTGGGGGGTAGTGATCAACCAGGAAACTTATATGCATATATGCATAGCCCATAGACACACACAGTAATGTGGTGAAGGCCTGGGAGGGACAGGTGTGGGGTGGATGGGGTCAATTGGGAATAAAGGGGGGGAACATGGGTAATATTTTCAACAATAAAGATAAATTTTAAAAAACAGAATGAAGAAGAAAGAGGATTCAGAGAAAGGAAAGCAAAGAAAGAAAGAGCAGCTAAAGCTCGGTATAGGCTAGCCCAAGGAAGAAGTCCAGTGAATATGTATATGTACCTAGTGTAATATATGTTTATGCTCCTTAGTATTCAATTCCTCTCCTACTCAATTTCCCACCACCACCCCACACATCCTCTTTCATATCTTCAGTAAACACTACAAAATACACACACACACACACACACACACACACACACACACACACACACACAAAAAGAACTTTGGTGTATATTGGATTTGTTGGCAAAACCAGAATGTACAATGTTCCAAATCTGGGTTGAGGCAGCCTGAAACAGGTTAGGGTGTGGCTGAGGGGACAACTGACATTGGGTTAGTTACAAACTCAAAACCTATAAGTAAAGCAGATCCAGGTTTACAGGAGCCTAAAGTAATACAATTTAAAAATAATCCACAAAAATACACAGTTAGCTCCAAGGTCTTGGAAGGAGCTCGTGTAAGTGATAGGTACCAAAACTAAAGCTTCATTTTTCTCAAAGTAAGTCCACCTCTTCCTGCAAGTCAAGCAAATTGTGGGGACTTTTCCTACAATAACTACAAATATTGTTTAAGACTTCTTTTCACAAAAGACAGGAACCTCAGAACTCTAGATATAGTAGAGAAAGGATGAGAATATATGAAAATAAAGTTGTTTGTAAAGTTAATATTTATCATTAGTTATCTTAATCATTGCTTATATACCCATCATTGACACATTCTTTTAATTATATGCATGTCTGATTATGTTACTATAATTAGATAGGAGCAGTTTATGTCATTACATTTTAATGCATGATAATTACCTAGTGTCAAGGTAAGTATATATAGAATGTTGATTGCACTGGTTTCTAGTTATTCTTGTTAAGATTTGCAGGTAATCTGCATTAATTATAGTGCATACTATTATTATGATATGGCTTTAAAATAAGAATGTAAATTGGGTGGTTTTTCTTAAATTCTCTGAATAATGAGATACGGTGTCTGAGAAACAAGATGTCATTATTGTCAGCTTGTTTTGACCATCCAAGTTTTCCTAATTTATATCCTCCCTTCAGCTCACTGCTTTTCCTATCAGAACTTATACTGAGAATCCATACAAAAGCATCAGAAAAAGAACATAATAGCAAATCAGAAGAAGTAGATTTTTAACCTACATATGTTCTTTCTACCTGCATTCATGTTGACTTTGTGTCAGATGATAAGGCTCAAGGGGTAGCAGGAAATAAAACTCCATTTGATGACACAGGGGATGCTGGCCCAGTCTCCCACCCCTTCTCTTGGCAACAACCTCGTTCTCTGAAGGATCATACCCTTTCCTGCTCTTCTAGTCCAAAGGGGGCTGTCTCAAGGGTATTGAAAGGGGGGGCATGTGACCCAGGTCAAACCAACTGGACTTTCTTTCCTGGGAGGCTGCATCTATCTATAACACTGGAAAACAGATGGAAACCATTGAAGCTGAGATTTTTTAAGGTCACTGTCCAAAGAACACACTGTCAATGAGTTTCTGACAGTTCTTTGGAGCTGTTCCAGCTCCTGTCCTTCCAGAGACTTGAGGATTCAGTAATTCCTTGGAATCTGTGAGCTATCCAGAATCCTTCCTACAAAGTCCTTATATGCTTAAATCAGAAAGCTGGTCTCTGTTGCTGGCAACCAATATGCCCTAACATGGGGAGAGAGGTGTTGACCTTCATGTAGAAGGCAGTCTAGCACAAAGTTCATGGAGTCTCACTCTCTGATTTTCTAGTTGTGAATCTCTCTATAAATCTCAGGGCTACATTGGAATGAAATCTGTAAACAGTCTTAAAGTAAAAATCCATCCTAACAAAACAAAACAACAAAAAAAGAACCTTTCATGCAAAATTTAAAAACATTTAGTTCCTTTCATACACCCAAATCTACCATAATAGCTCTAAAAATATAAGAAAGATGCAACATGAAAATAATAGAATCTTATATGGAAATTCCCAAAAGGATATTGTTATTTCAAATGTTAAAAGACTAGATGAATATTGGGGTTGAGAAAATATCTCTTATGGTTTGAGATATCACTGAGATTTTTTTCAATCTCCTTTAAAAGGAACTAATTTGCAAGTTTGCATTCACTCCTGGGGGACTTGGAATTTTAAAACATTCATTAAAAATAATTAATTTCTTAAATTAATTAAAAATCTTTTGGGCAGGTTTGCATCTGCGTGTTTGCATAACTCCAAAGAGATTAATTTTGACACATTGAAATTAGAAAACAAGTTACCTCTGATGGTAGCCTAAGTGTTTTCTCTACTTAGACAACAAAACAAGAGGATACTAAAACAGAGAATTGTCCAAGTGCAGCATTTTCCTAATGTTTTCATTGCCCAATAAGATACTCACATAGGCACAGAGGGAGAGAGCCCTCCGTGGAATCACTCTGAAGAGATCCCTTCTATATTAGCTCATGATGGAGGAAGGCTCTCCCCTGACCAAGACAGGACTTTAATTCAACAACTGCAGGGCATCTTCTCTACTGTGTTCAGAATAAAATTCCCAGAGTTGGACCAAACGTATTTCTAGACTTGCTTATGAAAACACTCTTAAAACAGCAATGTAAATCTATATGCAATGTAGAATTATATGAAACTAGAGGCCCAGTGCATGAAATTTTTATATGGAGGGGAAGGGAGTGGTCCCTCAGCCCAGCCTGCACTCTTTCACAATCCAGAATGACTGCCTCCTAACCGCTAGCCTATCTGCCTGCCTAATCGCTCTAACCACTCTGCATGCCTGTCTCATCACCCCTAACCATTCTGCCTGCCTATCTGATCATCCCTAACTGCCTCTGCCTCAGCCCCTGAAGTCTTGGCTTTGTCCAGAAGGATGTCTGGAATGATGTCTGGAAGGTTGTTCAGTTGTCTGGTCTAATTAGCATATTATGCTTTTATTATTATAGAAGATATTTCTAAATTGATAATAATTTAAAAATAACCTGTGGCTTTTTCTGCTTGTACTTCTGTAATTCAAATTAGGAACAAGCTCTGTCAAGAATTCGTTTATCTGATATTTTAGAGATTACTTATCAACCATATTTCAACCAGGGTGAGGGAGCAGAAAGCATATGGTTTTAGCAAGATTGATAAATGTCCAGATAATATTTACTGATACTAAGATTATGGAGATAATGAGTACTGTGATGTCAAAGAGAACTGCACATGATAAAAGCCTTGGTGACACCCACTTTTAAATCAAAGGTGAAGAGAAAAATTAATTGGGTTTTATTAAGATAGCAATGTGAGTTATGAGCTAGGGAGATGACCTCAGAAAATACCATTTGTTGTTCACATCACAGAGATGGTTCACCTGGCCATGTTTCCACATGGGCCAGCTCTGGGAAAGAATCTCAAGTTGTTTCTCTTCAGTCAGGTGTTAGGGTTTGTTCTTACATGTCCCGCGTACCCATAGGGGTCAAGGGCCTATATTCCTCCTTTTGTTTGTACAGCATTCTGTAGATGGGGTTGGGAGTGTCATTGGAACTTGTAACTGTTTTGGTTCATTACAAAGCGAGATCCATATTGAGGGATCCAGACAGAGCTAAACAGAAATCACTTTTTGCCCATCACATCAGTTCTTGATGGCAGTCCTCACCAGATATTCACTAGGACAGCTGCTCTGGCTCTTGTGCACAGAGTGTAGGAACAGTTCACACAGATGTGGATGGCAGGCATGACTGGCCACCATGCGCTCAATGGTGCTCACATGGCAGAAGTTGACAAATTCTCCAGGCTCCTCTGCTCTTCTTCATGCATTCCTCCAGGCCTATTCCCACAAACCTCCACAAGTACTAAAATCCATGCACTAAAATCTTGCACCACCCACCAATGCTGACCACACTAATTTAGTCTGCTGAGGCCCTTTATACCTTGTCTTCCCGTGTGTGTGTGTGTGTGTGTGTGTGTGTGTGTGTGTGTGTGAACTTTCTTTATTTCTCACCTACAAAGCTTTGCCTTCCTATAAATGAAATGTGCTGGGTTCATAGTGCACCCCAAACAATCTGCCATTACCAGCAAGTGGGAACAAAGTTAACATCTGGAATCTGTGTCTTCAGAGTTCTAGGTGACCCCAGAGCATGTAGTTTGGGTAAAATCCTAGTGATGTGCTCACCAGCAAATCTGTATTTGTTTTTTCAGGATACTCTCTGTTCTCCCAGCATCACTGACCTCTGACCTCACCCACTCTATCTAACCTAGACAGCTTGGTCCCAGTGTAAGCATGGCTTTTCTTGATAGTGGAGATGCTTTGGGTAGTTTTTGTTCAATACGCATGAGAAGCTGTCCTTGCCTAAAGACAGAAGTATTGTTGAATCACAATCTTCTGGCTTTCCATCTTCTTCCCCAAAGTCACTGAGTCTCTGAGATGTGAACAACTATATAGTTTGAGATGTAGTCTTTGTCTCCATATTTTGGACCCTCTCTTGTCCACACTCCCAACCCCTCCCACAGATCTCCCTGCTTTAACATCTTAATTCCTGTCTTTAAGATCTCTACCTTGCCTCATTATGAAATACAATCTCTTCCTTCAAAGCAGAGATCTTCCTAATAAGCCTCCATTCTTCTCATGTGAGATCATACAGCATTCCCTCTTCAAGAAGGGATTCAATACATCCAGCCCCTCTGTGTCTGCATTTGGGGTCTTTCCATATCCATCTCTTTCTGTGATAGACTTTCAGTCACAGTCTTATGATAGTCTTTGTTCCAAAATCAGCAGGGAGTTCTGAGAATTTGCTTCCTTGCCGCACATCATTTTTCTCATCGGGTCACAGCTCTGATTTCGAGCAGACTTGTTCCAACTCTCATCTGGGATTACATTAGTTTGCAGAGCAGATGTGCCTTATACAACGATTCTTCAGAATTCTAGTGGAAGTGTCCATGTGGAAGGAATATGAATTTCAACCATCACAAAAGGTGTTTGTGCAGAGGTAGAGCTTCCTCTATATCTCCTTAACTAATCCATCTTATATACTCTGTATCTTCTGCTCATGCAGAAAAGAATGTTAGAAGGAATGTTTCCGACTGAGTTGTGGCTGAAGCCCCAAAGTAATAGATGTCAACCATTCCCACATTTCCCTTCCCACAGTAATGGAGGTAGTGTGAAAACAAACAAACAAACAAGCAAACAAACAAAACTTGGTTATGAGAATAGTGGCCCCTAGGGAGGAGTGTAGATTCTTTCTTGTCATCTCTAATCAAGTGAGAAGAGCTTCAGTGGAGCAGTCACAAGCTTCCCCTGCACAGTTGAACTTTCTTTGCACTACTGTCCAGCATAGAGAGAACACGCTTATTAATTCTCACTACCTCAGATGGACTCCAAGGCAAGCCTCACAGGTTATCTGACATTTCTCAGCTAATGTCCTCCAGTCATGTCAGAGCTTCCTAAAACAAACATGTTCCAGTCATTCACGTGTGGTCCACTATAATAACTAAAACAGTGATCGGCAAACCGTGGCTTGAGAGCCACATGTGGCTCTTTGGCCCCTTGAGTGTGGTTCTTCCACAAAATACCACGGCCTGGGTGAGTCTATGTTCAAGAAGTGGCATTAGAAGAAGTTTAAGTTTAAAAAACTTGGCTCTCAAAAGAAATTTCAATCATTGTACTGTTGATATTTGGCTCTGGGACTAATGAGTTTGCCAACCACTGACAAATTTCACTGAGAGTGAAAGTTTCTGTCTCCCTTCCCTCTAGCCCATGGAAGGTGGGAGACTAGCTATGAAAAAAAGAGGCAGATAGCTGATTCTTTCTTCTTTATATCTGTCATCGCCTTCAGGAACACACCCTACATGCTGGCTTTAGCTTTTTACCCCTCAGGACTTACCGCAATGAGAGGGAGAGGAGCTAAAGACTGGAAAAGTGTTACTCAGTCTGGAATTGGTTTCCACAGAGATTGGCAGGTGTGTAGAATGGATCCTTTCTCCTGTTGATGTTTCTTCATAGGCCCTTTGGCAGCATACTGTATGCCAGTCCTACATCTGTCTGCTCTCAGATTCATCCCTTACACTTGCCCTGCTGTGTATTTCAGCAGAGCCTGTTTCTTTGGGTTTATCCCATTGAAGGCACTGAATGGGAATTAAAGATGGAAGGAAAGGAGAAGCCAGGGTACTCCTCGTGTCACTTCCCCTCGGGTGGCCTCTCCGGCAGTGGCTGTGTTTCCTCGGCAGCCCAGCTCCTTCTGAAGAGCCACTCTGATTCCACCTTCTTTCCAGCAATACCACCTCTCACTTTACCCTCTAACCTCAAGTTGCAGTGACTTCCTGTCTCACCCTTCTCAGAATTATCTCTCTATCCCCTATCTGGTTCTCAGCTCTTCTGTCATCTCTATTTTTAAAATCCCCTCTAAAAGCCCTGGCCAGGCGGCTCAGTTGGTTGGAGCATGGTCCCCTACACCAAAAGGTTGTGGGTTTGATTCCAGGTCAGGGCACATACCTAGGTAACAGGTTTGATCCCCTGGTCTGGGTTGTACAACAGGCAATGGATAGATGTTTCTCTCATCTCTCTCTCTCTTTCAAAATCAATTTTAAAAAATTAAAAAAAAAAAACATCCTCAGGTAAGAATTTTAAAAATTCCCTACCATAAATTTCCTTCACTGTAAAGACTTTCAGTTGTTTCTGTTTCCCTAGTTAGGCCCTGATGATTCACCCCAAGTTGTTTCTGTTTTCCTAGTTAGGCCCTGATGATTCACCCCAAACATGTACACAATGCATCCCCCGCTACTGGGGCCCTCACCTTCACTTTCCTGGCATGGGAGTGTACTCTGGCTAATCACTGAAGTTCCTCTCTCCATCCCTGGTCACTGAGGACCCCTGAGCATCCTTTATTTGAGGTTTTCTTTCCCTGAAAATGCATCTTGGATGGAATCTAGGATCAACTACATGCACATGTTCTAGATCTGGTCCTCAGGAAAAAGATACCATAGAAACTGTCAGTATAAGTCTAGTTATTTCCTATCTAAGCCTGGCATGCCACCTCTTCCCAATGCAAGCTCTGAGACCACGGCTTCTGTTTGAGCACTTAATGTAGGAATGTGATCCCAAGGTATGTAGGCGAGTAATGAGAGGATGAAACATCAGTTTCCTTATGTCTTAAAATAGCACAAATGTTACTGCTGTGTCTTAAAACAGCACAAATTATTATTTTATAGTCTTGAGGTCAGAAGTCTGCAGTCAGTCAGATGGGCTAAAATCTAATGTTTATATAGCTCTTTTGTGGGGGGGGGGAAGCCTCTGAAAGTACAATCCACCCCCTTGTTTTCTGAGGGTTTGTTTGTTTGTTTGTTTGTTAAATTCTAGAGGCTGCCAGTATTCCTTGGCTTATGACCCCTTTCTCACATCACTCCAGCCTCTTGCTTGTATCCTCACACCTTCTATTCTCTCAAACTCTACTACCTGCTCCTTATAAAGACCCTTGTGATTTATATTTGGCCCATCCAAGTAACCCAGGATAACCTATCCATTTCAAAATCCTTAACTTTATCACATCCAAAAAGTCCCTTTCACCATGTAAGAAAACATATTTACAATCCAGAGATAAGAACGTGACCATCCTTAGGATGTCATTATTCAGCTGATTTATTTCTTTTTCTCAGGCATGAGGCAAGCATTACTGCATGTTCTCTTTCTTAGAACCCTTCCCACTGGGCTCCAGTTGAAAAGGAAGAGCCCCATGGCCACATCTCATGGGGGAAGAAAGGGGAAGAGAGTGCAAACCTTTCAAAAGCCTAGAAAGGAAGAATCAGAATAGATCTTCAGTTACTGCCACAAGGAACTGATACAGAAAGAAGCTCCCAAAAATTGGACTAAAACAAGAAAGGCAGTTCAAGAAAGGAGTGTCTGTCTAGCTATTATTACTGAGAGTCCAAACTCTTCTCAGAGATCTCTAAGGAGAGAGGCACCAGGGAGAGAGCAGTTGAGCCCTGACCTGGCATATTTCTTTCTTTTTTTTATTAATATTCCCAGGATGACATTGATTAATAAAATTATAGCATTTTACATTTATATTTATGATACATGATCTATATATTGCATTGTGTGTCCACCACCCATATTCAAATCATATATTACCATATATTTGGCCCCCTTTGCTTTTTACTGCCTCCACCCTCTTCCTTCTAGTAACCACCTGGCTTGGTACATTTCTAAGATGCTACCTAAGTGACAGAATCAAGGGGTAGATAAGATAAGCTGTTCAGGTCACTCATATCCTCAAGAACAACCACTCTTTAACAAACAAGCATCTGGATTTGTTGAAAACCTTAGAGTGACTTCATTCTTCTACCACTTATGAGAAATAGCAGAGAAGCATCTGCTTGTTAATGAGGACTGAAAGTAGAGCAAAGGGCAGCAAGTCGTGTTGATAATCAAGACTGTACGCTAAGACAGCACTGTCTCACTTATCAGATATGCAAAGATTACAAGGAGAAAAGAAGTACAGTTTGGGAGCTGAAATGAAAAAAATGAACATTCTGAAAATTGCTTGGAAAATATAAATTGATAGTTTTTTGCAAGGTGAGTTGGCCTGATCTATCAAAATGTAAATGATATAAGCCCTTTGACCCAGAATTCTACTTATAAAAAATATATATCTTATAGAAATACATAAACAAATGAGCAAGAAAGCATATTAAAACATGTTTATTACAGCATTGCTTCAAATTACAAACCACCTGAGAAGTATATTTTGGGGAAAAATAAATTAATTTATTCTTTATATTTTGACACAGAAAAGACTCACAATATAGGGAAAATAAATGAGCAAGTTGCAAAAAATGGGTGTGTTATGATACAGTCTATATTTTTTTAATATATTTTTATTGATTTCAGAGAAAAAAGGCGATAGAGAAAGAGACAGAAACATCAATGATGAGAGAGAATCATTGGTTGGGTGCCTTCTACATGTCCCACACTGGGGATCAAGGGCATATGGCTTGACTGGGAATCAAACCATGACATCCTGGTTCATAGGTTGACACTCAACCATTGAACCACTCCAGCCAGGCCCAATTTATATTTTAAAAGATAATATCTGTATATGTGAAAGCTTATGTATGATGTGACTATAATGTCATGTCTTTGATAGGATATGGAACAGATTTGACATAATACTGTCACTGTTACAGCCATCACATCATCAGCTTCACGGGGAGAAGCTTTGACACTAAAACTATTCTAGTTATGTGACCACCTCCTGGTGAAAAGAGTGATTAGATGATAGGGATGAATAAGAGCTTGGTATTAATGAGAGTGCTATTCGTGATAAGAATGGAAAATCTATTGTCTTGAACAGAAGCTGTATATAATTAAATGCTAGATATGCCCAGTGATGTTTAGGTATTGTTGCTATTTTTTAACTACAGAGTTCTTAAAATCCATATAGATTTTTTTAAAAAAACAAAACTATCAACATATACTTTCCAAGCAATTTTCAAAATGTACATTTTTTTATTCCAGCTCCCAAAATTTTGCTTTAAAATCCTAAACTCTCTAGTTCCAAGTCCCTTTTCTATTAATATAATTTATTATGTGAGTTTTTAAAGCAAAACAAGATTCTTGAAAACAATTATTAAGCTATAGCAGGACAAGCGTGTATCCTATATAATAAAGAGGTAGTATGCTAATTGACCCTCATGCCCTCACAAGATGGCTGCCTACAACCAGGCCGGCAGGGGGTTAGAGAGAGATGACCAAATGACTGGACAAGCAGGCTGCATGAGGGGACCGGGCCAGCAGGGGTGTTAGTGAAGAACGACCAAAAACTGAACAGCAGGCTGCATGGGGTGACCAGGCTAGTGGGGGGGGCCATGAGGGGTATCCAGGCCTGCAGTAGGGGAGGGGCAGATGAGAGTGACCAGACCAGCAAGGGGGAGAATTGGGGGTGACCAGGCCAGCAGAGGGGGGCAGTTGGGTGACCAGGCCAGCAGGGAAGGCAGTTGGGGGCGATTAGGCTGGCAGGGGCACAGTGGGGCAGTTGGGGGCAACAGGCTGGCAGGGGGATGGCAGTAAGGGGTGACAGGCTGGTGGGGGAAAGCAGTTAGGAACAGCCAGGCCAGCAGTGGGGGAGCAGTTGGAGACAACCAAGCAGGCAGGGAGGTGAGTGATTAGGAGCCAGCAATCCAGGATTATGAGAGGGATGTCTGACTGCTGGTTTAGGCCTGATCCCCGGGATTGGGTTTAAACCAGCAGTCAGACATCCCACAAGGGTTCCCGGATTGGAGAGGGTACAGGCTGGCTGGGGGCCCTCTTCCCCCGTGTTTATATTTTGTGCACCGGGTCTCTAATATGCTTATTAAAAAAACTAAAAAGTCTGAAGATTCTGGCAAAATATGGCAGATGAAAGATGGATGTTGCTTTCTTGCAAAACCTCACTAAATAAAACTGGAGGAATAAAATCAAAATATAAACCCACAAGGACCAAGAGAATGTAAGAAGGCACAACAGTTGAAAAGAGGTGTCAACATATTATTGAAAGATGGAAATATGATTTTTTTTAAAAAATCTGAACAACAAATTGGTAGGGGGAGGGGGAACATGAAACATGTCACTTCATCCCACAAAACTGGTAAAGTCTCAGGCACTAGGACACAGTTGCCTCAGGAAGTTATTGGGCAGGCCACTGCAAACAGAAGGTATGAAAGCCTGCAACAGGGAGTTAGACCTCTAGGTCCCCTTTCTTACCTGACACTCCAGGCAGATGCTGCTGATCAGAGATCAGAAACAGGCTGCAGCCTCCTCTATTGCTTTACTGGTCATAAGATACTGAAACTCTCTCTGCAAGGGAGTTAGGGATAGGCTATTCTGTGGAGGGAGAATGGCAAAAAGCTTGAGACTGCAACCTGCATCTTTATAATCCTGGGAAAACCACCACTAAGATAGTGGAAAAGGCAGAGAAAAGGCTTGAGCCCTATGAAAGGAGAGGACCCGAGCCTTCTCTCAGGCAACCAGGATTGAGCTCCAGTACTGAGAAGTAAAGTTGTTTAATGACATTATTCTAGAAGATATAATGTCCTTTTGTAACTGGTTTTGCCCCACAGGAAAAATGACACTGGCCACCCTGGGAGAGGAAAAAATTTTTTAATCTACAATGGCTAAAAACATCAAATTTAAATTCTAGACTTGTACCCACTGCAGTCAGCAGAAAACCCTGCCAAACACAGACAGCTTACTTGGGAAATACCCAAAGCAGCAAAATCCTAGCATAAATATGCATAGATTTCTTGTCTTTGGAAGTAAATGAAAAAAAAAAAAAAAAAAAAAAAAAAAAAAAAAACCTGGGATATATTGTGGTGACCCCAACGTCAGGATGCACAAACCAATAACACCACAAGTTACAAAAGTACCCAGAAGTACCCAGGATTACAGGAGAAATACCCTTCCGCATATGAATTTTCCATTCAAATCCACTCAGATCAAAAGACACGGATCCCATAAAAAGTGCCTACTAAAACTGGTTACAAAAGTCTAAGACCAATCCGAAGAAGAAGATTTACAATTTGAAAATCTCAACAACTTTTACCCAGCTAGTTGGTAACAGTGAAACCTGAACTGTCAGATGGCCTATATCAGAATCTATCCTGACTTCACTGTATAGAGCATCTATTGTCACAGTGTAGTTATATAAATGCAAACACAAACCCTCAGCGGCTCACAATATAAATGTATTTTGCTCATGAGTTTACAGGCCATCTGGGTAGTCCTGCTGCTCTGGGACAGGCTTAGCTGCTCTTGGCTGGACTCACTCACGGTTCTGCAGTCAGCTGGGGCCTGGCTGTCTAAAATGGACATGGTATTCAGTTGGGATATTTCCTGTCTGACTCCTGTAACCCCTCAATCTAGCAAGCCAGCCCAGCATTGTTCCTATAAAGGAGGCTGGGGTATGAGAGAGAGAGAAGCAGCAGCACCCAAGGTCTCTTGGGGTCCAGACTCAGAATAGGTATATCTTAATATCTGCTGTATTTTGCTGGCCAAAGCAAATCATGGCCAGCTCAGACTCAACAGTGGGGTTGTAAACTCCACAGAGAGTGTAAACTCACCTGAGAGTATGTTTTTAATGGTTTTAGAGAGGGAGGAATTGAGACACATCAACATGAGAGAGAAATACACCATTGGTTGCCTCCTGTACACACCCCAACCAGGGATCAAACCCTCAACTTAGGTATGAGCCCTGACCGGGAATTGAACCCTCAACCTTTTAGTGTAGGGGATGACACTCCAACCAACTGAGCCACCCAGTCAGGGCTGTGAACCCCACCTTTTTATAGGAGGTGCTAAATTTCATTTGCAAGAAGCACACTTATAGGGAAGGGTGATAAATGGATGCCATTAGGGCAATTAATCTACCCCACCAGCCTCTTGACATAAGAGAATTAGTTCTGGGAGTAAATCAAAAGAATTTGGTTAAAGGCAATGTAATATCCTGAAAGAAGAAAAAAAAAATAAGGTGAGAAAACTGCTGAAATTTGAATAAAGTCTATATTTTAGTTAATAGCAATACCAATTTCCTAGCCCTGACAAATTCATCATGGTTATAAGATGTTAACACGAGGAGAAGCTAGGTAAAGCACACTATGTCGTCTTTGCAACTGCTTTGTAAAACTAAAATTAATTCAAAAAGAAGAAGTGTGTTTCTAAAGGAACATGACAAAAAAGAATGTGGAATACAGGCCATTTTGGCTTGCAGCACCCTTAACTGAATCACGCGAAGGCTCCGTCCTATATTCAGAAACCCCTGTGGCCTGGGAAAATTTGGCAGCATGTGGGGCTCTGCAGAGCCAGAGCAGGTGGCTTGGCCAAGGCCGGTCTCTGCAGACCTCCCAGGTCACAGCTACCCCGAGCCTCCGCTTCAGCAGGGAGATGCCAGCTCAGCAGGGCAAGTGGCTGTGCCAGCTCCCTTTCTCAGTGGAACTGAAGGGTGTTGACCTAGCTGGCTATGATGCTTAGAGCAAGTGCCACATGGCCACAAGGCCGAGGTGCTTGGGGATTCTCTTTTCTTCCCTTTTTAAGTGAGGGAAGTCCAGGCTTAGCCATCTCCTGCTGACATTGTGAGAGTAACAAATGTGACCTTCGCTGGGCAGTAGTTCTGAGATTAATATAAGGGCTAAATGAGACACATGAGACACCATCATGGTGCAATGCAATGAGGTCCATGGAGAGGACATGTGTTTCTTGTCTGTTCTGTTCTTGTCCTTCAGGAAATCCAGCCTTCCTCCCAAGGTGGTTATCTCCCCCAGTCCCACATTTCTGTGCCCCAGAGGTAGACATATGACACATCCCTGACCTGGTCGCTCAGAGCAACACATCCCTCTGGACACTGCAGTTGGTCAAATGAGAGGTAAGTGCCCCAAAGTGGGGTAATCATATTTGAGAGGAGGTCTCTGGGAAAAGAAGTTACCTTTCTGTCTCTAGTACTAGAAGCAGTTATAAAATACACTGTCTTAAACTCTCATACTTCTGGCCATAATCTAGTTTGACTTGCATTTCTCTCACATGCACCATAAGAATCCTGCCTAGGAAGAGTAATCTTAGTTGTAGGTTCTTGCTATTCATCACTTTGCATATTTCTTGCCACTCTTTTCTGGCCTGCATAGTTTCTGTTGAGAAATCAGCTGACAATCGTATGGGTGCTTCCTTGTAGGTAATTAATTGCTTTTCTCTTGCTGCTTTTAATATTCTCTGTCTTTTGCTCTTGGCATTTTAATTACTCTTCCCAGCAAAGCTATCATTCAGAATTGAAGGCCAGATAAAGAGCTTCAAAGATAAGAAAAAGCTAAAGGAATTCATCAACACCAAACCAGTATTATATGAAATGCTGAAAGGTACTCTTTAAGAAGAGGGAGAAGAAGAAAAATGTAAAGATAAAAAGTATGAACAATACATATCTATCAACAAGTGAATTTAAAAATCAAGTGAATAAAAAATTTGATGAACAGAATAAACTGGTGAATATAATAGAATCAGAGGCATAGAAAGAGAGTGGAATCACAATTCTTGGGGGGTGAAGGAAGTGTGGGGGTTCAGGAAGAGACTGGACAAAAATCGTACACTTACGGTTGAGGACAATGGGAGGGAGGTAAGGGCAGAGGGTTTGGTGGGAACCAGGTACAGGGGAGCTATGGGGGAAAAAAAGAGGAACAGTTATAATGATCTGAACAATTTAATAAAGATTTATTAAATTATAAAAAAATAAAAAAAGAATCCTGCCTAATGCAGATATCAGTACCCTAGTGTGGAGTGTTAGAATCAGCACACATTACAATGTGGGGTTGGTTGAAAACAGGTGGGATGCTGGGAAGTGGACATGGCTCTCCTTACCTAGGAAGAGGTCGGTACCTGGTAAGTGGTAACAGAGCAGCTGGACAGATTTTCCTATTTGTGTCCTTGAACTTAATCTGGTTCACTTCCTCATGTCTGCGGAACCAATTGTGACAAAGTTAAAATGGGTTGACCTTGTTTCACAGTCTTCAATACATTCCTAAAAGCTTCAGCCCAAGCTGGCCCTCCAAGAAAGAAAAGGGAAGGGTCCACATAGCCTCACCAGAAAGATCATTTCTTCCTCCAGAAATCCTTGTGAAGGCACAAAGACTAGTTTTCCTGATTCTCAGGGAGATAATACTGGGATGCAGGAAGAGCTAGAGTGCTGGGGAAACTTAATACCCCGGATCTTCATCAAACACTTCTGGCTATATGGTCCACACTTCAAAAAAGCAGAAATGTCCCCATCTTAAGAGACATGCAAGAGGATGAACCCACTTCATTATCCCACCCCACTATTCCAGGGGTAGGGACAAAGAGGCAACAGGGAAAGACTTATTGTTGAGAGACAGAAACTCTGAAACCAGTTGGGCTTCCATGACCAAGGCATGATTTCTGGGTTGCCAGCCCATTGGATTTCCAGAAACTGAATAGGCTGGCCTCCCTCTAAGATCTCCAGAAAGTGTCATCTCCAGAGACTCCACAAGCCCTCCAAGCAGGATCATGGTGCACTGATCAACTTCTAAGGCAGTCCATGGCCTCCACAACTGTAGTCCATGGCTACAGTTCTCCAGCAGGTCTTCCTGAACTGTATGGTAAATCCAAGGAAAGTATTGCAGGAAGCCATATTTTGTCCTGCCTCTATTACCCACTGTAGCATGATGGGCAATAAATTGAATACCTCATTTCATCTCATCTGGCTTGTGTGTCTAGCCCACAACTGATTCAGAATCTGGAAAGGAAGAAGGGTAAATAATTAAGTTCTACCAATTTCAAAGAGTTGGTACTTTCTTTTTAGGGAACAGTAGGGACCTACCACCAGGTGTAAGGCCGATAAAACCTGTGGTATGTTTTGAAGCTAACGTAGCAAAACAGTGATCAGTAGGAAAAGGGGAAGGCTGGAACAATGAACAAAAAATTGAGTAACTGATAGCCATAGGAAAACTAATACAGGCTTAAACTAATACAGGCTTAAAGATGAATAAGAGGTGCAGAGAGACACTGAGATCATGAAGAAAATGAAGAGCTTACCAACACAGACATCACGGCAAAAGGAGCACTCTCTGTAGGAGAGCAAGACTAAACCTTGTGAATTGTATATGGATACGCATCACTTGTTTTGTTTTTGTTGGAGGGAAGGAAGAAGCAGACAGCTGGAATTCTGTCTGAAACAGAAGGAAATATTTTTAAATCCCTGTTTATTTAACTCTCGAAAAGGATTTGTTCTGGAAATTGCCAAGCTGTATAGATGCTCTAAAGGGATTTGGGCAAGATATTCCCAAAATAATGCATGGTTAGCTACTGAAGTACAATCCGTGGGACCTTAAACCACAGCAGGCACTAGGAGCTTCTAGGTCTACTGCACAAGGTTTCAGGTTAGCTAATGAGGCTAATTACATTCTTGCTGGATTCCCTTCCACCTGGATGAGAGCATGGTGTTAAGTGGTCCTAAAGGACCCAGCAAACTATGGAAGCATGCAGACCAGAAACACTTGTAACGCATTTTCATGATTTATAAAAGCTAGAAGAGCTGATTACCTGCCCAAGGGAGTTGAGCATCAGTCTGTTCCTTCAATACCCCTTGTCTCACTAGAATTCTGTTAAACACCCCATTCCTCTCAGTGCCATACCTTTCCTCCTCTCTCACCAATTCATTTTAGTCCCTAAATAGTTCTACCTACTGGGGTGATGAATAAATACCCACTGGTCCCTGAGGCAAATGCAAATTCAGTTGGCAGTTACAGTTTGCTATCATGTAGGGCCTATGCAAGGGTTAAATGAAATTTTGCAGAGTAAGCTTAGATCCTGCCATAAAATGAGCAATCACATATGGTGGCTATCCCCATTACATACAGCATTGAACATTCTGGCTTTAGCTACAAAAGAGTACATATAGCAAAAAGACAATTTGCTATTACAAATATCTGGTAACCGACACCGATTTTCACTCCAGCCTATACTTCTTTCTTTGATGCTTCTCCAGGATTTTTCATAAGGATTCAGGAACTTAGATGCTTCATTAAAAAACTTAATGTTAATCCAAACCACCCAAGCATTCTTTGGCTAGGTCCAAGGTTGTCATTCACTAGCATGCTTATGCTTCCAACCCTTGCAAAGAGCAAAGTTTGTTCCTCATCATCAGTAGGAAGACTTCAAGTCCTTTCCCAGAAACAGCTTAAAGTTTTCTCCCCAGCTTGGCCAGCTACCCTTGAATTCAGGGTTTCCACCCTAGAAAGAATGTGGTTTGTCCAAGTGGAATGAGTCACTGAATTCTAAGCAGAAAAGTTTTCATCAATTTAAGAGGAAGAGTGGAGACTTCATTTCTGTGGTGAGAGTGCTTAAAGTGGAGCAGGACGAGAGCCATTCCATCTCACATTCATTGCCACGCCTTGCTGCAGAGAGGAAGGGAAGAATTGGCAAAAGAGAAAGGATATTTTAACTCGGGCAACTGGCCATTTGGCTTTGTGGATTTACCAAGTAAACTGGGCCAAGAAAAAAAAAAAAAGAAAGAAAGAAAGAAAAAAAAGGTCCTTGAGAATTGGTATGGAACGTTAAGCCCCTCTATGGTGCTCATTAAACGCTTGGCTGTCTGTAGGGAGCCCTAGACCTCATCAAGTCCTGCTGCCCTGCTTGTGGCTGAGCTCTGGAAACTGCATCCTATCTCTACCATCTTTGAACTCTATCCATAAAGCTATGTCATTATTTTTAAGATTTGCAACAGTTCATCATCTCTCCAACATAAATCATGTGAAGATGAGGTTTTTGTTGAGTAGTTTGTTGCAATAATGCATTTTTCAGATGGATTTATGAATATGTGAAAATCTAGGCTTTTAAAAAATATATATATACTAGTGACCCGGTACACAAAATTCATGCATGGAGGGAAGTTTTCTCAGCCCAGCCTGCCCCCTCTCACAAACTGGGAGCCCTCCGGGATACCTTACTGATGACTTAGGCCCACTCCCTGGAGGAAGGGTGGGGAAGGAAGGGACCTAAGCCAAAGTCTGGCCTCCATCTGCAAGAGGCGACCAGGCTGATCAAGGGAAAGCGCCGGCCCCATTACCCTGCTTCTGCAGCCACTGCCAACCACAGCAGCTGCCAAGGTGTTTTCATCGACATGGACTCTAGTCCCTTCACCATGAAAAAATGACGACTTTCTTTAAGCATTTTCAAGATGTGTCTTTCATAGGATATGACATTTCTTTGTTTTTCTTTTTTTTTTTATCTGCACCTGAGGATATGTTTTTATTGATTTTTAGAGATTGCAGAAGAGAGAAAGAGATGGAGAGACAGAGAGAAACATCAATGTGAGAGGGATACTTCGATTGATTGCCTCCTGTATGAGCCCTGACCTGGGCCCTGGCCAGGGAGGAGCCTGCAACCTAGGTAAATGCCCTTGATCAAAATCAAACCCAGATCCTGTGGTCAGCAGGTGGAGGCTCTATCCACTGAACCAAACTGGCTAGGGTATGATATGACATTTCTTTTTTTTATTATTTAATAGATCTTCATTGTTCAGATTATTACAATAACTCCCCCCTATAACTCCCCTCTACCCAGTCCCTATCCCACCCTCTGCTCTTACCTCCCTCCCACTGTCCTCATTCATAGGTGTATGATTTTTGTCCAGTCTCTACCTGCACCCCCCCCCATTCCTATTTTCCCCTGAATTATCAGTTCACTCCCTTTCTGTGCCCCTGATTCTATTATATTCACCAGTTTATTCTGTTCCTCATATTTTTAATTCACTTGATTTTTAGGTTCACTTGTTAATAGATATGTATTTGTTGTTCATAATTTTTATCTTTACCTTTTTCTTCTTCCTCTTCTTGAAGAATACCTTTCAGCATTTCATATAATACTGGTTTGGTGATGATGAACTCCTTTAGTTTTTTCTTATCTGTGAAGCTCTTTATCTGACCTTCCAATCTGAATGATAACTTTTCTGGATAGAGTAATCTTGGTTGTAGGTTCTTGCTATTCATCATTTTTTAATATTTCTTGCCACTCCCATCTGGCCTGCATAGTTTCTGTTGAGAAATCAGCTGACAATGGTATTGGTGCTCCCTTGTAGATAATTAACTCTTTTTCTCTTGCTGCTTTTAATATTCTCTCTTTGTCTTTTGCTTTTGGCATTTTAATTATGATGTGTCTTTGTGTGGAGCTCTTTAGATTCCTTTTGTTTGGGGTTCTGTGCACTTCCTGAATTTGTAAGTCTATTTCTTTCACCAGGTGGGGGAAGTTTTCAATCATTATTTCTTCAAATATGTTTTCAGTATTTTGCTCTCTCTCTCTTCTTCTGGCACCCCCATAATTCTGATGTTGTTATGCTTGAAGTTGTCCCAGAGGATTCTTACACTATCTTCAACTTTTTGGATTCTTTTTTTTTTTTTTTTTTGATTTTCTGGTTGAGTGTTATTTTTTTTTTTTTTTTTTTTTTTTTTTTTTTTTTTTTGCTTTTTTGTATTTCAAATCTTTGACTTGATTCTTACATTCCTCTAGTTTGCTGTTGAGTCTCTATATAATTTTTTTTTTTATTTCAGTCAGTGTATGTTTAATTTCTAGTTGGTCCTTTTTCATATCCTCAAGGGTATGGCTAAATTTATCGGCCTTTTCTAGGAAATTATTGAAAAACCTTATAACTGTGGTTTTGAATTCTATATCCAGTCATTTTTCCCCTCCATTTCTTTTATTTGTGATCTGTTACTTTGTCTCCACATTTTTGCTACTTCCCTGAGTTGGTAGAGTAGCTTTGTGTGCTAGGTTTCCTATATGGCCCAGTGGGTCAGACACTATTGGTAAACCCCTTTGTGAATAGCCTTGTTGTAGTTAAGTCTTGATTATTGTTGGTATCACTGGGAGGAATTGACCTCCAGACCAATTGGCTATGTTTATCAGCTGTGTGTATGCCAGGAGACCTGTAGTTAGAGATAGCCTCACAGGACCAGACTTGCAAAATTGCAAAAGCCTTGTGCTCAGCTTGGAGGAGACAGAGTCTAAAGGCTAAGCAGACAGTCTTGGCTTCCCATCAGCCCTGCCCTTGCATACACGCCTCCAGACCTCTGCCTTCTGAGGCTCCCCTGAGTTTCCACCTAATAGTCCAGATTCCTCCAGGCTTACTCAGAACTGGGGTTCAGTACAGTCAGGAACTTCCAATTCCCTTCCACTAGGGAGATCTAGTGGCAGCCTCAGCAGTCAGTCTTCTCTGCACACCTGCCTTCAGACTCCTGCCTGCCTTGGTTTCCTCAAGTCTCCATGTGCCTTTCTCTCTACCTCACAGTCCAGGCTCCTCCCATATGAGACTGGGTCCACGGGGTTTCGCCCAAAACTGGGGTTCAGTGCAGTCAGGGGCTTCCTTTCCTCTCCTGCCAGAGAAAGCCAGCCTTTCCTCTCTGCACAAGTGTCTCTGTACTTCAGTCTTTTGCAGCTCCTTTGATTTTCCGTGAGCTTTTTTCTTTCCTTCTAGTTGTAGAATTTCTACTCAGCCAGCTTTCTTTTGGTTCTGTATGATGTCAGTTCTGTCTTTTAGTTGTAGTTTTGAAATTGTTGTGTGAGGCAGCAGTTTAGATGTTTATCTATGCCGCCACCATCTTAGTTTCTCTCCAGGATAAGACATTTCTTAGCCCCTCCAGTAATGGACCTTTGTTTTTTCCTCCAGGAGTGTGTGGAAAAACCCTAGATCACCTTCTTGGATTCTTATTACCCAAGTTACCAAGAATACTGCAAGTGGCGGTGTTCAAGGAGATTACCCAATGAGCTGTCAGAAAAGGTGTATATGCTGGAACTGATTTGGCTCAGTGGGTAGACCATGGGCCTATAGACTGAAGGATCCCAGGTTTGATTCCTGTTTAGGGCATGTACCTTGGTTGAGGGCACATCCCTGGTGGGGAATATGCAGGAACCCACTGATCAATGTTTCTCTCTTAATGATGTTTCTGACTATCTATCCCTCTCCCCTCTTCTCTATAAAAAAAATCAATAAAACATATTTTAAAAAATAAAAGGTGCTTCCTCTGCAGCTCATGTGGCAGAGGACCCCCTGCATTCTGTCCACTGGGCTAGGGGCATGTCCCCGCCACCCAGGGGGGCACATCCCTGAAGCCAGAAGCCAGCCCTGCATCATGGGTGCCAGACTGGAAGGCATGTGGGGACCCCTGGGCCATGCATAATGGCAGCTTCTTGGGTCTCCACACACCCCCAAGGCCAGCAGCCATCCCTGCTTTGTGAGAGCCAGGCTGGGGCATACAGAGACCCCAGGCTGCATAGCAGCAGCCACTGGGGTCTCTGAAACCCCTCAAGCCAGCTGGGGGCATGGACCCGTACTGCCACTTGGCACCTGCGCATGAGTAAGCAGCAGTGGGGCAGGAACATCCACTGTGCCATCATGGTCCGGAGTGGCTGGGGGCATTCTAGGACCCCAGACACTCAGGGCCTAAGCTTGGGCCTACAGGCTAGGAATGGCCTGGATCCTGAGGATGTTCCTGGGACCCAGCCTGCTCACCACCTGCATATGCAAATTAACCCTCCATCTTTCTCTGGTTAATTTGCATTTTCACTCCTAATTGGCTGGTGAGCATAGCAGAGGTATGGTCAGTTTACATATTTCTCTTTTATTATATATTATAGGAGATATATATATATATATATATATATATATATATATATATATATATATCATTGCTGAGGATGGGTCAATTTAATTTTGTCAATGCTCTTCTATATAACATTTCACTGAATCATTACATCTATCTTGAGAAAGGTGAGGTCAATGATATTTGTATATTTTGATGAAATCATGTAGCAGATTTGTAGTGAACACCTATTAGAATGAAAGCTGCTTTGGGAGGTGCTTTAGAAAATATGAAGCTGAGTAACACAGTTCCTACTCTACTAGATTTTAATGAAAGAAGAAGAAGAAGAAGAAGAAGAAGAAGAAGAAGAAGAAGAAGAAGAAGAAGAAGGAGGAGGAGGAGGAGGAGGAGGAGGAGGAGGAGGAGGAGGAGGAGGAGGAGGAGGGAGGAGGAGGAGGAGGAGGAGGAGGAGGAGGAGGAGGAGGACGAGGAGGAGGAGGACGAGGAGGAGGAGGAGGAGGACGAGGAGGAGGAGGACGAGGAGGAGGAGGACGAGGAGGAGGAGGACGAGGAGGAGGAGGAGGAGGAGGAGGAGGAGGAGGAGGAGGAGGAGGAGGAGGAAATAAAAGCACCTATAACTACAATACTAAGTGGGCTATGAAAAGCTTTTGGGTTGCTTCCCATCAACTAATGGAAAGACAATGAAGAGTTACATGCAAAAGAGAGACATGATTGTAACTGCATTTTAGAAAGATCAACCTGCTGGCAGGATGTAGAATAGATCAATAAAAAGGGAGCAAACACAGCAAAAAGCATTAGGAGGCTAGTGCAATAATCTAGACAACACAAGAAGAAGGCCCAACCTAAAGCACTGAATACAGGGTGGATGAAAAGAATGCATAAAAAGGTCAGGGAAAATTCATAGTGCTGGTGGCAAACGATTGATTGATGAGGGATACTGAGGGAATATGAAAAGGAGCATCGAGGTCTCTGCTTTTGGCAGTGGGGTGGGGAGCAGTAGCACTCATCTTAGGAGAGTATGGCAGAGACAGCCATGGAGAGGCTTGTAAGCAGAAGAACAGGACTGAGGCAGAAACCTGACAAAGAAACAAAGATTACAACAGGTTAAGTGGCAAGACATCTCGTTAGTGTCAGAGCTGGAAATAAATGCAGGTCTTTGGAGCCATGGTCCAGTCCGTGCAAGGAAGAGGAACCTTGCAGCTTCTCAGAATTCCAAATATGCACTCCTCTTTCCAATAAGTCTTTTACATCCCCAGCCTTAGCATTTAACTTGAGCCGGCTATTTAGCACATAAAGAGAATGGATGGCTGCTTTACTATTTGTTTAGTAATAACCAAAGAGCCCAGCCCATGTTGTTCTAATCATAAATGCTCAAAAAAAAATACCCTAATTGCTAAATGTAGATCATGCCAGTGCTCTTTAAGCCTTCTTCAAAGGATGTGGAATGCTTTAAAAATGATAAAACGGCTTGGAAACACAAGTTTATAATAAGAGATGCATTTACTGAAGTTATATTCTGTGACAGCAATTAAATTGTCTTCACAAATAACTATTTGATAGATGAGGACACTGAAATTCAGAAAGGTTAGTCGATTCACTGGCACATGGTGGCATCAGAATTTAAGCACAGATCTAACTCCAGAAACTCAGTTCTTAAATAGTCTGCTATTCCGCCTTCGGAATAGCTTGATAGAGAAAGTTCGAAAGAAGCTGGAACGAGCAGCAGGGTTTATTTAGTGTAAAGGCTATGAACAGTGATTTCTCATGGCTCTAAAGGACTTTATAGCAAACAGTCGTCTTTCACTCAGAGTCACAGTGAAAACCTAGCAACTCAAATCATATTCCCAGTTGCAACCTACTGCTTGGGAAGAACAAGTTCCTTTTACACTGGAAGTAAAGATTGAAAAGGACAGAATGAGAGGGGGGTGAACTGCCATTAACCTCACTTATTTTAAACTAGAGGCCTGGCCCTAGGCCTGGACTGCACTCAGTACCATCTTCCCCGACTGCCCACAGCCACCCCTGTCTTCTGCTGACACCCACCCACAGTCCCCATTTTCCATTTGGCAATCAGGAGCCTGCCGGCCAGGGGGAAGAACCGAGAGGTCAACCGTTCCCATCCACTCGCCAGTCCTGCCCCCACCGTGGGTCACCCTCTGTGTGTGGGGCAACTGGCAGGCAAAGGCCTTGGCATGGTGCCCCAGCATCCCCCACCATCCACCCCCATTTCTCCATTCGCCATCAGATGATGGGAGCCTACCAGCCAGGGAAAGTGACCAAGATGGTCAGTGTGCCTCATAGTGACTGGTCGAGTGGTCATTCTGGTAGTTCTGCCATTAGGGTCAATTTGCATATTACCCTTTTATTATACAGGATAAGCACTTTGATAAACAAAAACAATCAGCAAATTCAAATAAACCACATTTTAACCAGCCAGTGTGTTTTATGCGCACGTGTGCTTGTGTGTGTGTATGTACTTACACAGAATTTGAGGGGAAGCACTGGAAAACTAAACACTCAATGTCAACATGAAGCCTTGGGCTTCCTCGTTAACTTCTCAGAGCTACTATTTTCATGGTATAAAATATAATATGTTGGCTCTTCCTTTTTATTAAGGCCCTTAGGTAGATTGTCTTATGAATGCCATTATTTGCTAAAGTAAATGTAATAGAGAAATTCCCATAGAAACAATATGATGACTTTTTTAAACACACAGTTATCTGATGTGATTTTACCTCAACATCTCCCTTTCACATGTTTATTTTGACCAGGCAATGAAGTTTAAATCTGCTTCTTTTATAATACATCCCTTGAGAAGAAGGAAATTTGAGCTTAATGAGAGGTAAGGCTCAAAGGAGAGTAACTCCTATGAGGGGCTAAGAATTCATATCAGTTAAAAAGGAATTATGGTAAAGAAGAACCATGAAAAAATATACCATGATCAAAGCAATATCATGATTAGAGCAAACATTTTTTTTTTACTAGTGCTCATTCTTTAATTTTTTGCCAATAGTCTTGACCTAATGTTCTTGGTTTCCTAGCACTGTCTGAATTATATCAAATTATTAGCCCATTATAATATAAAATTAGGGAGTCATATGGTCAGTCTCATCAGTTGAAAAGCAATCCTATATAATAAAGAGGTAATATGCAAATTGGTCCTCATGCCCTCACAAGATGGCTGCCTACCACCAGGCTGGCAGAGGGTTAGTGAGGGATGACCAAGGGACTGAACAAGCAGGGTGTGTGGGGTGACCAGGACAGCAAAAGGAGTAGTTGGGGGTGACCAGACTGGCAGAGGGGACAGTAAGAGGTGATGAGGCTGTCGGGGGTGGGGGGGGCGGTTGGGAGCAATTAGGCTGGCAAGAGGGGCAGTGAGAGGTGACTAGCTGGTGGTGGTGACGGGGATTGGGACAACCAGGCCAGCAGGAGGGGGGCAGTTAGGGGTGACCAGACTGGCAGAGGGGGACAGTTGGGGGCAACCAGGCCAACAGGGGGGTTAATAAGGGGTGATCAGGCAGGCAGACAGGTGAGTGATTAGGATCCAGTAGTCCAGGATTGTGAGAGGAATGTCCATCTGCCAGTTTAAACCAGTTGTCAGACATCTCCCAAGGAGTCCCAGATTGGAGAGGGTGCAGGATGGGCTGAGGGAACGCCCCTCTCATGCATGAGTTTCGTGCATCAGGCCTCTAGTCTATAATAATAAAAGCATAATATGCAATTCGACCAAATGGCCGAATAGCAGAACACCTATCTGGACAACCTTCTGGATGAAGCCAGCACTACGAAGGCCTGCCTGCTCTTGCACAAATTTCATACATCGGGCCTCTAGTGAGTTATATATAACTATTCTAAAATGAAAATGTGTTGATTCGGAGGAGGAAGTAAAAGAAGAGAATGCTAGAAAAAGGACAAGGAACAGGACAAGGGAACAACTTACAGGCTTATGGAACAAGATTCATGGTAAAATTTTATGTTTAAGTTGCTAAACACGCAAGACAATTGAAGTAGTTTAAGAAAGGAAAAGTGAATAGTAAATCTCAAAGATGCTATCACTATATCTATTTAAAACTATAAGTTAAATTAGCCAAAACCGGTTTGGCTCAGTGGTAGAGCATCGGTCTGCGGACTGAAAGGTTCCGGGTTCGATTCTGGTCAAGGGCATGTACCTTGGTTGCGGGCACATCCCCAGTGCGGGGTGTGCAGGAGGCAGCTGATTGATGTTTCTCTCTCATCGATGTTTCTAGCTCTCTATCTCTCTCCCTTCCTCTCTGTAAAAAAATCAATAAAATATAAAAAAAAACCTATAAGTTAAATTAATATGATACTTAGTGAAATTAAAGGCACTTCAAAGAAAGAAAATAAAAAATATTAAATAAAGCAACATGATCATCTCAATTATATGCCAACCCTTAAAATATTATGTCAAGTTGATGAGGTAAGAGCAGCTTCTTTCAGAATACCCAAACCTAAAAGAAAAATTACTTATTGACATGATAGCATTATCTGAGATGCTATGAGCTTGTTCATCATATGTCTTATAAGACAAAGGTCTCCAATAGAAAAATAATTTTTAAAAAACTCTCAGTGCTGCAAATGAAGTGTTAAAGAAAATAAAGTATTCAGTATAGAATCACCAAAGATATTACAAGAAATTATTTACAACCAGAGGCCGGGTGCACAAATTTTGTTCACTGGAGAGGGGTCTCTCAGCCTGCCTGCACCCTCTCCAATCCGGGACCCTTCTGGGGATGTTCAACTGTCAGTTTAGGCCTGATCCCTGTGGGCCTAAATCATCAGTTGGACATCCCTCTCACAGTCTGGGACTGTTGGCTCCTAATCACTCACCTGCCTGCCTGATCACTCCTAATCACTCTGACTCTCTGCCTGATCGCCCCTAAACCCTCTGCCTGCTGGCCTGATTGTCCCTAACTGCCCTCCCCTGCTGGCCTGATCACCCCTAACTGCCTCTGCCTTGGCCCTTGCCACCGTGGCTTTGACCGGAAAGAAGACTGGACCACCAGAAGATATCTAGTCGACCTGGTCTAATTAGCATATTACCTTTTTATTTCTTCTGTAACTAGTAGTTTCAGATTGAAAAACTTGCTATAACTTACCATAGAATCATAGACTAAGAAAAAAAAAAACCTGTCTAAAAATTCACATTCTTCCTGACAGTAATGGTTTTGAACCAGGCAAGATTTATCCCTATTTAACCTTTTCTTTCAAGGCTCAGAAAAGGAGATGCTACCATAAGTTTTAAAAATGCCTATCCATTAGTCCCAACAACCTTGAAAGATCATTTTTAACTCTAACACAGGACCAATAAAAACACAATAACCTCAGGAAAGACATTTTTTCCTAAATACTATTGTCTTATGAAATTGGATTCATTTGTTGCCATCTTCTTCTGATTACAAAATACAAATTCAGGTATTTGTAGCCTGTTTTGCTAAAACAAAAAATTATTTAGATAAAGTAAAGTAAAGAGCCTGGGAAAGACCCAGACAAGCACCAGTCTGGCTCCAAGGAGACTCCATGTCTCCTGTAAGCAAATTATGAAGGGACTAACTTGCCTGATGAATCAACAAAGCTAATCCCCATCTGGAAATGGCAATGCAGGAGTGTCTAACACTCCTGTGCATTATCTGTAGTTGCAATTTTCAACCCTAGGCTTGGAAAAGGCCCTTCACAGCCCAGCTTGTTTGCAACAAAGAAGATGAAAAACAAAGAGAAGTTTTCTTTATTTTAAATCAATACTTCAATGTGCAGTGATGGATGAAAATTAAACTTATTGTGGTAATCATTTCACAATATCTAATATATCAAGTAATTATGTTGTACACCTAAAACAAATACAATGTTATATGTCAATTATTCCTCAATTTATAAATAGTCAATATAACACATCTAAGCTTAAAATACATATTTCAAAAATCTTGACAATAGAAAAATTATACTGTGAATAATAAAAAACTGAAGGAGAGGTGAAAGCTGAAGGGAGGACATGTGCTAATTTTCTAATCTGTAGAGCCAGGAGTCAATCAATACTGTCCAAAATTTAAATCTGTAGTTTTGAAAAAATTGCTACATTCTATTTCCTTAGCAAGTTTCCTTGAGAGCAAATGTGTCTTAGAGTAGAAATTTATCTGAAGTTCAGCAATACTTTGTTTTAATTATTTCTTTTTTGTTAAATTAAAATAAAATAAAACTTAATGCATATTATTTTCAAATAGCATGCATAGCATCCCATATTTCTAAAAGTGTTTATATTTCTACATATGAATCTCTCTATATACATAGGTAGATATAGGGGGAAAACACTGGTTATTTTTGCATGGCAAAATTTAGGAAGATACTTAATTTCAAGTTTGCATTTTTCAATATTGCTTGTTATTTTATGATGAGCAAGAATAATTTTAAAAGATATTGTCAGCATTCTTCATATGATTTGTATTCTGAGAGAAGGAAAAATAGGAGAAGGAGAAAGAAAGGAGAAGGGGATGTGTGGGAAGAGAAAGAAAGATTCAGTGCATACTAACAGTCCTGGAGGGAGACATGAGTAACACATGCCCTGGCCAGTGTGGCTCAGGTGATTGAGCATCATTCATACACTAAGAGGTCTCCGGTTCGATTCCCGATCAGGGCACATGTCAGAGTTGTAGGCTTGATCCCCAGTAGGGAGCCTGCAGGAGTGAGAAAGTGTAGAGCATGCTTTCACCACTAAGAACTATCATGGAAACTCACTAAAGTAAAACTTCATTTCAGAATGGAATCCTCAGCAGAACAGCAATCATAAATATGAAAGAAGTGAAATTTGCCCAGGGTCCTGCTACAGCTTATCCTCTAGATCTCTCTGCCCCCCAATAGAATACAACCAATTCTACCTCTGCTTCCTCTGTCCTGGTAATGGGTGATAATAGGTCCTAATGGGAAATAATATGTACATATGCAGTTCATTCTTTCCCTTGAAATTTTTATTTGGTCAGCCTTTTGCCAGACATAATGTCTTAATATAAAGACATATTCTAGTACAAATGCCAGGCAGTGGTGGGAATGCTTTTAAAAGGGGAAATTGAGACTTTTCAGGACTTGTCAACTGTCAAGACCATCCTGCTACAAAACAAAGCTCTTCATTTCAATGTGAGGATTTTTGACTCCATGGTTCTGACATGCAGACAATTGTGATTTTTTCCTCCAACCTTACGTATTACCTTACACATGAAGAAGGGAATCACAGAATACAGAGCAATCGGAGAAGATGAGTTGCAGGGGTGGCATAAAGCCCATGCTCAGATAAGGATCCAGGATAATGTATAACAGAGATGAAGTGTATCTATTGCATACATTATACAGTGATTTTTTTTGTGATAAAAGTTTAACATTGGTTTTTAAGGTCATAAAATTAGAATGAATATCCAATTGTCCACAGCAGCAAACTATAATATCAAGATAACAGGTACCCATTATAATGCACTGTGGGAAAGCTAGCATGTCAAAAGAAGTAAGGTAATAGTCAGGAATCTTTGACTGTAATTGAAAGCAGCCCAACTCAAGCTTGCTAGACAATAAAAATAAAAATAAAAAGATGGGCTATACAACTAGGAAGTTTAAAGGGTACAACTAGCCTCAGGCAGGGTTGCAGCCCAGCAGGTAAAGACATTTTCAAGATCCGGTCTCTCCTATCTGTGTTGGTGTCAGGGGACTACTACCCACCAGTGTGGCAAGGACGGCCACCTGCAGCTCTAGGAGTACATAACGCTTTCAGCTAGTGATCCCAGCAAAAGAACCATGCTTCACTCCAGTCAGTTCCCAGAAATGACTTTGTTTAGTATATTCGTTTACTAGGGCTGCCATAACAAAGGAAGGCTTAGATAACATAAATTTATTTTCTCACAGTTACAGAGACTAGCCTCACACAAACACATGCTGGTTAGAAGAAGAGAGCAAGAGAAAAATGGCTCTGCATGCTTCCAGAAATTTGTTGTGAACCTGTCCTCAGTTCTGTGCTAACCTCACAGGAAAAGAGAAGTAAGGAATACCCCATCCCTCTTACCAATGAGTGCAGCAGTCAGAGAGAAAAGGGCAATACACCAAAAACACAGGGACCTTACCACATGGACCAGCCTATTCAAGTGATTGCAGGCTTTCCACCGATCATGACAGCTCCTTTTCATCTGTTGGGGTAGCTTAGGTAAGGAATAGAAAGAACAAGTTTCCTTCCCAAGCCTTCCCCAAGTGGGAACAAGTGTTAGAAGGCAGAAATGTAGGTACATGTCTATTTCTTTCTCTGTGAGCTGAGCCAGGAGCATAATCAGGGGAACATGCTCAGGGGGACAGTTAGAGGCGATCAGGCAGGCAGTATCTTCAACAGAGGGAAGAAGCATGCCTGTGGGAAATTTTAGAGACCACTGAATTGGGGACTGAGAAGACCTTTTTGATGCCCCCACCATATCCCCTCTGCCCATCCAGGAGGTAACTAATAGGCCATTCATGCTCGGATGGCTCTTTGTATCTCTCTGCCTGTGCCAGCAGTCTCCGACAGTGGGATAAACTTGGCAGGCTGGAAATTGCCCCAGGAGGAACCCTTAATGAATGAGAAGTAGGAGTAGATGGATAAATGCTCTGCAGTAGAAGGATTCTGAGATGTTTGCCACTGTCTCAGAAATTTCCCAGAAGAACTGAGCCCCAATTCCTCATAGCAGCAGTCCACTCAATACCACAATTTTCTTCCTTTCCTACCCTAGCCAGTTTTGCTCAATGGATAGAGCATCAGCCTGTGGACTGAAAGGTTCCAGGTTCAACTCTGGTTAAGGGCACATGCCCAGGTAGCAGGATTGATCCCCAGTGGGGGGTGTGCAGGAGGTGGCTGATTGGTGATTCTCTCTCATCATTGATGTTTCTATCTCAATGGGGGTGGAGGGACGAGCAGTTGGGGGCAACCAGGCTGGCGGGGAGGCGGGGCAGTTAGGGACAATCAGGCCCACAGACAGAGGAAGTTGTGGTTATAAGGCTGACAAGGGGACAGTTTAGGGCTATCAGGCAGGCAGGCAGGTGAGCAATTAGGAGCCAGCAGTCCTGGATTGTAAGAGGGATGTCCTGGATTAGAGAGGGTGCAGGCTGGGCTGAGGGGACCACTACCCCCACTTCTTCCCCCCGCATCCTACCCCTATCCCTGTGCACAGATTTTGTATTCGTCTTCTTGGGCTGACATAACAAAATACCACAAAGTAGGCAGCTTAAACAACAGAAATGTGTTTCTTACCATTCTGGAAGCTAAATGTCCAAAGTCATAGTGCTATAAAGGTTGGTTCTGATGATGCCTCTCTTTTTGGCTTGTAGTCAGCCACCTTCTTGATATTTTCTCACATGGTTTCTTATGTGTGCACAGAGAGAGAGAGAGAAGAGAGAGAGAGAGAGAGAGAGAGAGAGAGAGAGAGAGAGAGAGAGAGAGAGAGAGAGAGATCTAATACTCTTTCTTTTGTTGTAAGGACCCAGTTCTATTGGAATAAAGTCCCATCCTTATGACCTCATTTAACCTTATCACGTCTTCACAAGCTCTGTCTTCAAATAAAGCCACACTGGAGATTTAGCATGTGAATTGGGGTAGAGGGAGGACACAATACATCCCACAACAATATCAAAAAGCAAACAAATAAAAAAGAATCCTAAGATAGGACTCTCCAGGGACTCTTCATCATAAGTGTGGAGCTGCTTAACATGAGTCAGTAGAAGGCCAGCTGAGTAGTCCCACTGGCTAGCTTTAGTCTTAACAAAGTTTCAATAGGTGTCACCATTAGGAATTACAGGTGAAGGTTCTGGATGGTGGGGCATTATAGCTTGAAGGTCTCCAGAACTTTTTACCAGTTTAGTGAGATGAGCTGTATTCAGGTAGTAGGAATGGTAGGCTATTTAAGGGTTTGGTATACCCTCACAGAAGAGAAGAGGTGTCAATTTTTTGAAAGAACTCTCATGGACTCGCAAGTCAAGCCATAGAAACCTTATGTTGAATCCCGGGAGATTACTGAGACCCAGTGCATGAAGGATATAGTTCAGAAATTATGGTCCATATTTTCTTTCCCAAGTGATGGGACCATAGTTTTCTCTTTTGTATAACAATAATAATAATACTTAATTTCAGGGTTGTGAAGAATAAATGAGGCCATAGATTTAAAGTACTTAGCCCAGTGCCAGATCAAAGTGGGCATTCAACAAGCATGACTCCTCTTTCCCCTTCCACAGAAAACTGGGTCTCATACTGGTCTTTGGCTTAGCCTGACTGTAACATTCAAAGGCATTTTATTATTATCACTAGCAGTTTTTAGAACTATCTTTAGGTTTGTATGTTTCAAATCAAATTTTGTCTGATTACGTTTTCTGATCTCTACCAATATGAAATTTTTAGTATAAAGCTATCTTTAAATGATTTTTAAAAAATAAATAAATAAATAAATAAATAAAGTCTACTTTAAGTATGTATCACTGTGATTTATCCATCTAGGTCCTACATTGAAAAAAGAAATATTACAAGTGCCTACTTCTACAGCTTGATTCGGGTGTAGGCCAGATAATACATTTTTCACCAAAGCATAATCCTATTTCACAGGAAAGATGAGGCTCAGTAAGAAGAAAACTCCTATTTTAGATGAGATACAAATGTTTCCATTGCTTCTCTTCTTTCTTGGTCAGTATGGATTTGTGTTTCTATGAGTCAAACTCATTTCCTAGTTGTTTGATCTGTTAGCACCCAAAGAATATCTATTTTTTCTTTTCTATTTCAAATTTTCATTCTAAATTTATTATTCTCATCTCCTCTCAGTATATCCATGTATTTCTGATACCATTTCTCTCCTTGCCCCAGGCATACCTTTGTCTTTCCTTTTGTTTTTTGTTTTTCTATTAGCTTGCTATATCAAAGCCACTACAGAAACAAACTGTTTCTTTGATGCCTTAGTGACAACACCGTAAAAACCTCCATGACACCCACGGCCCCGGATGACACATAGGTCTCCAGTGATGTTTTCTATTTAGTTCACACTGTGCTCAGGACCTCAACTGAGAGGGTCAGTAGCCCTTCTAAGAGTGTTTTTTGACAACCTCCTCAAATACTTTTAACTTTACCCTCATAATTTCTCTAAAATTAATAAGCAGCAAAACTCATGACCCTGGTAGGAAAATCATGTAGCCATGGCAACAATAAACAAATCCCCTGTCAGTTGACCAAACAAAATATGCAGCCCTGGCTTACTGAGCCCCAGCCTGGGTTCTCCTCCCAGACTCCCTGCAGCCCACTCTTCCTTCCGGTGTGGGCGTGCAGACTTCCCTGACAACCAACGGGGACCACAACCTCACAACTCACAGCAAACAGGAAGAAGGGGCACCCACTGCATGAAATGGGATCAGAGCCCCAAGACACTGAAAAAGCTCAATGCCAGACTTCTAACATTTGCCCCCAAAAGAATCCTGTAACTTCGTCAACTAAGCAAATTGGAATTATCCCCATTTCTAATAGATACCATGTGCTGCCCATTCTTACCCAGTGAAAGAATTCTGTTTGTAATATACCTAAAGTTTAGTCACCACCCAACCTCTACTAGACTATTTCTAGAAGTCAGCAAACCCAACCTCTGGGAGACTATCTCTAGAAAGCCTTGGGGGACAATGTAGACAGTCTGCTCCCTCTCTCAGATTTCATTTTGATCTCTTCTGCAAGCTAAACTGTCCTGGGTCCTTCCCTTATTCTCAAATGGACACATTCAGTGGGTCGTTCACTCTCTTAGCTGTTCAATTCTTATTACATTTGGTTTTCAAAGCTAGTTTCAAAACCAAGGGTATTTAAAACTCCAGCTAATATTATTGACAATATTATTGATACCATATTACAGATACATTATTATTTGTCACTGGTCTCCATCAGAGTGGGCAAATTTCAAAGGCTTTAGAAAAGATTATTTCCTATCCTTGATTATACACTGGAACATGTATTGGCCACTATTTAACTTCCACTTTCTGATTTTTCTCAAGTACTTGAGAAAAGAATGATAAAAATAATTCACATCTAGTTTCTTACAAAATCAAAATATATCTTATAAATGTCAAATTACTTCCCAGGCATTTTTTAAAATTTAATGTGACACCATTCGTGAAAAGAATTATTAGCAAGAACTAAACAGCAATAAAATTAAACTCAACAGGACTGTAGGAAAATGCATATGAAAATGTGTGGAAAATCTATGTGACATAATAAAGAGGATCATAATAAGTGGAGCTAAGCATGGAAGCCAAACTTAATTTTTTTTTTATTATGTGTCCATGAGTTAAAATGCAGCTATGTAAGGAGAAACTAAAGAAAGCAGAAAAACTAGGCCAATGCCCTGCTTCCTATATAAGTGGACAAATACTACAAGGTCATTATTGTTTAGAATCACTGCATACCAGGCTCAGAACAGAGAAAGAGAAATGGAAGGTGAGGAGAGAAAGAAGGAGAAAGAAAAAGGATTAAATAAGTAACAGAAGAAACCAAGCCTACTTTTCTTATACAAATGCTATTTCTGCCAAAAGAATAGAAAATAAAAACGATAGAGTGTTTTATTTGTAATAATTCATCTAAAACAACTTTATTTGTGTAGCCACTGTAATGATCTATTATCCAATACGGATTAACAACAACAACAAAAAAAGGAACAACAGAATATAAATATCCTGAAATAACAAAACTCTATGAGACATGAGCACCCGGAGCTTTCACTGGACCTGGAGAGAAAGAAGGAAGGAAGAATTGCTCTTTCCTGACTTTAGAGTATGCCTGCTGTAGTATGTGGAGGGAGAACTATCCGTAGGTTTGTGCTTTTTGTTTTGTTTTGTTTTGCTTTGTTTTCCAGATGATAGCATCTGCTGGGAGACTTTTGAAAATGGAAATAAAAGCTGGTGTAGCATAGATAGCAGGAAGAGCTGTCTTTCCTGAATCACAAACAGCAGCCGACAAAAAAGGAGAAAGGGACTAAAAGGTCACCACACACTCCTGGCCCTCTGTGTCTGGGTTTTCCTTTTCCCTTTGGCCAGGACACGGCAACCCATTTACATGTTATTTTCTTTGTTGCATCAAGAAAAACAGGCAAGCCAAAGGTGATTATTTTCCAGAAGTGCTGTCTGTTTAGTGCCAGGGGAACTGGAGGCCATTATCTGGTACATTTGGGATGATTCTTCAGGGTAACCACAACATGTCTACGATGCTTATGAATTATTTTCTGATTGGATGTTCCTGACAATTTTGCTCTTCCAGGTGAATTTCAATTACATCTTTCTACCTTCTCTGTTCGCTATCTGAGGCTTTGATTGACATGAGAATACTCTGAGCGGGGAAACTTTAAAACAGAAGCAGGTTTTTTCCTCTCAAAATCTTATCAGTTATATTTTGAAAGCGATAAAAGACTTGGCAATTTTTTTTCTTATTCTCTGGGCAAGTAAAAGGAAGGTCTCCAACACATCAGATAAAACGTATTCAATTTACATCTATTCTGTGCTCAGAACTATAAGCATGTACATGACATTTTTAAAGTACAAGACATGGTCCTTGCTCCTACACAGTTTAAAATGTAACTGAAACGATTTAGAGAGCAATGGGAAGGCAGGCAGAGGAAGGGAGGCCTCAGGAGGAACAGAAATGCCAGCAAGACCTTGAACTATTAGGATTCTTGAAGAAGTGGAGAGGAGACTCCAGCCTGGGAGCTACCAGATGAAAGGAGTGCGGTAGGGACAGAGGATTTCCAGGAACACCTAGGAAACCCAAGAAGAAGGAAGCAGAGGATGGCAATTAACGTGTTTAAAAGAGCATCCGTTTATGTTAATTCTTGGAAGGGGTCTTTTTTTCTGCTCACTAGAGCAGTGTTTTTCAACCTTTTTTGGGCAAAGGCACACTTGTTTCATGAAAAAAATCACGAGGCACACCACCATTAGAAAATGTTAAAAAATTTAACTCTGTGCCTATATTGACTATATATAAAGTAATTCTCTTGAATAGGAATCAAACACAAAGAAAGTATTTTATAATTACTTTATTATGAAATATTAAGTAAACAAAATAGTGAAAAATTATAAAATTCTTGTCTTGTCTTGTCTACGGCACACCAGGCAACATCTCGCGGCACACTAGTGTGCCGCGGAACAGCGGTTGAAAAACGCTGCACTAGAGCAACAAATGCTTTGAATAAATGTTTCTCTTTTTTTTTTTTCCTCATCTATCTCAAGATCTGTTTCCTTTAATGCACAATTTCCTTTTTTTTTTTTTTTCTTCCTTTCTTAGTAAACTACATTGCAGGAACTGAAGTAGTGCTTCCTCATAACCAAAGTGGGACCTCTTTCACTGCCGAAGACATGTGTCAGCAGCATGTGGCCCTCACACCACCTGCCCACCCTCACTGCCCAGCCAGCTACTTGTTGGAGGGTCGGGGACTAAGGTAGCATAGTGGCTAGATGGACTGGGTTTGATTTTCTGGTTTGTTTGTTGTAGGGGTTTGATAGGGATTTGCTTGTTAATATTTTATATGCAGATAATGTTCTAGTTTATTGTTTAAATTCAACTCCAGTGGAAAAGGGAATAGTGCCAAAACAAAACCTCATACCTGGAAAGAACAACATTTCAGTACGGTTTGGGAAGAATTCCCTTCTTTCCTAAGGCAGAATATCTCTAAGGAGGCACAGTCTTTTTCTGTGTTCAAATAGCATCCTGCGACTTATTGTAAAGCCGTTGGTTCTGCTGTTTCAGCTTTGAAATTCCCCTTCAGTTGTCCTCCTTCAATTGAGCCGATGTTCAAGTAAAGCTGAGAAACAACCTGCAGACAAATAAAAGGTGCAGATGAAAGAGGACCACATCCTCAGCCCAGCAAGCTCAGGGGTGGTCTGTGTGGCAGGCCCTAAAATCTCAGAAACCATAGCTACTACACAGAATGGTCTGAATGTAAAATTCCTAACCAAAAGCAGGTCATAAGCCTGTAGCTCCCTTGACAAAGGTCAGTCTGGACCTTAAGTGAGCCTGTCTATTGTCTTTTTGAATCTAAAGTAAACATGCTTTTGAAATGTACAGTAATTTTTTTTCCAGACTCCCCAGGGCACACCCTCCACACCAGAGCAAGAATCCACATAACCCCTCATTGTTATCTTGTTCCCCAAATACCATCCCTATGTGCTGTAAATCTTAGTATTTAACTATCCTGCACCCACCAATGTAAAAGAAGTACATGTGTCTTTGTTTTGCTTTCTATCCAATGTTAGAATTTCCTGCTTTGTTTTTTCCCATCTCCCTAACCTATCACCAGTGGATTTCATGTAATTGACAAGTCTCCTTTCATGTTAATGTATAAAATAAGTTGCAAAACCGCCATTCTCCAGAACACTTTTCTCAATGCATTGAGATTTTTGCTTCCCAGAAATTGTGGCTAGTTTGGCTCAAATAAACTCATAAAAATTCTCTGAGGTTTAGATATTTCTTACATGGACAAAGGAAAGATTAATAAGAATAGATACCATTTGCTGTTATCTTTCATGTCAGATCTCTGCCAAGTACTTTACCTGCATTATCTAATCCTTCCCACCATCCTGTGAGGTTACGTGTTACAATCCCCATTTTAGAAATGAGGAAACTGACCAGAGAGGTTGGGTAATTTAGCCATGGTGGAGCTAGGATTTAAGACCTGCCCTTAACCACCAAGCAACTCTCAATGAGGAAGGTGGAGAAAATGAAAGGGAGGGTGGACTACAGGAGGGTGTGAAATTAGCATGTAAGGAGGAACTGAAAAGATGGGACTGGTGTCAAAACCACTGATCTATCCTTCTGAACCAAATGGGTTAAAGAATTAGGATTAAAGAATTTAGGACTAAGGAGAGATGTAGAACGGACAGGCAGTGCCTAGAAAGTCAAATGCTTGGTCTCAGCTATAAATAATCTGAGTCCCTAAATTCTCCACTTTTATCATAAATTATCTGTTTGGGCTCTGCTGGGCATGACTATAAACAAGTGGAGAAGTGACCTTGGTGTTAACCAAGGAGAATCTGTCTATTTTTACACCTGGGTGGTGACAACCTTGTATGAGGAAGTGATAGCAATAGCAGAACCAAAAACTAGAGCAATTAAGTTCTCTCAACAATACTGTGCTTGCCTTCAAAGGACTTAAACTAAATACCTGGAAGTTGTTGTCATTGTTCAGACCACCAGTATTTAGAAGAGATTATTTATAGGCTAGTCTAGAGATAGTGTTGGAATAGCGTGTGGATTTAAGCAGCAGTCCTGAAAGAATTTAGGATCTTCCCTAAGGCCCTAAGAAGAAGTGCCCTTCATTGTCACAGGATATTCAGCGTCATGCATAAAGGTTCTAGCCACATGTCCATTGGAAAGGACTTGAACTGGGACTGTGTCTTCGAGATAATCTGAGAGGATATCAGAGAGGGACATCAAGTTCCTCAAAGAAGAGTCTTGTAAATAGGAGAGAATATGGCATGGTGGTGAGAAGTAGTCTGAATATCCTAAAGGAGAGCTCTCACTGATAGGTACAGTGGGAGGCATGCACTGACACCCACTCTTAAAATCAGTGTCAGTGGTGCCTAAGCCCTTACACCTAAGCAAAAGGAATTTACTAAAGAATACTTGGGCCTTGGCCAGTATAGCTCAGTTGGTTGGGTATCATCCTGTGCTCTGAAAAGGTTCCAATTTGATTCCCGAAGATGCCCTGTAGGGGGCGTATAGGAGATAGTTGATCAATGTTTCACTCTCACATTGATGTTTCTCTCCCTCCCCGTTGTTCTCTCTCTAAAAAATCAATTTAAAATATGTTATTTTTTACTTTTTTATTTATTAAATTTATTGAGGTGACATTGGTCAACATGAGCATATAGGTTTCAGGTGTGGGTTTGTATGTTATAAGATCTGTATATTGCACTGTGTGCCCACCACCCAAAGTCAAATCTTCTCCTGTTGCTTTATATTAGGACCCCATTCTCCCCCCTCCCTTCCCCCTGACAATCACAAGTTTCAGTTTTATATCCCACCTATAAGTGAAATCATATAGTTCTTAGCTTTTTCTGTCTGACTTATTTCACTTAGCATAATATTCTCAAGGTCCATCCATGTTGCTGCAAATGGCGCTATTTCATCCTTTTTTATGGCTGAGTAGTATTCCATTGTGTATATGTACTGCATCTTCTTTATTCAGTACCACATCTTCTTTATCCAGTACTCTATCACAGGACACTTTTATTGTAAACAATCAAAAAAGAAAAAAGAAAAAAAAGACTTGGGAATCTCTCTTTTCGAATATAAGACTCAGAATTTTAGCACAATCTATAATCCTAAATAGCCGATCTCATTACTAATGCTATTCAAGTCCCAAGGAAACTCTTCATGTCTCTTGCCCTGTTTTCGAAAGAAATGACAACTGTACCTAACTGTACCATGAATGTTTGTGGGCTATGACAGTGCCCACCTCAGAGACTGACAGAGTACAGGGAGAATTCCAGCAGCTAAAAGTCCTTAGGTAAGAGAGGAAAAATTGGGGTGGAAATGGCTGGGGGTTAAGGGGTGTCAAGTGGGGAAAAAGGAGACATATGTAAAATTTTAGACAATAAAAAAAAAGGAAAAAATGTAAGGCAATAAAAATATGCAATTGAGTAGACAAATATGTGTTTCAAAAATTGAAATGTTTATTCATTTTAAATACGCTAAGAGAAGCTGCAATGTTGGCACCCTCTGATGAATTACTTGGATAAATTCCTCTTATGAGAGAGAGAGAGAGAGAGAAAGAGAGAGAGAGAGAGAGAGAGAATTAACTCATTTGCCAAAATCTCCAATGCTATGCATTAATGGATTTTTTTCATGAAGTATTATTGCCCATGATTACTGAGCATCCATTGTCTTTCTTTTTAATCCTCACCTGAGGATATGTTGGAGTTTTTTTAGTTTTTTTGTTTGTTTGTTTGTTTGTTTTTGTTTTTGTTTTAAGAAAAAGATAGAAAGATTGATGTGAGAAACATCCATTGGTTGCCTCCCAATGCCCTGACCAGGATTGAACCTAGAATCTAGGTATGTGTCCTGACCAGAATCAAACCCACAACCTTTCAGTGTACACAATGATGTTCCAACCAATTTTTGCCATCTGGCCAGGGTATATTGTCTTTCCTTTCTTCATGTTCCAAATTGGGGTTCTGGAGGTGCTCACAAATTAGTTCACCATTCATAACAGGTGCATGGGAAAGATGAAGAACTTTCTTCAATATTTAATAATTCATGTTACCTTTATTATACATATATGAGATTATACTTTTAACTATATGTAAAGATCTAAACCTAATAAGATGAAGCAAAATATCATTTCTTTACATTGGCTACTAGATGGATACTGAACATTAGAAGTAGCGATATTATTTTTTTATAGATATAGTTTAATGACTTATTTACAAAATGTAAAGGGTAATTCAGTTATAAACACTAATTGAAATTTATAATATTCATTAATTCCAATTTGAATTTTATCTCTTAATTTCAATAGATCTTTTTTAATATTGCAGAAAAATGAAAATGGTTTATTTTGCAATGTTTATTTTAATTTATATTTTTAAATGTATTCAAATTTTGTATAATGTAAATAAAATTACATTTTATTTTTTCATACTTGAGATCATTGTGGTTGAAAACAAGTTAAAATCATGATAACAAATATAAATAGTCAAGAGAATATAAAGTACAGCATAGGGAATCCTATCTAATAAAAAAGTAATATGCAGCCAAAACCAGTTTGGCTCAGTGGTAGAGCGTCAGTCTGCGGACTGAAAGGTCCCGGGTTCGATTCCAGTCAAGGGCATGTACATTGGTTGCGGGCACATCCTCGGTGGGGGGTGTGCAGGAGGCAGCTTGTCGATGTTTCTTTTTCATCAACATTTCTAGCTCTCTATCCCTCTCTCCTTCTCTCTGTAAAAAGAAAAAAAAAATCAATAAAATATATACAATATTTTTAAAAAGAGTAATATGCAAATTGACCATCACTCCTACACACAAGATGGCCACCCCCATGTGGTCAAAGATGGCCACCCCCATGTGGACACAAGATGGCCACCACAAGATGGCCAGCAGGGGAGGGCAGTTGTGGATGATCAGGCCAGCAGGGGAGGAGAGTTGGGAGGGACCAGACATGCAAGGGAGGGAAGTTGAGGGCAATCAGGCCTGCAGGGGAGGACAGTTAGGGGTGACCAGGACAGCAGGGGGGGGGCAGTTAGGGCCAATCGGGCCACCAGGGGACCAGTTAGGTGTCAATCAGGCTGGCAGGGGAGTGGTTAGGGAGTGATCAGGCTGGCAGGCAGAAGCAGTTAGGGGCAATCAGACAGGCAGGTAGACGAGCAGTTGGGAGCCAGCAGTCCTGGATTGTGAGAGGGATGTCCAATTTAAATGGGTAGTTGGACATCCCTCAAGGGTCTCAGATTTAAGAGGGTGAAGGCTGGGCTAAGGGACATACCCTCCATGCACAAATTTTGTGCACTGGGCCTCTAGTATAGTCAATAATATTGTAATTACTATGTATAGTGTCGGCTGGGTACCAGACTTGGCAGAGTGATCACTTTGTATCTAATCACTATGTTTGTACACCTGAAACAAATATAATATTGTGTTTGTATAAGTTTTAACTACAACTAATTAGTCAACTGTAATTAAAAAATTAAAATTTCTGAGGACAAATATGTGATACCTTAATCAATAAAGAATTTTTTTTAATTAACAACTTTTTTAAAGAGAAAATGCAAATAGAGGTCAAAAATTAAAAAGGCTAATTTTTTAAAATAGAAATTTTGCTGTAATGAAGGGCTATTTGTCAAGGTAGGAAGATATATTTTACATAAGAGTATGTTCACTTCATATATGCTCTTAAGTATTTAGAATTTAAACATGGGCTTCCATTTTCCCTCTTCCCCTGGGCCTCAAAAAATGTTGGAAGCAAGACCACCAATGCACCCTAAAAAGGACAGAAATATGTAGGAAAAAACTTTGAGTGTGCATATCTCTAAGACCCTAAGCCACTCTGCTGTGTGAATTTTGCCACTTCAGTGCTGGGGAGCTTGGTAATGTAACTGGAACAGCTATATCTCTTGAAGTCTGTTTATGAGACACCTCCCACCCCCACATGCCCAAGAGAGAGTTGGGTTCTAGAAAGAGAGCATTTTCCTATTGACCAAAGGTTAGATGAACACTGTGGGTCAGATGGTGGAATTCCAGGCCATGGCAACTCAAAGGACAAATATTCCAGATCTTTAGAGGTCAAGTGTGAGTCATGCATGCCAAGCAGAGAAACAGCAGCTACTCACTCAGCAGGGCAGAGGGCCGGACACCAGCTTCCATGAGGGCACCAGCAGCAGCCAGAGCACAGGGATACAGGTCCTCCGGGCAGTGACTGAATGATAAGGGCCCTTCTCCACAGCTATCTTCCAGAGGATCCCCTGAGTAACAAAGTAACCAAGACAAATCAGGGCCTGCCTCTCAAAAAAGTGGCTGTTGCTCCATGGGGTGATGGGATGACTATAGTGAAAGACATCCTACCCCAGTGATTTGCATGAGCTTGTGGAATCTAAGAAATATTCAGGTTCTCTCAATACAAATGGAAATATTGTATGTGATGTGAGTTATAACTAATCATATCCCAAAGCCAGTCTTTGAGCACTATAAAACTTAGAAATAAAGACATTATTAACCAAGACTATTTTTCCCTGACTATAAGAAAACACTATATTGAGATATATATTTTAAAATCTGGGATTTTCAAGCTTTTTGTCTCAAACTTAAACTTATGAGATACTTTAAGAAACCAAAGAGTCTTAGGAGACAATTTGGTGAGCTTTGGTTGGTTTGTTTAAGACATAATAGATAGGTTTCACTCTTCTAGGCCATAAATTTCAGAGGCGCCACTTAACCGAAAGGAATAAACACTTGAGATAAACACTCTCTGCTTTAGCCAAACAGAGCAAAGAAAAAGTGTTAGGAAAGGATTCTTTCTCAAAGAACCATAAAACTTATTACGATCAGCTTTTTCTCTGGAAAAATTATTCCATTCCTTTGCAATAGTCAACATCCCCTTGAAGACAAATGGGAGTTTCTCTCTTTTCAGGAGATAGTTGACTCCAAGAAACAATTTCACTTGGGAACTTGTCTGCCCAGGCATCGGTGAACATGTGAGAACTTCTTAGAAGAGTATGTTCTGTAGCCTCTGATCAAGAAGAACCTCTAACACCCTCAGACACACCCAGGTATTTCCAATGACTGAAATTCCATGCAGGAGGCAGCTTTTCCCAATGGATCCATTCTAGACAGTTAAGGGAAACTGAGACATAATGGAGTTGACTCGTGGTTAATATTGCTCCTCTGCTACTAGGGAGATTTTTCTCAGACCATTTAAATAGGCATAATATTTATCACACACATTTGTTTTCTTGGAACTATTTGTAAAGGACTCTTTTCAGCTTTCCTTTTGAAACAAATCATTCCTCTCCATGTAGTCGGAGAAGCAGTCCACATCCAAACACCAGTTTCACATGGTCTGGGGAATTTTCCCACCCATCTCCCCATTTTGTTGGCTTTTATATTAGCTGGGTCTCCCATTACACTACTTCGAGGGCAGAAAGGTTACTTAAAGTCACTAAAAGTCAGCATTTAATGAGCATTTACTACATGTTTGAAGTTGAACTATTCGCTTCCTATGAATTACCTCATTAACTCCTTTCATAATGCTATGAGTTAGAAACTATTATTATGCTCATTGTACAGAGGAGGGTGCTGAGGCTTAGGGAGATTAGACCACTCCAAAAATCTGACACAGAATCTGTATGCACTCTGAAATCATTAATTACATTAATTCTAAGAGGCATTTTTTTTCACATTTAACATCTCTGAAATTGTTAGTGTATCTAATGATGAAAATTTTATTCCAGTTAAAACTGGCAGTGGTTTCCTACCTAATGGTACATAAAATAACACCGTGTCTCACAACCTATGGCACCTTCCTTTTTATGACCCTGGGCAGCCTCCTGTCTGAGTCGTGTGACCTGGCACATCCCAGTACAGACTCAACATGCAATAATTCCTTTTCCCCCTCATTTATTCTTTCCCTGCCCCAGTTTTATTGAGATATAATTAACATATATCATTATATTAACTTAAGGTTTACATTATAATGATTTCATATGTGTTATATTGAGAAATGATCATCAGAA
Organism: Pipistrellus hanaki; assembly: GCF_964339955.1. NCBI lineage: Eukaryota > Metazoa > Chordata > Mammalia > Chiroptera > Vespertilionidae > Pipistrellus > Pipistrellus hanaki. The sequence continues at coordinate 53,241,558 of NC_140505.1, read as the reverse complement.
TAAACTCATGAAATCTATCACTTCACATAGTTACCATTTTTTTCTTGTGCTAAAAACTATTAAGATTTACTCTCTTAGTAACTTTCAGATATACAATAGAGTACTGTTAGCTGCAGTCACCATGCTGACATTGCATACTCTACAGGACTTTTATAACTGGAAGTTTGAACCTTAGGACCACCTTCACCCATTTTACCCACCTCCTACCCCTCACCTCTGGCAGCTGCCAATCTGTTCTCTGTTTGCATGAGTTCAGTTTTTTAAAGATTCTACATATAGATGAGATGATATAGTACTTAACTTTCTGACTTATTGGACTTAACATAATGCCCTCAATGTCCATGCATGTTGTTGTAAATGGTCAAGTTTTCTTCTTTTTTATGGCAGAATAAATTTCAGTGTGTGTGTGGAAAGGGGGGGTCATGCACAGGCTCATGTTCTATATACTGAGTGGCAAGATTATTATGATCTCTGAATGTATAATAATCTGGCCACTCAGTGCAAGAATTTGTATTGGGCCTCATATATGGGTGGGATCTGGCCAGCCTGGCCAGGGCGAGGAGACATGGGTGGTTGACCTGCCTGCCTGCTGGTGGAACTCCTGGTTGAGGGAACAATTTGCATATTAGCCTTTTATTATATAGGTTATTATATAGGATATACACTGAGTGGCCAGATAATTGTGTGTTCAGAGATCATAATAATCTGACCACTCAGTGTAAGTTTCTTACCAAGAGGAACATATATATTTACATGTTTATTACCCATTCATCTGTCAATGGACATCTAGATTGTTGCTATTGGTTATAAGCCTACTTACAATAGGTTGGCTATTGTAAATAATGCTGCAATGAACATGGGGATGCACGCATCTTTTGGAGATAGTGATTTCCTTTCCTTTAGCACCATATCCAGAAGTGAAATTGCTGGGCCACACAGTAGTTCTAGTTTTAATTTTTTGAGGGAACTTCATACTGTTTTCCATAGTGGCTTCATCCATTTATATTCCCATCAACAGTGCAAAGGATTCATTTTCCTCCATATTCAATAATTCTTACACTTAAAAATGTGTAAATTTAAATATTACCAAGTGGCATGTGGTGTAAGGACTGCTAGCTGTCTAAAATATCTCCTTTCCCCTGCTTCCTTCATGACTAAGCACTGGTGTTTAGCTGGGCCCCTGACCATGAGGAAGAAAAAGTATATTTTCCAGCTTCCTTGCAACTCCATGTGTTCAGGTGACTAAGTCCTGGCGAATAAGGGATAAGCAGAGGTGCTGTGTCTCTTTAGAAATGTCCTCTGAAGGAGGGAGCATATCTTTCTTTACTTCCTTCATCACACTGCCTAATACTAGAAGCAGTGACGGCTCTCTGGTACCATGTGGATAAAGGAATTTTGGAGCAGAGAGCAGGGAGTGATTCAGACCCCTGATGACTTGAGGATACAGGGTACCAGCCATGGAATTCTTCCCTTTTAACTTTTTTTAAAAACATGTTTTTATTGATTTTAGAGAATAAGAGGGATGGAGAGGGAGAGAGTGAGAGAAATATCCATGAGAGATAGAGACAGCTATCAGCTATTTCCTGCATGCCCCCTACAGGGGATCAAGCCCACTACTCCCTCTTCCCTCACTCCCCACCACCCATATGTGCCCTGATCAAGAATGTAACTGGGAGGGAGGGAATGTGTGGGAGGGAGGAAGGGGGGCAAAAAAAAAAAAAAATCAATAAAATATGTAAAAATAAATAAATAAATAAATGGTAAAAAAAATAAATAAATAAATAAAAAGAATGTAACTGGGACCTCTCAGCATAGGGAATGATGCTCAAACAACTGAGCCACACCAGCCAGGGCCCTTTTAACTTTAAAAATATATATATCTTTATTGATTAAGGTATCACATATTTGTCCTCATCCCCCCATTCTCATCCCAAACCCCTCCCCACGCATGCCCCCGCCCCTCTGTTGTCCATGAACACTAGTTAGGCTTATATGCATGCATACAAGTCCTTTGGTTGATCTCTTCCCCTTACCCCCACCCTCCCCTTTTAACTTTTTACATGATAGAAAATACCATGTACATTTAAACTTTTAATGTAGATGTTCTGTCATATACAGATAGAAGTAATCCTTCCTGATACAGAATGCAGTACCTAAACAATGGGTATTTCTGAGCCTTCCCATGAAATTTGCAATTGGCTCCAGGTAACCTAGGAGTATGTGGCTTCCGGAGCTCCTCCAGAATCCTGGGGCCAATGTTAACTGAGTGAACCAATCTGAGTCCGAGCCTGAGGCTGAATTCATGGCCACCACAGGGCTCCTCTATGGCCTGCCCTTTCAGGGTGACGGCAGGTCTCTGTTTCCACTGACCAACTTGCCCTGTGATTTGGGTGCAAACACTGGGGATATCCTTAGTAGTTGATTGCACAAACTTGTTATCAGTAGTGTATAGTCATGTTTGTAATTCAGATCCCAGAACATTTAGTGTACACGATACAGCTCAGACAAGGAAGACAAAATAACTGGGAAACATGTTGTATGATAGATCAAATGGACTTGTCACAGTTGCATCTGCTCTTCTCACGAAGCACCAGAGACCACGTCATGCACAGTCCTTTTCATCCCCAGTTACTCAGCACCCGCATGCATCTCCCAAGTGGGCAAAGATCCCACACCAATCAACACTGGCGGCTCCTTAGCACCATCCCTCCAAAAAGACTTGAGCAGATGGATTCATCTATTCCAGCATCTTTTCTGGACCGACAAGAACTTCCCAGATGCCCCACCATCCTTCTGTTATATGCCACTGATGAGAGCTTTGATACAATCCATGTAACTTTGTTCTCGTGAAGAAAGCTAGACTAAAAATTCAAATGTAAATATAATGAAAACGACCTGGAATGCCCCTCATTTACATATTATAAACGCACAAGAATTCTAACTAATCTTTAAAATTATATTGCAATATCTATTTAAAGGCAGCAATTGCAGTCAACTGAGTTGAAGCCAGGACGTAAATTTCCCGTGGTGCCACAAAGTACACCTGCCGTGTCTGTGGGAAGTTCACTTTCCAGCTCTGGGTTTAAGAGATGTTATAAGTATGCAATGCACACATGCCCCAGCACCTCCAAATTACCTGGCTAACTTTGCGTTTATGGAGGTTGTTGTCAGGCAAACGTAAAGACCAGCAAACAAGTTGACTAAATAAAAACCTGTAAAAGGCAAGGAGAAAACAGCTCCTGAGGGGAATATAAATGAAAAAGATTCAATCCCATTTAGATAAACTTCCATCACCTGCTGTGCCCCTACAAGCCCAGTAGGCAAACCTCAGTGCCTATGGCAGATAAAATGTGCCAGATCTGGCCTTTGTTTGACCTCTGTGCCTTATTTCACCTCCTGCCTCATTGTTTGGAGCTCTCCCCAAATTCTCCCTGGCTTAGTTCTTCAGACTTGCAATCTTCACCTCTGTCCTTACTGGCCCTTCTTTGCCCTAAGTTCATTAGTTAACTTATTACAAATCACATTTTCTTATGTTCAACAATATCCCCCATCCCTTTCTGTCCCTCAAAAAGTAAATTATGCCTTTAAATCTTGAAATCTGTTATATTTCCTGCCACATCTTACTTTCTACCTACCAAATAGACTCTTGCCTTTGTCACAAGAGCCACTGATGCTTCAGAGACAGAGCAGAGGTGCATAGAAATTGCCGTACACTCAGAGTAAGCTAATAAATGCCAGTCTGCAAATGTAAACCAGCCATCTGCCACCCATGAGACTTGGAAGCCAAAGGGGAATGAGCCACCATATCCACTGACATTGAAGTCCAACTCACAAGACAGTAGGAGTAAATTAGGAACTTGAGGTCACCTTGAAAGGGCAGCTACACTTGGAATCCCCATGGCTGCCCTCAGCTCCAGGTGGAGTTTCCTACAACATTCACAACATTGCGTGCTGAGCCTCAGCTGAGCATTCAGGTAGGGTTCTGAGTGAGTCAGAGCTCTCCAGAGAAATAGACAAATAGGATATTTATAATAATAAAAGAGTAATATGCTAATTAGACTGGACAGCCTTCTGAATGAAGCCGGGGCAGCAAAGGAAGCCAGGGTCTCAGGGAAGCCAATGCGGATAGCTGCGGGAAGGAAGGCCTACTCTTGCATGAATTTCGTGCATCGGGCCTCTAGTGTACACATAGAAAAAGATGTAAATTAGCTCAAGTGATTGTAGGAGCTGCAAGGCTAAATTCCGCAGGACAGACTGGCAGGCCAGCAATTCCAGCGGAACTTGGTATTGCAGTGGGGAGTCCAAAGGTGGGCTAGAAGCAGAACTCCTTCCTCTTCTGGGACCTTGGTCTCTTCTCTGAAGACTTTCAACTGATTGGATGAGGCCCACCCACATTACAGAGGATAATCTGCTTTATTCAAAGTGTAATGATTTAGATGTTAATCACATCTGGGGGTAAAAAATACTTTCACAGCATTATTTAGACGTATGGAAGGCAGCGAGACAGACGTGAGCAGAGCAAAGACAATGACCAAGTACAGAAGGCCACCAGGGTGGAAAGCCCCAGGTGCCAAGCAATGGACAATCAATTGTAGGGTGAGACCTCACCCCTAGGATGGCCTTTCCTTTCCTAGCATATCCCTAGTCATGTGGTTCGGATCCCCTGGCCTTTCCTCCCTAGAGATAGTGTCTAGGCCTCAGTTGTTTTCAGCTCCAGGCCTCCATTAGCAACAAAACCAGCCCAGGCTGACCTCAGGACTAGCTGCGTTGAATAATGACCCCCAGCCATGGTGCTGGCCAATCAATCAGTGGAGACCACAACCCTGAAAGAGCCCACCCGGGAAACTGCTGAATAACTTACTGATCTTCCCTTGGAGCTCCCCTAAAATCTCCACCCTTAAAAGCCTTAGGATGGAGGACCCAGTGTGCTCTCCCTCCTGGAGCAGCCCATGCCTTTCCCTTTCCCCTCCCTGCCTCAGGTTTCCTCACTCCCAAGCTCCAAGGGCCCTTCCTTTGCCTCCATAACTTGTTTCCTAAGCCCAGTTCTTCTAGGAATTACTTCTAGGAATTCTTTCTACTGCCTCTGTGATTTACCAAATACATGTTCTGTTACTATTTGGTTCTTGGCTCTGAACTTTTCCTAGCCAGAACCCAAGTACTGAGGTTGCTGAACCCAGGTTTGGTCTGGCCCTATTGGTCAGACCCCCGATGCCATTTCCACCACCTCCAACAGACTCCTGTTTGACCAAACAACTGGGACCCACAGCCTAGCCACATGAATTTAACCACCACATGTTCCAAGAAGCCTGAACTCCCCGCAAGATACTCCAGGCTCTGTCCCCCATCCTCCAGGTCACATAGACAGAGAGCTGATCCATCCTCCACAAGTTCAAAGTCAACTCTGATGGTCACCCCAAACATTGGTGAAGGACCCCAAAGCCCCAGAGACATGTTAGCCAGCCCAGATCCCAGAGGCACAATCCCTTGTCTGGGGATGGAAAGCAGGGTTCTTGTTTTCTGTGCCTTTGCCCAGATCATAACAGAACTCCTCACCTCACCACTGTCCCCAGCTGAAGGGTTGAGCTGAATGATTGAAACAGTCACAAAAGACACCTCTCAAAGACTTTCAGTCTGTGTTTCTTGAACATCCAAACAAAACATTCTTAAATATTTCCAAATTACTCAGAGATTCCTAGATTTGTATCATTTTGCTGAAAAATTAAAAATGTTTAGTATATCATATGGCATCAGGAAATATGTGTAGTTTCTCTCTAAGCTTACTCTTAATTTCAGAAATAAAGCCTTTCCCTTTTCCTGCTTTTGATAGCAGAAATCATAGCATTGAGAAAACAGAGATATAAGGAGATACATTCCAGGCTCAGGAGCCCGGTGACATGGGCCCCTAGAGCCACAGGGCAAGTCAGGAAGGAGAAGGCACCAAGAACAAAACAAGAGGAAAAGAAGGCAGAGCACGCACCTCCCTACCGTTGGCATCACGTTTATACACAGAGGGTTCAGCAAAGACCTTGAAGGCTGAGGGAGAGGAATGTCATTCTGCAGAGTTAAAAACAAACTAGGAAACAACAGCATCACCACAAGAGATTTAATTTTCCAAATACTTATTTATTCTGTAGCAAGACAATTGCCAGCAACTGTAGCATCGTGAAATGGGTTATGCAGCTCCTCATCGTGCTGTAGAAATTAGATTAGTTCCTCTATCCTAAGTACTACAGATTATTCTAGTGGTGATGGACAGCTGCAGACAGCACCCAAGGAGCCTGGAGTTAAATAAGGAAGTGGCCACCATTTTGGCTTTATAGGGCTCGGTTCCCTCCCCTAAGAGGGAAGCTGGGTAGAATGAACAACTGATGTTATCTGCCCTGTTACCAGTTGTTGGTAATTAGCATTTACTGAACATCAAGGATACACTAAGGACTTAGCAGAGGCCAAAGCTGCCCCAGGGACCCTTGGCCTAATTTTAGCCCCAATAGGTCAACAATTATCAGCCACCAAAAATCTATAGCAAGAGGGTACAGACTTGCCTCATCAGACTGAACATCGCTTGATTGCACAACAGGAAAAAGAAGTGGCCAGAAAAGAACTTGAAAGAGGAAAACAGATTGTTGGAAATGTGTCATTTTCTTTCTTCACCCTTTGACCTCTTTTGTGGGACTTTTGCAATGAAGGGGTAATTATTTACAGAAATGATTCACAGTGTGCTAGAGAGAAGATTAAAAAAATTATTAAAGATTTCTTGCTTGAATAGAGGAGGTTTTCATTTCTGGGAATGAAAAAGCTGTAGTTAGTCCCTGGTAAAATCGAAAACTAACAACAGCCCTGTTGCCACACCTTGAATTTGGCATCCAAAGGAAATTTCCTTATAACAAATAGGAAATCTGCATCCTGCTTAATTAGGGGGAGGAGGTGAGTCTTTATGGCCCCAGTCAAATCCCTGGTGCTCTTAGCCATGTGACTTTAAACAACTCATTTAACGTTTGTGTCTCAATCTCCTCAATTGTAAAATGGAGATAACAATGAAACCAACCCAAAGCGCTTGTTGTGAGGATTAAGTGAAATAACACATGTAAAGCTGCCCAGCAGTGTACTCAGCACATAGTAGGTGCTCAGTAAATATCAATTATAATGTGAGAGCACTTTGCAAATAATACACAAATGCAGGTTACCTTGTATGACATGAATGGTTACAGAATCAGCTTATAATTGCTTCCAAACAACACGTTTCCTCTCTGCAAACAGACCCACATGACAAAAGATGTCCCCTCACTAGGAGTTCCCTACTGACTAGAGGAGGTGGAGGGAGGTAACAGGGAGGTGCCCTCCAGAGCTGGGGAGGAAGGGAAGGGAAGAGGTGGAGGATCCATCCTCCCTATACCCTCTACCGTTTAGCTGAGCTGAAGAGTCTTATCCTTTAGATACTCATTCTCTTGCTAATATAGCCACCATCTTCATCTTGCATTGCATATTAACCTTTACAAAATCTGACAGAAAGGATAGCTCTGGGCAATTTTAGATATTTGGGAGCCTACTAAGGAACTGCAAGCTTTATGTACTCCCCACTGTCACCTTTCCCCTTTCCTTTCCTGATTCACACCCCCATGTGGAGTTCTATGTCTCCACACAGAACTAGACACGGTAGTGGCCTCCTGTGAGGCTGAAGTGTAAGCCTGTGATTAGACTACATGGATTTAAATGCTGTGACACAGAAAAAGTTATGTTACCTCTCTGTACTTCAATGTCCTCATCTGTTAAATGCAAAAAAAAAAAAAAAAAAAAAAAAATGCTTACATCGCCGGAACCGGTTTGGCTCAGTGGATAGAGTGTCAGCCTGCGGACTGGAAGGTCCCGGGTTCGATTCCAGTCAAGGGTATGTACCTTGGTTGCAGGCACATCCCCGGTGGGGGCTGTGCAGGAGGCAGCTGATCGATGTTTCTCTCTCATCAATGTTTCTAGCTCTCTATCCCTCTCCTTTCCTCTCTGTAAAAAATCAATAAAATATATTTAATAAATAAATAAACAAAAAAATTAAAATGTGTCTCATGAATTTGTAATAAACATTATTAAAAAAAAGAAAGAAATGCTTACATCAAAGATTTGCCGTGAAGATTAATTATGACCATGTATCTAAAACATATAAGTGATCAATAATGACTAGCTATTAGAATCACCATCATCATCATCATCATCATCACTATCTCTGTTATGATCCCCATTATTGTTACACACATTCCTCTTTCTCCGAAGAGCACCCACCCCTAAGTGTAACAGGTCATCATCCTCTGTGAAACTGTCAAAGCTCCTCCTATGGCAATCAGTGACACCAAGTGACAGGAGATTAGAGAACAGACAGATGGGCCACAAAGGCACTACACCAGAGGCCGGATAAGAAAACTCACATGCGTGAAAGAGTCTAGCACTCACGTTGAGTGAGGCATGGAAGATGATATCCTTGATGTCACTAACATCTAATATTTAGTACAAGAGAACATTCTTTAGGATTGACTCATCTGAGTTTCAGGCCCGACCGCCTAGTTTCACAGATGAAGAAAGTAGGGCCCCGGGGTTAATACTTGTACAGTGAGCTCACGTCAGAGATGAGGACTCAGGTCTCCTAATGTCTAGTCCAGAGCTCTCCCACAAGCCCCTGGATGACTGAAAAGTCTAATTCAGGGTGAGAAGGCAGAGAAAGGTGGGCTCAGCACGGGGTCTCATGGGGGACTACCCCAGCTGCATCTATCAGTAAGCTGACATTTTTCCCTTCCCCTCCTCATTTCCTTCTTGGTCAGTTCCTCTTCCCCTCCTAAGTCCCAGCCAGTCTTGCAAGAACATGCAGTACACAAGAACGTGGCTGTAGCAATAAAATGCCAGTCCTGAGGTCAAAGCCCTTTTCCTTCGTGTCTCCTCTCTTCCTGTTACACACCCATGGGTTCTCTCTGTCCTGGTCCTTTCCATCTAGGCCCTTTGACCACTAGCCACACGGATGTCCCTCAGATCTCTTATTTTACTGCTTGTTTTCCTGCCTTCCCTTCACCTTTGCTCTTACCCTCTAAATGAAATGACTGGCTGCCCCCACCCCATTCTTGTCACCTGGCTATCTCTCCCTCCTCTCTCATAAATCTCAGTTCCAGCCTCTCTAGCACAGCATCTTATTGAGTCACTCCCCTTCGCTACCCAGATGAGGTTCAAGTTCACTTCCCAGATGGAGTTCCATTCCTGGTTTCCAAGTGTGTATTTCTCTCCTTGCACTTAACACACTTTCTACATTTCTGCATCCACAGTACTAGAGCTCTTGGAAGTCAAAGACATCTGCTTTCACATCCCTGGGACATAGTACAGTACCTGGCCCTATATTAGGTGGCCAATTCATATTTATTTAATAGATTAGAGGCCCGGTGCACAAAATTCACGCACGGGTGCTGTCCCTAGGCCTGGCTGGTGACAAAGCATCAGCATCTGGCGTGGAAGGGCAGGTCCCAGTTGACCTCTGTGCTCTGGGCAGCACCTGGGCCCCTGGGCCCCTACACATCCCCCTCCAGTAAGTCATCGGGCCCCCACCCAGTTCCTTCAGCGCTTGGGAGCCAGGCGGCAGCCCTGCACCTCCCCCTGCCCCCCGCTGCCACTGCTGGACACCATCTGCAGGGCTAACTGCAGGGCAATCAGGCCCACTCACACCCACCTTGGCCTGGCACTGCCTGCTCATCTACTTCATCATCCCACCACAGTCCCGCTCTCATCAGGGCCCATCAGTGCCGGCACCACCTCCCCTGCCACCCACTGCCAGCACTGCATCACCAACACCTGCCATGTTTTGCACTGCCCCCTGGTAGTCTGCACACATCATAGCAAGCAGGTGAACTCCTGGTCCAACTCCTGGTCGAGGGCACAATTTGAATATTAGGCTTTTATTATATAGAATGTAACACAAGTGAAAAATGTTCCAACTATTCCATTTAGGCACAGAAGTTATCATAAACTATATTTTCTTTTTTTATATAATTTTTTTTATTTCTCAATTACAATTGACCTACAATACTATATAAATTTTGGATATACAACCCTATGATTAGACATTTCTATAACTTACTAAGTGATCATTCTGATTAATTTAATACCCATCTGACACTATGCATAGTTATTATAATATTATTGACTATTTTCCCTATGCCATACTTTACTTCCCATGACTATTCTGTGGCTATCAATTTCTGGTTCTTAATTCCTTCATCTTTTGACCCAGTCCGCCAAACCCCCTCCATTTGTTCTCTGTATTTATGGGTCTGTATCTGTTCTGCTTATACATTCATTTTGTTTTTCTGATTCCACATATAAGTGAAATCATATGTCATTTGTTTTCTCTGTCTGACATTTCACAGTACCCTCTAGGTCCATCCATGTTTTTTGCAGATGGCAAGATTTCCTTCTTTTCTTATGACTGAGTCATATTTCATTGTATATTGCACTACTTATCCATTTTCCATTCATCTATTAATGATCACTTAGGTTGCTTCCATATCTTAGCTATAGTAAATAATGCTTCAGTGGAGATATATATGTCTTTTTTATTTAGTGTTTTGGGTTTCTTCAGATAAATACCCAGAAATGAATTTGCTGTGTCCTTCTTTGTCTCTTGCTATAGCCTTTGTTTTAAAGTCTATTTTGTCTGGTATAAATATTGCTATCCCATGAGCAGTGTTTCCAACTTAATTTTTTCTGTTGTGTCTTAAATTCACTCCAGTCATACTTTTACCTTAACACTCCATTGAGGCCCCTAATGCCCTCCACATTGCTAAAGTCGTGGTCCAATCTCTGTCTTTGTCGCCTTGCCATTTCAGAGGCATTTGAGACAGGTGATATCTATCTTCTTCTAAACCCCCCTCAGTGGCTTTGAGGATATCTCACTCTCCTGGATTTTCTCCTATCTGTCTAGACACTCCATCCTGATATTTTCTGCTTCCTTTTCATCTCTTAAGTCTCTAAAGTTGAAGCAGCCCAAGCTCAACCTGAATTATCTTCTTTCTCTATCCTCACTCTCTTAGTAGACTCATCTAGATTTACAGCTTAAAATATCATTTTTTCATACTGATGACTTCCAAAGATGTCGAACAAGCATCTTAAACGTATCATGCCTAAAACTGAACACACGGTATATGTACTGCAAGATTAGCTCCTTTGCTAGTTAATTGCAACTCGATACATTCCATTGCTCAGTTCAAAACTCTTGGAATCATCTTTCGCTCCTTTTCCTCTTACACCCCACGTCAGCTATATACGCAAATTCTATTGACTATTTTTGCCTTCATCAGCATCTTCTATTATTCTTAAAGGGCTCGAAGCCTCCCACAACTACAGAAATTCAAAAGGAGCCACAAATGCTATTAAGAATGTCAAAGAACCCAGAAGACCCCAAGAAAGAGCCACAATGCTGCCTGACCCTCAGAGCCCTGCTCATTCCCTGCCTCCCCTGAAGCTTCTGCCTTACCCCAAGCCAGCTAAAGATATTATTTAACTTTTCATTTTGAAATAATAGCATAGTCACAGGAAGTGACAAAGATAGTACAGAGATCTCATGTACCCTTCACCCAGGTTCCATGGATGCTACATCTTACATAACTATAGCACAACACCAAAACCAAGAAATTATTGTGGGGTGTGTGTGTGTGTGTGTGTGTGTGTGTGTGTGGCTCCATGCCATTTAATCACATTCAGTAGTCCCCCTCATCTATGGGGAATACACTCCAAGAATTCCAACATGTTCTTGAACTGTGAAAAGCACCTAACCCTTTAAATAATCTTTCTTCCACTAAGCACATATCTATAATAAATTTTAACTTATAAATTGGGCACAGTAAGGGATTAACAACAACTAATACTAAAACAATTGCAATAATATACTGTAATTAAAGTTATGTGAATGTAGTCTTTTTCCCCCTTCTCTCTCTGATAACCAATCTGATAACCAAATGGCTACTAAGTGACCAGCGGTTGGGTAGTGTGCACATCGTGAATACATTGGACAAAGAGATGATTCACATTCCCGACCAGATGAATCAGGATGGCGCAAGATTTCATCACCCTACTCAGAATGGCATGCAATTTAAAACTTAGGAACTGTTTATTTCTGGATTTTTTTCACTTAATATTTTTAGACAGCTGCTGACTTTGGGTAACTGTAATTGCAGAAAAGCTACAAATGGAGGAGGGGGCTACTGTCATAGGTGATCTTTTGAGACTGGCTGTTACCCTTGAGGCCCATAGAAGTTATTGCATATCAATAACCAGTTTCTTGTTTATTGTTGTGTAGTAAGTATTCCATGGTATGCATATTCCTCAGCTGTTTAAGCATTCACCGACTGGGGGACAATTTGGTTGTTTTGTTTTTTACTTTATGAATAATCCTGTACAGGTTTCTGTGTGAAGATAACTCTTCACTTCTCTGAGGTAATTGCTCAGAAGTGCAATTGCTACGTTACATGGTTAAGTGTATGTCTAAGGGTTTTTGTTTTAGATTTGTTCTAGGAATTTTCAAACTACTTTCCAGAGCAGCTATGCATTTTACATTCCAGAAAGATTCCAGAACCCAACCACTTCTCACCACCAGGTCAGCACACTGATCCAAGTTGCTGTCCTTTATCTATTGACTCTGCTTCCACCCATGTCCTCTCCCTAGCCCTTCAGCCTATTTTCATTCCCAGTGATCCTGATAAAATAACAATCAGCTTGTGGTACTCCTCTGTCTGAGACCACACAGTAGCTTCCCATGCCACCCTGAGTAAATCCAAACTTCTTACTATGGCCAATACAGGCAGTCCTCGGTTACATCAGACTCGACATACGTCGCTTCATTGTTATGTCACCATCTCCCATCCTATATAATAAAGAGCTAATGTGCCAATTAGACTGAACAACAGAAAGACCATCCAGATGAATCCAGGGCTTCGAGGGCCATGCCTCTTACACAAATTTGGTGCATTGAGCCTCTAGTTTATTTATTAAAAAAAAAAAAAAAAAAAAAAAAAAGTTCTTTCATTTCAACATATGTACATAATATGTGCTTTGTTTTTTATTATTTATTTGCCACAAGTAAAGGTCAGGAATTGCTATCTTTCTTTTAAGTATTTTTGGGGTATTTTTGTTTGTTTGTTTGTTTTTTCTGTATTACTTATTACTGTTGTATGTGCTCCATATGAGTGATTAGGTACTTATGTAGCTGGGTTCTGAATTACGGAGAAAATTGAGTTACATGTGCCATAGGAACAGATCTCCGACGTAATCCGAGGACCTACTGTATAATGTGGCTCTTCCCTGCTCTCTGACTAATTTTCCAGTTATTGTCCCCTCACTCACTCCTCTCCAGCTATGACAATGGCCTCAATGCTCTGCCCTACCTACAAGTGCCAAGAGCCCTCATGTCTTCATTGAATCTGCTGTTGCCTCTGCTTGCAATGCCCTTCCCACACAGATCATTCCCACACTCCTTTAGGTCTTTACCCAAACATCTCTCTCAGTGAGGCTTGCTAGCCACCCACCTCCTTACCAACCTTCCCTGCTTTGTTTTTCTCCTTAATACATTATCAGCACCTAACAAGCCACATACTCTATTTATCTCTCACCCTTCACTAGAATGCAAGCACCTTGAAGACAGGGACTTGTGTCTGTTTTGTTCACTGCTGAATCCCCAGTGTCTGGAATAATTTCTGGTGCATAATAGGTGCTCAATAAATATGTTCTAAGTGAATGAATGGATAGATGTGGAAACAATCACTAGAAAAATTTGATTGCCAGCATTTCATATTTGTTCCCTGTGAAGAATGCCATTCAGGGGCAAATTTAAATGGAGGCCCCCAAAAAAACACCCAAAGCAAAAGGTTCCTGGAAAACAAGGACAAATATGTATTTATAAATGGGCACATCAAGAACTCAGAGAGCAGAGCCCTTGCATTTCTGCGTCACCAGAACAAACCACTGGAGCTGCCCCAGTTCTAAAGTGTCCCATTGGAACACACAGCTCAGGAAGCTAACAGGAAGCTGCAAACTCATTCCCTGGTGACCTGGAGAACAAGGCCACGTGCAGTGTAGTAGGACACGTACCCTTTGTTTGTGAACCCAAACACAAGCACAGAATCCCTCACCCCTACAATGACTCAGAGCCTAAAGGAAAACATCTCACACCATTACCCATTGCATTATGCTTTGGAACCAACCTTAGGCTTGATAAGAAATAGAAATTAACCCAAGACAATAGGCACATCATTCATAGCAGGTATAAGAAAGTTCAAAGCCAATGAGGAGAGCTTGTTTACAGGCTGACAGGTACCGATGTATGATAACAACTGCTGTTTGTTGAGTGATTGCTATAAAAATACACAACACTGAGACAGAAGGAAAGCCAAGAGGCACATGAAAACATGCTCAAAGTCACTAATTATCTGACAGATGCAAATCAAAATGACAATGCAGTACCATCTCACACCTGTTAGAATGGCTATCATCAACAAATCAACAAACGACAAGCATTGGCAAGGATGAGGAGAAAAAGGAACACTCATGCACTCCTGGTGGGAATGAAGACTGGTGCAGCCACTGTGGAGAACAATATGGAGTTTCCTCAAAAAAATGGAACTCCCATTTGACCCAGTAATCCCACTCCTAGGAATATATCCTAAGAAACTAGAAACACCAATCAGAAAGGATATGTGCACCTCTATGTTCATAGCAGCACAATTTACAATAGCTAAGATTTGGAAACAGCCTAAGTGCCCATCAGCAGATGGCTGGATCAGAAAACTATGGTACATCTACACAATGGAATACTATGCTGCCATATAAAAGAAGGAATTCTTACCATTTGCAGCAACGTGATGGAATTGGAGAACATTATGCTAAGTGAAATAAGCCAGTCAATGAAAGAAAAACACCACATGATTTCACTCATTTAGGGATAATAAGGAACATTATAAACTGATGAACAAAAAGATAGATACAGAGACAGTAAAGCATCAAACAGACTATCAAATTAAAACAGGAAGGTTAGGAAGAAATGGGGGAGATAAGAGATAAACCGAAGGACTTGTATGCATGCATATAAGCATAACCAATGGACGCATAATGCTGAGGGGTGAGACCATGTATGGGAGTGGGATGGGGGGGGGGGGCGATGGTAAGATATTTACACATATAATACCTTAATTTAAAAAAGAAGAAAAAGAAATACACAACACTGGGATTTAGATACTATAATGGGCATCAGACTATGAGTTTTAGTAATATGTCTAAGACACACAGCAATGAATGAGGCCCCCAGATTGGAAGTCAGGCCACCTTACTCTACAGATTGTGTTCTTCACTTTGCATCCTCACTTGTGCCTGCATCTGCTAAAATATGACACCTCCATTATCTCATTAAATGTTCAAAACCACCCTCAAGGGGAAACTGAAGCTCAGAGAGGTGACATAAATAGCCTGGGAAATGGTGGAGAGGGCCTCACACACAGGCTGGCCTGACTCTGGCAGCCCATCTGCGTGGCCTCCTCTGGCTTCTGCTCCCTTTCCTGTACCAGTCCCCCTTGGCAGGAGGGGAGGCTGCTATCCATTGGCTGCCCACCCTCACCACCCTCGCCCCCCTCGCCCCAGCCTGCACAGCTACACTCACGCATTAACCTCTCCTCCTCTCTCCTTCAAAACCCCTTTCCCTCGATTATGCTGGAAAGGAAATGTTATTCCTCTTTTACTGGGACATTTCATAAAAACTACTACTCAACTCAATTGAGTTTTTCTTATTTTGGCTCTAGACATTAAGACACGGATCTCAGAGAGCATCATGGAATGCTCTCAATGGGTAGGGGAGGTATCTCATCTCTTTCTGGTATATCACAGATCACACCCCCTGAGCAGGTGTCTTTGTCTACAAGCAGAGCTGGTTAAAGCCACAGTCTGTCACATACTGCCTGTCTGATCTCTATAAGTCATACCATCTCTCAGTACCCAAGCTTCCCATGTGCAAAAAGAGGTAGAAACATAGCTACCTCGTGGGCTGGGAGAGGATTGGATAAGCTATGTACAGAAAGCGAGGCTTAGAAAGGTTCCTTGCACAAGGTACGTGCTATGTAAACATCTGTTTTTATTATCACTAGGATTATTAAATTAGTTGATTTAATAATATTGCTATTTAGATAGTGTTTTTCTTCCCCATTTTCTGTGTTTTGTTTTTGGGTGTTTTTGTTGTTGTTGTTGTTGTTGTTGTTTGTTTTTGTTTTTGTTTTTTGTTTTTTTACATTTTTTTCAATTACAGTTTACATTCAATGGTATTTTGTATTAGCGTTAGATGTGCAGCATAGCAGTTAGACAATCATGTATTTTGCAAAGCGTTCCCTCTGATATTTCCAGTAGTGTGTTTTTTCTTCCTCAAAAGACTTTTGTGCAACCAACATTTCTATCCAGGAGACAAAACAAAGAAAGATTGTATAAAGGGGAAATTTTTTAAAGAAATTCATGGGGCTCGTTTTCAGGAATGGCCTAGCAGTTGGGCCGCCCTAGCTGATTGAGGCATGTTTAATGTTAGAAAAGGGACACAAAGTACTGCAGAACAAGAGCTTCCATGGTACAAGAAAATGCACTTCATTCAAATACGGGAGAGGGGGTTTGTTTTACATGTATCAGGATTTTAGAGTAAATTTTCATTATCCTGAATGCCTTACATGCTGATTCTTAGGCTTTAAAAAAAAAAAAATGTAAGGGGGCGGGAAAGAAAAAAGAACAGCGTGATTTGAAACATGCATCCTTTGCTTACATAACTCATGCTGTGGAGAGTTAGCAGAGACTACTAAGGCACACTATCTCATTTCATTGCACAACCCACTCACAATTCTCAACTCACTTGATGGAAACTTCTATGTTTCCTCCTGCTTTTTCAGATAATGGTTTCTCTTCCTCATTCAGAATCTACTGACCAAGCCATGAGTCTTAAATTGCTCACATTTAACTCTTGCCTCACTGTGCACACTGAGGAAAGTTCTGGACCTTCCATGCAGGAAGGGAATTCTGCTCCCTGCCACTTTCAGCAATACCTGAACATGCGCCCACAACAATTCACTGCAGTAACTGGAAACACTGAGACACATGTTGCAGCTTCAAATGAAAGGATGTGTTCAGGCAATTATGAGAGAAACCCACAAAGTGGTTAAATACCTGCATGGTCAGAAATGAAAGGGTAGCATCAGACACCCTGCTCCCTCAAGCTAAGGGCAGGAGCTGCCACCCTCTGAGCTGAGGGATCTTTATCTGGCCAATTAGGATTCTCCTCAACCCATCAGTCTGAGAAAGAAATCAGCTTTTGTGCCTACACGCCTTTCCTTTCCGGACGTCTGGCCTGTTTTTGACATATGACACATTGGGTACTTACTGTTGGGGGCCCTGGGATTCTGCTCCACAAATAAGACATGCTTAGTTGATGGCCCATTTCAGAGACAAGTCGATGGCTCTGTCTGGAGCCGTGGACGCAGTGCTGTCACTGGCTCTCACCATGCCCTGATTGTAGGGGTAGACTGCCCTTCTGCCAACAATGCAACAATTGCTCTGACATGTTTCATCACATGTCTTGTTCACAGGCATGGACAAAACGAACTGTGTCCAAAGAAGCAGAGGGCTGTTGCATTTTCTTTATTAGATTGAGTGATTACCCAGTTCAGGGTGTCCTTTGGCCCATGGTGGCCAGACTTATGTAGTCGAGCAGAATTTGTATTGCTGATTGAATTCAGAGAAATTTGAGTTTTTTTCATTTGTTCCCTGTAGCTTTCCTTGGTTCTCAGAATTCCTGAGTCAGTGCTCTTCATTTCAGATGATTAGCACATTATTTTAATAAGGCCAGAGTCATTAATCTATTCATTTGCCAGTTAATGTCATTCACGTCCATGATCACAAACTACGCAAGCCTTAGTCAAACGTCTCAGAAATGACTATCCATTACTAAAAACACCAACTTAAGAAAATGTGGCAGGGTCAGCATAAGTCTACCATCTCGAGAGATAAAACAATATAACAAATAAACAAAACAAATAAAAAGAGGGTTATTTTTCTTATGTAAACAGCTGTATTGAGTATGAAAGAGTTCTGTTAAGAGTGCCATTCCCGCCGAAACCGGTTTGGCTCAATGGATAGAGCGTCAGCTTGGGGACTGAAAGGTCCCGGGTTCTATTCCGGTCAAGGGCATGTACCTTGGTTGTAGGCATATCCCCAGTGGGGGGTGTGCAAGAGGCAGCTGATCGATGACTCTCTCATCGATGTTTCTCTCTATCTCTCTCCCTTCCTCTCTGTACAAAATCAATAAAATATATATATTTTTTTAAAAGAGTGCCATTCCCCCAGAGTTTAGGTACAACTCCAAACCAGCACCTGTCCTAATACCTGATGTTTGCAGTTAATATCTACAGCATTAAAAGTTCAGAGTCTAATGTTCACACAAGTAATGACAACACCATAACCCAAGCTTTCATGGGTTTTCTCTGTTGTTTTGGAGCATAAAGTGCAATGACATTGGCTCTGCCCCCAGAGTAGTTGTGACAAAGTTTAGCATGCCCTCAGAATCTGGTCTCTTAATAAACAGGCATTAAAGCTTTTCATCAATATTGATCATTTTTAACATGAAAACTTAAAGTCTGAAGTCAGCATTTCACATATCAAAACAGCCAGAAGGGTGGATGTCCAGGCCCCAGGGCTGGCTCATCCCAGGGGTAGACATATCCCCACGATGAAGACGAATTAATCAAGATCCCTTTGCCAAATGCCGTGGATTATTCAAGTCATGCCACTATCTCTCTGGGTTCTAAGAATGTCTGTGGCTTTTCTATAGGAGTAAGACGCACTTACCTGCTGATACCAGTGCTCATTTATTAACTGAATTCAACAGATAGGCATTAACTGCCTATTTCCGGCTTAAACATAAAGTATCCTTTTGGAGCTTGACTTTTAGACAGACATTGATCAAAGAATTACATAAATATACATAAAAATCCCAGTTAGGATAAGTGTTATGAATGAAAGGTAGCTAGTCCTAGAACAGCAGAGAATAATGTGAACACATAAGTATTGTTATTTATATGGATCAAGCAAAAATAAATACAATATTTACCTTTCAGAGGTCTTGCGTAGATTAAATTTGATATCTATAAACATATTTTTAAACTCTACATACTGAGATAAAACTAAGGATCATTTTACAAGCGTGGGGAGGCTAAGCTATGATACAAAATAAATAACAAATAAAAGCTGGGTGCCTGAAATCATCAGGTTTGTTTCTCACTTCAGGCAAAATCACCAGTCAGTCTGGCAGCTCTGTGGGCAGCTCCCTCCAAGCAGCTAATCAGGAAGGCAGTGCACTTGCACCTTGAGGCTCCAACATCCCGATTTGTGGCTTTTGGGCCACAGCGGCAACAAAGGCCCATAGAGTGCGGGACCACAGAGTCACGCACTGGCCCGTAAATGCTCCATCTTATCGCAGAGGCCCTACTCACCATGGGGGAGTCCAGAGATATTCTGCCTCAGGTGGAAAGAGCATGGTTCTTGAATAAGTCATCTAATTTTCTGAGACCATTTTCTCATTATACAAGTGGGAAGGGTGATATAAGCTAGCTCACAAGCTTAAGAGGATTCATGTGAAGGCCTCCTATGCTGCAAGGAGCCCTAGGAAAGAGAATTATTGCAATTTCTACCACAACCTTCCGTAGCACCAGCCTAAGGGCTGAAACGTAAGTCTGGACTGTTTCTCTCAATGCAACAGGCCAGCTGGTCAGGCCGGGCACCTCGAATTGGCAGCCTCCTGCACCATGTCACTTGGAGGCAGAGCAGGGTGACTGGAAACAGCACTGAAGCAAAGCAGACCCTAGCCCTCTCCTAACCTCTGAAAAGCACAGTTTGACTTCTGGGTCACTGCACATTTACCTCATTTTCCTACTGGGCTAGTGTAAAATGGTCTAATTAGGTTAACAGACCAAGGTGTGTGTGTGTGTGTGTGTGTGTGTGTGTGTTTAAGCTAAATATACCTAGTTACCCAAGTGCTTTCTCATCCCAAATAATATTATTCTGGGTCAGAGACAAGGTATATTACTTGTTTAACTGGTATTATTAGTCTCTGTTTGACCATTATAGAGCCAATGACCTTGATCTAAATTACAGAGCCTTCTTTATCTAACTGAAAACCACAAAACACGTAAAGATACAGAATCTCTGGTTAGCATTATGGCTCCCAATTGTCATTGTGAAGTTGGAAACTCTGGTAGTGTTTATCTACTTGAGAAATATTATATTTATTTATTCCCTCTTAAGCTACCATCCTCAGCACCAATATATCTGCTTAATATGCCCCTTTATTGCGTTGGTGATAGATACAACCATTAGGTCCACAGCATGACAAATGTATATTTGGGACCTTGTGCAAATGATCCCAAGCTCCTATCATAGGTCTTAATGTTCTAGCTGCCTGTGCAAAGCAGCATAGCAAAGAAGCAGGGTGCAGTGATATTAAAGACAATACAAAATAAGGAAAAGGATGTTTCTATAAAAACAAGTAGAGGTTAGAAAACAATCAAGTGAAGGTAATTGATTGCAAGAAAGAAGTCTCAGAGATTCCAAAGATCAAAGACAGAAAATCCAAAGGCTTAGGAGATTAATTTCACCACTGCCAAAAGATGATTCTGAAAGGGGGGGGGGGGGGGACCTAAAACACTAATTGAAAAACAAAGGTTGTTTCAGAAACTAGAAAAACATTTAAAATGCTGAGAAGACAGAAAGGACATGGTTTCCAAAACTTTACTCATTTATTTTCAGAAGATTCATTGCCAGAATGTATGTCATTATTAAAAGAGATGACCCAAAGGAAATTAAAAAAACAACAACACAGAAACACTATCCTTTTTGTTGTTTATTAGGAGAAATTATAGAATTTTGGACAATTTCCTACAAAAATAAAGCTTGAGAAATTACGGAAAGAAAAGTGACTCACTCTATGACCTTTATGTTTTTTTTAAATATAATTTTATTTACTTCAGAGAAGAAGGGAGAGGGAGTGAGAGATAGAAACATCAGTGATGAGAGAGAATCATTTATCAGCTGCCTCTTGCATGCCTCACACTGGGGATCGAGCCCACAACCCAGGAATATGACTTGACTGGGAATTGAACCATGACCTCCTAGTTCATAGGTTGACACTCAACCACTGAACACTTGCCAGGCTATGACCTTTTATTATTATTGGTAGAAATTCATTCTTAACCAATACGAGAATATCTAACCAGTTTAGCTTAATTTATAAAAATTGTCTAATATGTGACATATTACTATTATGTCACATAAAAATAAATAAGTTGGAATATTTCAAAAGGTGCACGTTGTATTTATGCATCTATGTATTGTGATGGGTAGGAGTATGTGTATCACTGTTTGCATGTGTATAAATGTTTATGTGTCTTCATGACATGAGAGTATTTATGTCTATGGCTATGCATGACCTGTGTGGTTGTACATATGAATATATGTGTGTCATGTGTGCATGAATGTATATGAATGTGTGAAAATATGAGACTACATGTCTGTGATATATGGGATTGTGAATGTGTGCAAGTCTATGCAAGCACATGTGTGAGTGTGAATGTATGTGAGTGGATATGTGAGTGTGTAAGTGTACATGTGAAAATGTGTGGAAGTGTGTATGAGTGTAGGTGTGAGGGCATGTGTGCTTGTGGGCCCATGTGAAGATATCAGGAGCTGTTGCTAACAGCAGAAAACTTCCAGTAAACCTAGAAGAAGACAAGAAGTGGAAATGTTGAAGGAGTAATTAGCACAGCAAGTTCTTCTTATGAGACCTCTTGGGCCAGAGCCACATTCAGTGCCAAAGTCATTTCCTAAATGGTCCCTGGAGGCTGAGGCCTGCTTTCCTGTATATCAGCTCTCTGCTATTTTTATCCTCCTTAGTCAAAGAAGGCAAAGAGAATCCTAGTATATCACTTCTTAGCTCCTGAGCAGGTCATCCTCATTTCTAGGTGCTCTGCCCATAAGGTCTTCCCTTCCCCAATTAAACATTTTCTTCAAGAAACCTTCTCTACCCCGCTTCCCCTCACACCAGTCTCCTCCTCAACTCTTAAAAACAGCATTTACCATTTTGAATTACATAGTTTAGCTCTTTGCTAAATGTACATCTAGAAAGTCACTACCAGCTCTAAAAGTCTGTGATTCAATGCTATATAACCTTTTCACTTAGAGTGAAGCCTCACTTCTCTTCCTTTTAAACGTATAAACTACTACTTTATGCGTTTGCCACGCTCAAAATAGTTGCTCAAATGGTCTTCAATTAAATAGAAGTTTTGTGAGTGTTTCTGCACTATTCTTGCAATTTTTCTGTATGTTTAAAATGTACAAAAACAAGTTGGACAAGCTCTGGTCAGTGTTGCTAAGTGGTTAGAGCACATGTGTCAAACACAAGGCCCGCGGGCCAAATCCAGCCCGCCAGGCCTTGCAATGTGGCCTGCACCACGCCGTCATCACTGCACTCCGCTGTCAGTTTATGACATTGTCAGTTTATGACTGTTCAGTAAACCATTCGGCCTGCGATTTAGGCTGGATTTTAGATTTTGGCCCCTTCTCTGATTGAGTTCGACACCCCTAGGTTAGAGCATCATGGGTTTCGGAGCACATGTGGGAAGCAACCAGTCAGTGTTTCTCTCTCTCCCTCCCTCCCTCCCTTCCACTCTCTCTGAAAAAAGCAAAGGAAAAAAAAATATCCTCATATGAGGAACAACAACAACAGCAAAGTTTGGCAAAATAGTCTTAGATGAAAACTAAAATTAATGGAACTAACATTTTACCCTCTGCTGTGTACCAGATGCCCACTTAATCTTTCCAAAACAATGTAACCCTTTTTTTTACAATTTACTTTCTGCTTATTTTGCCTATTGTAAGATATTACTTCTTTTTTTTAAACTTCTCTTTCTTGTTGAAAGTATTACAGATGCCCCCTTTTTTCCCCCATTGATACCCGCACCACCCCTCTCCCTTCCCCCCTCTTCAGCCTTAACTGCATTACTGCCTGTGTCCAGAGGTTGTGCATATAAGCACGTAAATTATTTGGTTAATCTCTTCCACGCCTCCCCTCCCCTCTTTACACCCTCCCATACACACACACCACACACACACACACACACACACACACACACACACACTTCCCTCTGAGATTAGTCAGTCTGTGCATCCCTTTTAGGTGGTTGCTTTGATCTCCATCTTATAGACTCCATTTTGAGAAATCGGAGTCTCAAAATCATGTCCAAAACCACCCACCCAGAAGGTGGAAAGTTCTGGATATGAATCTAATGCTTTTGAATTTGCAAACTTAGGCCCTTTCCCTTAGACCATGAAACCTAAATGGTATTTCTTACTGGTACCCAGCTGTTGATTAATAAATGCTCATTGAATTTAATTAACTGCACAAAGAAATGAAAACACATGGCTGTGTACACGGAGAGCCTTTTTTGTAACTTCTGTTGCTTAGCTGAGATAGCCTAATTTTTCATTTGTTTCAAGAAAATCCATAATTACTTGTGAAACATGTTTATGAGACTACTTTAAAACTGTTGTCAGATCATTTCAAAACCTGATTCATCTTGCTGTTGGCATCTGTTAATTGTCTTTTCTCATTCATGTTCTGATGTTTCCAGTATTTGGTAGGACAAGTGGCTTTCTAATGTAGGCTGGACATTTTGGAGATGCTACTATGAGATTCTGGATCCTATTTAATTTTCTGATTTTAGCAGATTGTCCCTCTGATGAGGTATGTTGAAGGGTGGGGTGGGTGTGTTTGTCCAACTTCCCTCTGGGCCCTGACACGACCACCTTGGCAAGAGCAGGGCACCGACTCACATTGCCGTATCATAGAAAGAGGGGTTTCTAATCAGCTCCCCCGTCTGCCCTACTGACACCTTCTGGGTAAAAGTGGAGGATCAGCTCCCACCCCACTGGGCTGTGCTGCCGAGAGGGGAGGGAAGGAGGGGGAGAAGAGGAGAGCTAACAAGCCATGATTCCAAACACCTAAGTCTATCTTGTTGCTACTGGATATATTGATCCCAGGCGTAAGTTGAGGTACTGGCTACCCCAGAATGTGTCACCTCTTTAAGTCTCATTGCTGCTGGGTGAAGGTGGAGACTCAGGCCACCACTGGGTCCTACTAACACTACCTTAGCAGAACAATTGCACTGTCTGGCTCCCTTGTGCGGGGCACAGATCAGTTGCCCATGTGGTCCTGCCAACGTCATGGAGTGAGGGAGTGGAAGCACTGCCAGCTTCTGCCATGCAGACAGATCAGCTTCCCACTCAGCCCTGCTGACACCACCCTGTGGGGTTCTGGGAGCATGCTGCCTGCTTTCACCCAGGTAGAGGAGAAAGGAGGCATTTTCTATCGGTGGTTAGCATTTGGCTGGAGTAGGTGTCTTCAAATGCATTCTGGTCATTTTCCTAGGGGAACAGACTTTTTTATTAATTTTTTATTGATTAAAGTGTTACATAGGTGTCCTTATTCCCCCATTATCCTCCCTTCCCCCCTCCCCAACTCATGCCCTCACACCCCTGCTCTCTATGTCCATTGGTTAGGCCCATATGCATGCACACAAGTCCTTTGGTTGATCTCTCTTCCTCACCCCACCCTCCCCTACCTTCCCTCTTAGATTTGATGGCTGATCAATGCTTCTCTGTCTCTAGAACTGTTTTTTATGAACAAAAACAGACTTTTTTTCTTGAAGGTTTTTGTGTCTATGGCTGTTGGTGGTTCGGGTTTGGAGGCGTGTGCAATGACTGTGGAAATATACAAGTGTCCGTAGATAGCCCAGGAACTCGCTGCCATGTCCCTGCCCGATTTCCAAGGTCCCAGCCCATCCTTCTCTCGCCTTTCAGAGGCTTCCTATGCTTGTTTGTTGAATTATGTCCAGACGCGTTTAATTGTAAAGGGGGACCTGGGAGGAAACCCAGCCAAGAAGGTATGCTATGGGAGTGATGGCTGCTGTGAACTAGTTCTCTCAGCACGTAACTGTGCCCTGGATGCTAGGATTGTGAAGCCCTAACACCCAGAGAGGAAGAAACCACTGCTCTCACTCTGTCAAGGAGAAAAAGTTGGTATTCAAACACTGGCTCGACTCACCTCAACGCTGGCCTTCCTCAGAATCCCCCTTTGTCTCTGGTGTGGACACTCCCAACATCCCTGGAGCCACACTTTCTGATCTCAGGATTAACATGTATCCATGAAAAGAGAGAAGTGCAGGGCTTCTATGTATTTGAATGCATTCTCTCAAGTAGGCAAAATGGAAAGAGGACTGAACCCTCTTCTTATCTCATTGTAGGAAATTCATATTCTCCAGCATTAGAATACAGTCTATCTCCTTAAGATCGGACTTTCAGCGAATAAATTACTGAAACACATAGCAGGTCACTGGGCTCTTGGCCTATTTTTACCTCTCATCTGCACGTTCAGGGAGCATGCGTCCTTATTCTCAAACTATGAAGAATTTCATGAAGCAAGGAGAATTCTGAGCACATTTTAAATATCTGAAGTAAATGAGTTCATTATTTGTTCTGTGACCAATGCAAGAATTTTGCATAGCTACCAACCTGGGCTTCCCAGATAACATTGTAGCTGTTGTCCCAAGCCACACCATAGCCATAAAGAAATAGTCCCACTTACTTTGCGCTGAATCTACAAAGCACACATTTTGCCTGCCAAGACTTCAAGCCTTGGTAAGTCTCCCCCAGTGTCAGAGTGTCAGAGCCATGAATTCTGTGGTCCCGGTGGTATTTTACCGCACAGAATAAACAGTTCATTGTGGCAAATAGTTAGCAGAGGAATAGCGCAGGTCTGGAGACAAACTAGAACAATAAAAAGTCAAAAACTGGCCCTTTGGACACTCCCAGGTCTCTCCCTGTGGACTAATTAAACAACACATGCAGATGTTGGCAGTACTTCTCATTTTTAGAACCACAGGGCTAATTACTGGGCTCCAAAAAAAACTACATTTTATAGCTGAAATGATTTACAGCCAGTGTTTTCACTGCACAGTACGTGTGCCTCTTTGTTAAACAAAAGTTCGCCGAGAAGAATGGCAGTGAGAAGGGAAGGGTTTAAGATGGAAAGCAAAAGCCACATGCAAATTCAAGAGGAAAAAAAAAAAATAGCAGTCTTTGGATTTCAGCCCTTATTCTTCCGGATTCAATGCCAAATGTGTATTTAAAGGCACAGAAATATCATCAATTTAGAATTTATCCCTTGCCTCTGTTGGAAGTGCTGTTCTGCCATCAGATTTGTTTAACAATAAGCCCAATTCAGTTACCCAAGGACAAAAAACTAGCAATCTATCTGTTTTGCTTTATTTATGAAAAAGTCAGACTTTCTGAGACCCTCTGCATTGTTTCATCCCCGGCCGTTAAAAATATTTGGAGGGAAGGGAGGGAAATGGCCTTTGGCACTTGGTGCATATGCAGGCAAAGTCTCAAACCTACAGGCCAGCCATCCCCGGAGGGGAGGGGGGAGTTTGCTCTCACTAACAGGTTTGGCCTCTTCGGTTTAAATGAAGGAGGCATCCACCTCCTCCATATGATTGTACAAAGCCATTGTTCCCTGTTGTGTGTCTTATAAATGAATTTTCTATCCAAAGTTCAGTCTTGGGTAGTTAAGAAATTTCATATGATAAAAAGGGACACTAACTCACAGAGTGGTACGGTTTTAACTGCTGTGAAACATCTATCCTCCGTGGTTTGCAGTGCAGGGAGGGAGAGATGTTACCCTCCAAAGATCACTTGGCAATGTCTGAGGCATTGTTTTTGGCATCGAGGGTGAAGAGTGCCATTGGCATCTAGCGGGCAGAGGCCCAAGACTTGGTCAAACAACCTACAATGCACAGGATATCCCTCCCTCCCCTCCCCCCTTACCCTCTTTCTCTTCTCCCCCCCGCCCCCAAAACCAGTAATGAATCACCCAGTCCGAGCTGTCAGTGCAGAGGCTGAGAAACCCCGCTTTATATGGTACTTTCCCGATCAGCCCTTTCAAAAGTTTAGCTAAGCACAGGGTTCCATAAGGTTTTATCTGAGCAAGGGTGCCTAGGGTGAGAAGGAATTACGGAAAGGACAGGAGGGGTTCTTTCTCTTTGTAGCACACCCAGTACCTTTTCCTTCCCCTTCCCCCTCCCTGCCACTAAAAAGAGCAAATAAATAAATAAATGGATAGGAGTCACCTCAGAGGAACTAAAGAAAACTAAGAAGGGCAGTTAGTTATTGGAGTTGAACAGGACCCTTTCCTACATTTCACTTGGGCTGAAAAACCAATTACCTACAAGAGCCTTATTGATTGATAATCAGCCTTGTCACCTCGTCTCAGTTCTAAAGGACAGCTTGGCTCCAGTCCTGCTCCCATAGGTGCTCAAATTCTTCACTAACATCTTCACGTGAGAAAACAGATTTTTCCTTGTTTCTCACTCGCCCTCTTGGGAGCTTCTTTCTGGACATGTGCATCCTGGTACTTCACTCTTGGTATTCAAAACAGAAAATCGGCCTTTATAACAACTTTGGTGTATTCGAAGTCAAAGTCAACTTCATTATTCACCAAAAGTTCTGCACACTTTGCCTATGAAACAACACTGGGAGAGAAGTGTCAGCTAACTCAACAGAGAACTCACCTGACAGACTCGGTATTGGCCCAGGTCTTTAAAAGTTTTAAGACGTGTCTCAATCTATCAGATCCGCGTTTCCCATCAGGTTTGCTTAGAAGAGGAGTGTCTTGTATGTTGCCCCCAGAGTCATGCAGTCGAATGAGATTAGAATATTTTACTAAAAGTGAGTAACTGAGTGCTGACCGTGATCCTGACACTCTGCCAAATGTTTTTTCATGCATATTATGTGCTCTCCACCCTAAGCCAGGAGGTGGGACTCATTAATCCCATCATACACATGGCAAAGAGGGGATTCCCACTGTATAAGGAAGTAACTTGTCTAACTGTTGTAGATAATAATGAACCTGAGTTTTGAGTCCAAGTTTATCTGTTGTCAAAGTTAGTATCCTTAGTTACTGTGCTCTATTGCTGGGTTAAAGAGTTTAGTAGGAGTTTTTTGTTTTGTTTTGTTTTGTTTTGTTTTATCGATAAGAGAGAGAGAGAGAGAGAGAGAGAGAGAGAGAGAGAGAGAGAGAGAACATCAATTTGTTGTTTCACTTATGCATTCATTGGTTGATTCTCCTATGTGTCCCGATCAAACCTCAACATAACCTTGACATACCAGGAAGATGCTCTAACCAACTAAGCCACCCAGCCAGGGCAATAGGAATTCTTTCCTGCAGAATTTCATAGACCCTTTAACATGCTATCTCTAATTATAAGCTCTAAATTTGTTTCCCAAACTGATTTGTCCCATGCACCCTTTGACCATGAAACATGCTGCATGTGCAATGTTCCACAAGACCTGTTTACATGCTCTCTACACCATGTCCTCCAGTTGGAAAAGCAGGGTCAGGAAAAGATCAGGAGAGAAGCTCACACAGTTACTGGTCACTAAGGAGCCTGACCGATGGCCACAGAATCACCACTGAAACGTGGTGACGCAGCAGCAGTGCCCAGGGGCTGAGGAGAGAAGACACTTCCTGAGAGCAGAGCTAAAGAGAGGCAGGCCTTTTCCAGGGTCTCTCATAGAATTTAAACCAAGTACAATTTTCTCCCCATGAGCCTCATGTCCAATGCACAGCTGGAGAGTATTAAAGGCTGTGTGAATATTTTCTTACCTTCTGGAACAAAGATGTTAAAGTAAACTGCCAAGGGAAGTTTGGTGACTTATGATGTGTCCTGTGTTATGAGCAGTTTGGTTGGCTGCAAGATTGGTTTGTGCAAGCCAAAAATTAAGTGTCACTATTGAATGAGTTTCCACATTCCCCATGATAACATTGTTAGCTTATTATGCTTTTCAAGCGTTCCTTATTTTATAGTCAATATTTAATTGGGGTCATAAGTCTGGAAATATTCAGACTCTGAGAAACAAGGGAAAATCAGGTAAAGCACATCATATTTCATAGGTCACGTAAACATTAGGGAAGCCAAGAGAAGAGACAGTTAGCAAAATAAAACCAGATGTGAATTTGACATGATTACAACATCCCTTCCAATAGGAAGAGTACTTTCAAATCCACTTTTTTTAGTTGGCATGAGTTGCATCACTGAATTCTTTCAAATATGTAAAACACTGAGCAGCTCTTGCCCAAAATGAATTACATGAAGCCCACACAGGGCTTCTGGAAATTCATTTGCATTTGAATGATGCAAATTGTAATTTAGTATAATAAAGCCTATGTAACTGAGGAGAAGTAATATGAACAACCCAAATTCCAGTTAAGTCTATTCCTAGTTCTAATCCGTATGTCCCATCTGAGGTGCTTTTCTATAAAAGAAGTCATATTCTTTCTGATATGAACCTCTGTCAACCTGCCTGATATAATAGGATCAAATGTGTCCAACACATTTGGTTGCTTCCGTGGACTATTTTCTCAAGAATTCCCTAAAAACAATGGAGACTTCTGGCTCATTCTTTGGTACAGCAGATACAGCATTATGGAGCCACGGTAAGAGTAAACCTCTCTGAGATCTGTTTGGGTTCTGATGTGGAGTTAACATAATAACAAATTGTATTGTGAAAGATTATATCTTTGCTAGAAAAACAATATTGGTCATTTGACTATCAGACTCCATTGAACTATGAGCATACCTTCTTATTTTCAAATGCAAATAGGATAACAGTGCAATAAAAGTTGTCTGATATTTCCCTTAGATGATTCATTCATGTAATTTCTAAGCCTGGATATTACAACATGGGAAAAGGAAAACTAAGGTCACAATCTAGGGAGAACATAAAGGGGAAATACTCTTCCCTTTACTCTGCAGGTGTGATCTGTCACAATAGCATGGTACTGTGGTCCCCTTGAAGCTGAACTAAACTTTTACAAAACACTTTCATAAAAAGTCTGACTTTTCAGACTTAGAAATCAGCTAGTGTGCTCACCCAGCCTGCCCCTCACCCAAATCAGGACTTACTTCTTAAGTGACAGTCAGTAAGGCTGTTTTTAATGGGGAGGCAGCTAAAAACATATTGAGATAGTTACATCTTATTTGTGTGTCTTTGTCCTTTGAAAAGGATTCCATAAACAAAAGCAATATTGACTTCCACAGAGTTCCTCAGTGCTCTCGAGAACAATACAGACTAATTCTAGTCTGTCTTTTAAAAAGCTGAAAGATCCCTGTCAGCATTGCTCAGTGGATGAGCATTGACCTATCAACCAGGAGGTCATGGTTTGATTTCATACCTGGGTTATGAGCTCCATCCCCAGTGTGGGGTGTGCAGGAGGCAGCCGATCAATGATTCTCTCTCATCATTGATATTTCTCTCTCTCCCTCTCCCTTCCTCTCTGAAATCAATAAAAATAAATTTTAAATAAATATAAAAAAAAATCTGAAAGACACATTATCCCATCCTTGGAAGGATCTGCTCTCCCTAGAGCCAACCATGGCCCATTCACCCATCCATTTTGGGGGGATGGGTGTGGAAACTCAAGCCCATATAGGGTTTGGGTTTTCTCCTTTTCTTATATCCCCTTCCTTCTCTTTTCAAACCACCACCCTCTCAACAGTCATATGGATAATCTCCAATGTAGATTTCTCTCTCCAACTCAGTTCCTGACTGAAACCACATGCCTGTACCAAAGGCATCTTAATATCAAAATGTCACAGCATCTTTTCTCTGGTTTCCCTCTCAGTTAATTTTATTTACCATCATCCAAAGAAGACACTCTTCAGTCATAATAATCCTCATTCCCCTTCAATATACCCTGCCAATAAAACATCCTTGAATTCTGCTTCCTCTTCTCCATGCTCCTTAATTTAGGTCATTACTATTTCCTCCAGGGACTGCTGTGGTACTCTCAATCTGGTCTTCCTGGCTCCAGTCTTATCTCACTTCCCTCACTGTGGCAGAGTGATCTTCCCAAAGCACAAGAATGTTCTTGTCACATCCATTTTCATCACAATAAAAGATGGTTTCTAACTATATCCCTTTTTATGTCATATATAAAAGGTACCCTTACTGGTCATTTTTTGTAGACAAAAAATGTGCAATGAATTACATTCTCTTTTAGAAGAAGTCTTGAGTTAAACAAAAGAAGCAGTTGTCAGAATGGAAGAACTGCAGCTTTACAAAAAATTTCAACACACTTCATCAGTTCTAAGCTGTTCGTTGACAAGATACATATGGAGAAAACTACAGTAGAAGACAAAGATTTAAGAGTCCCATAAAAACACCTGTATGTTTATATAAGACATTTTTCCAGACCCTCAGACCTGGATAAAATCAAAGAGCATGTTCTGAGATGTCTTTCAGTGTTGAAGAAAAAGTTAGTCTTTCATTTCCCCCATCATTTATAACTCCATGGTATTTTTGACACCTGTCAACCCACACAGGTAATAGGGAATTTCTGATAGAGTTCTCTAGTAGGGATAAATGCACTGGGAAAAGAGATTGAAAGGATCGTGACTGAGTAACATAAAAAGAAACCTTTACTACTGTTTCCCTATGAGGCAGCTTAACTTCTATATCACATGAATTGCCTCTATCACAAGCATCGTCACAGTGGAGATGACACTGTATCTGTTAGACTTCAGTCACTTTTACAGAACAAAGCAGAGTGATTTAATTATATGTCCTTTGGTCCCAATTGACTCTCCATTTCTTGGCTCTCACAGTTGTCAACAAATACTAAGAGACACATCTTTGAAATTTCTTAAAACCCCCACCCCCCAAAAAAATTTTTCCCCCAATTTGTTCATTTGTCTAAATTTATTTAGGGAAAAAAAATTCAAGGATGATGATGGGCTGAACTCAGCCACATTCCAGAGGAGCAGGACTTGTCTTCAACAAATTTCTAAATTCACTTACTTCCCTTTGACAAAATCCATAGTATGTTCTCATTTATAGTGATATAAAACTAAAGGAAAAGTTTTTTGTTATAATTGTTGATTAAGCATGAAGAGTAATGAATTCTGGTGGGGAAAAAAATGAATCATGAATAATAAATACTTCCAATTATATCCCAAGCCTAAAGTCTGACTTTTCTCATCTCAAAAGAAATGACATATACTCTACAAACAAAATTGGTTTTCTTGCATGTTTATAAGTATTTATGTAAGTATGAAGCCATGAGTCTTATTCTTCTCTTTAAAAAAACAACACACACACACACACACACACACACACACGCAAATTGCCCTGGCTGGTGTGGCTCAGTTTGTTGAGCGTTGTTCTATGTCCCAAAAGGTCACTGGTTCAATTCCCTGTTTGGGCACATGCTAGAGTTGTGGGCTTATTCCTCAATAGAGGGCATGCAGGAGGCAGCTGATGTTTTTCTCTTTCTCTCTCTCTCTTTCTCTCTCTCTCTTTCTCTTTCCTCTCTAAAACCAATTTTTTAAAAAACATTTCAAAAAAATACTTTGGTTTATATTTTCATTGTCCTTTCATGCTTTAGAATTGTGTCAAGATGCTGGTGCAAATCTGTAAAACCACAGTTAAATGTTGCCAACAGATCCTGAACACATTTATCTTGTCAATTTTAAAAATCGATTTTTAGATTGACCCATTATCAGATATTATTTTAATTGAATTTTCACAGTTCTGTGGAAAATTAACAGAACACACATTTTTGTGGTCTTATCACAAATTCTTCACCCTTCCCAGGGCCTTTTGAGGGTGGATATGTTCATAGACCAGTTACTGCTCTACCCAAAAAAATATGGTTTGGATCAAAATTATGTAGATGTTTGATTCTCTGTTCCTAAGAAGAAAACAATCATTTTAAAAATCATTACAATTCTAACTTTTGCCATAAAATAATTTTTTAAATTCCAGGAACTTGGAAACTTGGAGACAATTTCAAATGCAACAGAAAAAAAAAACTTGGTGGGGGGCAGTGGGGAGGTTAGAATGGAAAAGAAAGAAGACATTCTTAAACATGATATGATATCTCAACAGTACCAATTCCCTGCCTAAATGCAATAAGGAATAAGGACAGGACCTCTATGGTGGATTAAAAAAATTAAACATGTTTGTGAAAAATAAGAGCACTCTGAGAAGATATGTTAACAGAGGATTAACCCCTGAAATGCAAATAAAATAGAAGGGGACATGATAAGAAAATTAAACTGCATTTCTCCATGCTGACCCAAAGAGATCCAAAGAGATTAAAGTGCATCATTAGTCAACCAAGAATTTTTATAATGTTGCCATTTATGAAAATATACATATACCAATTTTTAAGCATGAAGAATACAAACAGTTTTAAACACCTCCAAATAGCACTAATTGACTAATTGTGATTTTTTTTTTCCATTAACTTTTTAACAGGACCCATAATTCATTAAGGACTCATCTTTATATTTCAGCTCTTGGTTGAGGGCCTCTAGTATCACATACGTCAATCCAGGGCTATTTAGAGCATTAACTTAAAATGTCAAAAGTGTAATTCTTCATTACAGCAGAAATAGAATTATAAAAATTAGATCTTTCAATTATACATGACATTTACCACTCTAATCAAGGTTAGCTGTCCATGTGGCAGGGGTCAGAGGTAGAAAGAGAATGATTCTCTACTTCAAAATAATTCTAGCACAGGTCCACCTTTGAGGTTTTGTTTCCACCTTTAGTAAATACTTCGGAGTCATAGCAGCCATAAAATAGCTATAATTTATTGCAAGTTTTCTATGAACCAAATACAATGTTCAGCTCTTGATGACTGGCATAAAGGCGTCCTGAAGTACATATGCTCAAGTCAGGCTTCATATACATGAACTCTGTCCCTTGCATAAACCTACTAAGCTTCTGTTTGCTCCTGTGTGAAATGGGCTTCCTATTACCTATGTCATAAGCTTGTTGTGAAAACAATGCAAAAGATGATGAACAAGAAAAATTCAGCAATTTTTTCTAAGATCTCACACAACTAGGAAGCAGAAGGGCCTGATTCAAACCCAGTCCTTGTCATTCCAAATTTCTAAATTCCCCTACCTTTCCACCATATCACACCACCTCTGAGGATGACCAGGATGACATGCTGATAGAAAGTACCAAAGAGGATAAAGACACTAACACAAACAGTACATCTGTTCCTGAGGGGAGTCACAGAGCTTTGGGGTTCCTGCAGTTACCTAAAGCAGACAGGTCCTGTTTGACTCAGAGAGTCTCGGGAAATTATAGCAGTGACATATTATTCAGCTGGATAACATGGCAGCTAATAAAAAGTTTCCAACCAACAGAGTTGGACAAACTAGAGAAGTTAAAAAATAAAGTCACCCCCAAGAAGGAGCCACCTGGATTTGCATTCCCCAAACCTGTGCACCCCAGCCAAGCGCAGGCTCTCAGAGGGAAGGAAGTGCAGGCCAGAAGTGGGACTTTGGAGCTGCCCCGCTAGGAGGTCCTCGCCAGGGCCTCTGGCAGTGAGTGAGCTGCAGGGATAGAGGCCACAAGAGCTGGAGCCACCCTCAGCGGAGGGGGCAGCCTTGACCTATTACTCCAAGCCCCACCTACCCTGTCCTGCAGGCACAGCCTCACTGGGTAAAGGGTGACAAATTAGAATGGTGAAATCTGGTGCAACCCCCTAGAAGCCTCGTTCTAATAGCTCTGGTGGGGCACCGCTGAGCTGTAGGGCAAGTGCCTAGTCCCCTTCTTGAAGGCCCAGGACCCATGCCACCCCTAACAAGGAGCCGCCTGGACTTGCATTACCAAAACCTGCCAGCGTCAACCTCGCCAAGCACAGAACCAAATGGGGGGGAGGAATTGCGGGTCAGAACTAGGTCATCTGGAGCCACCCTCTTGAAGGTCTACATCAGGGTCTCTGAAAGTGAGCTGCAGAGACAGAAGGGGCCCATAAGCACTCTCTCTTCTTCCCAAGAGCCAGCGCTACCCCAAGCAGAGGGGGCAGCCTCGAGCTATTGCTCCAAGCCTCCCCGCACTGCACCGTTCCTGCAGGTGCAATCTCACAGTCTCACAGGGTAAGGGGTCACAAATCAGAACTGTCAAACTGGTGCAACCCTTTGGAATCTCCCTTCCAGAGCTCTGACGTGGAGCTAAAAGGAGATCGGCCACTTCCCCTCTCCAGGGCTAAAGACCCACACCATCTCCAACAAAGGGCAAGTTAGATTTGCAACCCCAGATTCTGCTGGCCCCACCCTGCTATCCTCATACCTACTGGGGGAAGGGAGCACAAATCAGAGCTTGCACATTGGACCTGGCTTACTCAGAGCACCCCAACAGGGCCTCTGGCAGAGCACCGCAGACATAGAAGCAGGCGAGCAGCTCTCTCTCGCCTCCCAAGGGTAAGTGTCACCCTGACTGGAGGGGGCTACATAATTTTGTTCCTCCAAGCCTTGCTGGCACATCTGTGTGATACAGCCTCACAGGGAAAAGGGACACAACTCAGTGCTCGGTCATCTGGTGTGACCCCTTGGAGTCTCCCCTCAGAGTCTCTGATGGAGCAGGGCTGAGCTAGAAAGCAAGCAGCTACCTCCCCTCTTGAGGCCGGAGGGCCTGTATTCCCCCAATCACGGGTGCATTGGATTTGCACTCCCATTTTCAGCTGGCAACCGATTGATGTTTCTCTCTCACATCAGTGTTTCTCTCTCTCCCTTCTTCTCTCTAAAATCAATGTAAAAATTTTAAAAACTTTTACATATTATATATTGTTCATTGATGCTAACATTCACCTTTTCCCACGTTTTAACATCTCTGAAATTGGAATGTGTCATAGTAGCTGGCATCTTATTATCCCCTCAAAGTTCCTGTCATTGCAAGGCACATGTGAATTTAGTCAGAGATAGTCATCCTGTCATTATCTCAATTGAATTAATGTACATTGTTGGTATTACACGTGTTCATTTCGTTGCTATTTAAAATGTCTTCAAAAGTAACACTGTGATTTGGCATAGAAATGAAAAGTCATCGTGTAAACAAAAAGGCATGTAAACAGAGCAGCAGCTGGGAAATGCTATATTGGTGCAACAAATATGCATTATAGGGAGAATGATCACTACTACTTCAAAGCAACAAATCTGGAAGCGCTTTATGGAAACTAAGCAGGTGAAGCCATGTTACATTTTGCTCTCTGGAGCATATGCAAATCATCTTCTAGTGGCCAAGTAATGAAACTAAAGGCAAAATTAATTGCCAGATCTGTGGATAGATGAAAGAAGTGTCAAAGCATTGAGAGACCGGTGTCACCAACAAATGTGACATGCAAAGGTGATCATTAAGGCTTTGTGTCACAGATTAATTGAAAACATTTTTGTCTTTCATAACAGTATGTAAAATTATAATGTGCCTAGCCTGTTTGGCTCAGTGGATAGAGCGTCAGCCCTAGAGTCCAGGGTTCAATTCCAGTTAAGGGCACATGCCTGAGTTGTGAGCTCCATCCCCAGAAGGGGCCATGCAAAAGGCTGATGATCAATGAATTCTTTCTCATCAATGATGTTTCTATCTCTCCCTCTTCCTTCCTCTCTGAAGTCAATAAAAATATATTTTAAAATAAATAAATAATAGAAGTATAGCCTTCTTCTCATACCTCCTACCGGGTATTCCTGGATTGAGCCAATGAATGTTAACCCAATCTATATTCCTCACACTTTCATAACATTCAATAAAACCTTCTTGGCCTTTGCCATTCCAACCAAAATGCTAATTTACTAATTTTTTCTCTAAATATTGACGCTCTTTCAGAAAAATTAAGAACGTTTCAAACTGTCTTTCTTAGTACTTATAATTATTCCAAGTTTGCTACTTTAAGCTCTTTTGAAATCCAGTCTATTGCAGACCAAGCATATTTTCAAATTACTTAATAGTGGTACCTTTCTATTTCTTTCCTATATGATAGAAACTAAGAGGGACAAAGAGGAAACACAGCTTGGCCTGGGTATATTAGTGATCGAAAGTCCTTTTAGCAGGCATATTTTGCAGCCAAGGACTTTTGGGTAGTAACTTAATATCAAACCTTAGAGTTTCTGAGGTCACTAGGAGAGTCGAAGGAGGAGCTGGAACAGAAAGGAGACCTCCGAACCAGGGGCTCCTAAACAAGCTGGATTCATGCTGGGGAATGATTCCCAGGCCCATCTTTCCCTCTGCCCTGGATCTAAGTTTCATTGCATTTACAAACTCCATCTCTTATCCCTCTCGCTCTTCTACGATGGAAATAAAGAATGTCCAACTGCCACAGATGGCCATGTGTTGCAAATAGAAAGCAAGATGAACCCTAACTTTACACATTTGGCTCCTCATCAGTCAGTGGCTGAAGAAGATTCTCCCCAATAGAGATTCAAAGACAGTCTCTGTTTGTCTCTGCAGTTAGCAAGGTTCCATCCATCCTTGAGCCTCATGAACTCTTCTGTCATTCACAGCATCTGTGGGTGACCTTCCTGTGGATAAGGTGAGGGTACCAGACAGCCACCAATCAATTTCACAAATGAAGGCTGCCATGCCCCCAGTTTAACCTTCCCCACTGGCACCATCAATAAGCCAGGTCCTTAGATCAAAATTTGATTATCAGAAGCTCTGTTTTCATTTTAAGTCTCTCCTTTAAAGTAATCTTATTTGATGATGCAATTATAAAAATCCTTTAGGCATTTAACCTGTAGCCCATTAGCATGTTCAGCTGCCAATTCATGCCCTATCCCACCCCTAATTTGTTAAAATAATGAATAAATAAAAGTTGGCTTTAATGCTACTCATTTAAGACTGATAATAAAAGTCAGGATTAATCTAAGATTTTGTCAAGGCTTATTTTACTGAAGACAGACTTTCCCAGAGACTTGGACACAGAAACCTGATGGAATAAGAAGGGGTGCAGGGATGCCATCGCCATACATACAGAGCTTATTTCAAATCAGAGCCACAACACATCTGCTCAGCACAAAGAGAGGGACATCCTGGGCACAAATTTGAAGGAGGAGCGGGAAGGGCCTGCTAGAAGTGTCTTGACACCGTTCCAGGAAAACCTAGACTTTTGTCAGAATCTGCCCAAAATAGTAAAATAGGGATCCATCTGATTGCTGTCATGTGAGATGTTCATTAGCATTTCACACAGGCAGACAGAAAATTACTGGAGAAAGAAAGAAATCACATTCCCAG
Source organism: Pipistrellus hanaki (assembly GCF_964339955.1). Lineage (NCBI taxonomy): Eukaryota > Metazoa > Chordata > Mammalia > Chiroptera > Vespertilionidae > Pipistrellus > Pipistrellus hanaki. The sequence continues at coordinate 53,203,335 of NC_140505.1, read as the reverse complement.
CTCATCCCCCACCAAGAGCTACAAATTTGGCATTTCTGCACAGGAGGAAACCATACCCTGCTGGCAACAGACTCGTCGTCAGCCCAGCCCACGGGGAAAGCACAAAGAAAGCAAAATACTCCTGCGTGGTTACTGCTCTCTGTACCTTGTATTTATCAGACCCAGGAACATTTTCTGGAATCATTACATACACTCTCTTTTCACCTGAAGTACTTTGCTCCCTACCTGAATTCTGCTTGTTTCATTAGAACAGAGGTATAATTAGCCTCTTTAATGATCTATATACTAGAAATCTGAGGGAATGGGGAGAGCGGAAAGGAAAAGCGTCATTGTGCCCAGAGCCCTAGAGAGAAGCTGGCTTCATCTACCTCCCAGCCCCATTCTCCCAGTGAGCACTTTTCAGAAGTGGGGCCTCTCTAATCATTTACTCGGTTTCCAGTCCCAAATGATAAACCAGCCCTGATGCTGGGTTTGACTTTCACCTGTGAGGTTATGTCGGTGCTTGCTACTCTGCAAGTTCCCAATCATCGGCAACAGGCAACCCAAGAAGTAAATGAAGGCAAGCACTTCCCATACTTTACCTCATTCTTCACTGCACTGTGCCGCGCCAGCACAGCCAAGGGTGAACCTGAGTGGGGGGCGGTGAAGGATTGAGAAAAGACAGACAAGAGAATGAAAGCTGGGTCTCAGTGGGACGCTGTCCTCTCTGATGGAGTTTGCGACAGCGCCAAGGACTACAAGCCAAGCCCTGTCTTCATTTTATAGCCAGATGCCACGAGGCAAAGGAAGGGTGTGATCAAGATGTTTACAACATTCTCGTAGTTTGGGATCCTACTCAATTACATGCACCTGAACTCTTTCAAGCCCACATCACTCAGACACGTGGGGACCACATGTTCGGACCATAGGTTTAAGCTTACAACTACAGCTGTTGGCTATCATTGTGCTGGGAGGGCTCTGCCTTGCCCATGGCCATGGGGGAACTGTGCCCTCTCATGAGTCCGAGGCTTGAACCTGTCCAAACGCTGTAGCCACTCTCTACATTGCACCTTTTGGAAAAATTGATTAACGTGGAGCAAAGTGGGCTGTTGTGAACTTTACCCCTTCCTGCTTTAACTGTCCAGCTTCTACTGGAAAGGTAATAAGCAGTGGCATGGTCTGAAGGCCATGTGCTGAAGGGAGACAAAGGAGGCTGGGTAATCAATGCCTGAGTAATGGAGTCAGTTACGCATCTGAGTCACTTCCCCCGGAAGATGAGGCCTTGATAGCATGGCAGCCTGCAGTGCCCAGTCTGTGGTGGGGGGAATGCTTTGTAGTATACGTTGATGATGATGAGAGGACAAAGTCAGAAATGATTGCATTGTCTTAGGTGTGTGTCTTAGAATTGACTTTCTGTCACCTGCCTCTCAAGGCCCTCGTGTGGCTGCTTGCAGAGGACTGGCAGCCCTCAGCTGCTGCTGTCCCTCTTCATTCGGGCTCACATCTCAGACCACGGCACCAAACCTCAGCACCCCCTTTCTTCTCATTCCGCATTTATTCCACGTCATGCAGTTCTAACGGTCCATCACTTAAAACAATAAAAATAAAAAATAAAAACAACCTGAGAATCATATTTAAACTTTTAGAAATTGTATGTTTTCAGAAAATTTGATGACATCGGAAAGTGCTCATCATATAATATTAAATGAAAAAAGGATAAAAAATTGTGTATGCAGTATGATCTGAGTTGAATTTATATGTGTCTATGTATGTGCGCAATTTCAAAATATTAATCTTGATCGTTTCTTGACAATGCAATTAATAATTTTAATTTTCTTCTTTATGTACTCAAAAACATATGAAATTGAACATTTATCATTTTTGTTAACAAGCAATAATAATCTTTTCAAGCTGACACACAAATGTAAAATATTCCTCAGGTTAAACCCGAGTTCTATTGTTTATTTAGACAACATTCTGATCCGCTAACTCCATTTCCTATCCTCTGGATTCCCCAAGTCCCACACGGTTCAAATTTGTTTCCAGTGTCCAGAACGCAAATAAAGTGAGCAGGCTGACTTCTGGGTGACTCCTCAGCTCCCCGTGTGTCAGGAAGAGGAATGAGCCAGAAGAGCTGGCGTCCAGTCTCCATCCTGCCCCTGGCAGCAATACAGGGACCTTAGGAAACCCCTGTGAGCATCCTGGGCCAACTTCTCCCCATATATGAACTGAAAGGTTGGGCTGGATGACCCCAAAGGCCTGTCTTGATTGAAATTTCTACTTTTCATGAGCTGTGGGATCCAACCACAGCACAAAGTTCCAATCACTGTGAGTGTGAAGTGACTGCAAAACTCCATTCACAAGGCAAACAACTCTCATTCATCTGGAAGTGGTGAAAGCCAGGAGTCATAAATATCCAGGAGATCCAAGAGGCTGTTTTATCTCAGAACAAATCTCCCAGGAAAAATATTCACTAAAGATGTAAACAACATAATTTGATGAACAAGAATAGATCTAGAGACAAATGGTAGGGGATGAAGGTTAGAGAGCAACCAAAGGACTTGTATGCAAGCATATTAGCATATCCAATGGACACAGGCACTGGGGCAGAGGGGGCTTGTCCAGGGTGGGAATGGTGGGGGAAGGAGGGTCAATTGGGGAAAAAGAAGATATATGTAACACTTCAGACAATGATAAAAGAAAAAAGAAAGGAAAAAAATATTCACTAAAGATGTAAACACAGCCCAATACCCACAAGTATTGGGGGGGGGGGGGGGGCGCTCAAAAAGCCACAGGCTAAGAGGGCCTTTTGGAAATACTAAATTATGTAATATCTCAAACATTAAAGAAGAGTTGGCTGTATACCTAAAAATTAAATTTAATGGAGTCTAAATTCACCTGAATTATCAGATAACTCAAGTATAAACACCTGAAATGATTAGAATAATCTGAACAATTAGCTATAGAAAATATCATCCTTAACTTAGATGAAATTGTTGACACTTTTACAATTTTCATTCTTTTACATTTATTAAATTTAGTGGCCTGGTGCACATAATTTGTGCACATTAAAAAGGAATTAATTAGCCGGGACCGGTTTGGCTCAATGGATAGAGCGTCGACTTGGGAACGAAGGGTCCTGGGTTCGATTCCAGTCAGGGGCATATACCTTGGTTGCGGGCATATCCCCGGTGGGAGGTGTGCAAGAGGCAGCTGACCAATGACTCTCTCTCATCGATGTTTCTAACTCTCTATCCTTCCTCTCTGTATAAAATCAATAAAATATATTTTTTTTAAAAAGGAATTAATTAGAGGAAAAATTTTAATATTGCTATTTGACCTTTCTCTATAATAGAAGTGTCAGAGATTAAGGAAAATTAGTAAAATGTATATGAAAATCTTCCTTCTGTCAGAGTCTGGAATGCTCTGCAGGACCCGGAGTCAAGTCCCCACCCACCCGCATGTGCCTCAAAATTGTGCGAGACCCAGACCTGGCTGGCCCCACCCCTGTCAAACCCCGCTGGGCAAGGGGCACAGCCTCATGTCCCTGCCTATCGCTCATTAGGGCTCCTTATGGGAAGCCTGCCTCCGCTGTGGGTGCAGCCATCTTGTGACAGCGTGATGGCATGAGGACCACCTAGGCTTTTATTAGTAAGATTGCAGTGACATTGGTCAACATGAACATATAGGTTTCAGGTGTGGGTTTCTATTTTACAAGACCTGTACATGGTACTATGTGCCCACCACCCAAAGTCAAATCTCCTGCCACTTTATATTAGGACCCCCTTCTCCCTCCACCCCTTTCCCCCTAACAATCACCACACTACTGTTTGTGTTTCCCCAATTCAGTTTTATATCCCACCTAAGAGTCAAATCATATAGTTCTTAGCTTTTTCTGACTGACTTATTTCACTTTGCATAATGTTCTCAAGGTCCATCCATGTTGTTGCAAATGGCACTATTTCATCCTTTCTATGGCTGAGTAATATCCCATTGTATACTAGTATATGTACCACATCTTCTTTACCCAGCCCTCTATCTAGGGCACTTTGGTTGTTTCCATGTCTTGCACTGTGAATAATGCTGCAATGAACATGGGGGTGCATGTATCTTTGTGACTACATTGTTCCAAGTTTTTCAGGTATGTACTCAGGAGAGGGATTGCTGGGTGGTATGATAGCTCTATTCTAAATTTTTTTTTTGAGGAATTCCCAGACTGCTTTCAATAAATAATTGACATTTTTAAATTTTCTTCTTAAAATGATGCAAATAATACATAAATGCCCTGTAGAATAAAATTCAAGCTAGACAGAGGTATATAGAGTGAACAAGTGGAAATTCCCCTTCAAATGTCCCCTCTGCCATCCGCTCTTCTACCTATGGGCAACCTCTGCTTTAGACCCTTTTTCCTTTAAATGGACTTCCCTTCCCATGATTCCTATGATCTCTCCCAAAGCACCACAAAAATATCTGTAAATATCACATGTCTCTGTTCTGTCATATTTAACCAAAAACTTGGCAAATTTCTTACTAAGATGAAATGGTTGTTTTCAAAGAAAAATCCAGCATTTGTATCTTCTAGAATGGATTTTAACCATTATTCTCTGGCTCTGCTGATCTTTAACATAATAAGCAGACGAGCCCAGATATTCAAGGAAAAAAATGTTCCTAGGACAGCAAGAACAGCACAGAAGCCTTGGCGAGTGCCGTTTCTGGCCTCGCAGACACAGGCACATGCAGATCTTCATTAGCTCAGACTCTTAACGGAGCTCAACAGATGCCAGGTTAGTTACCATTTGACAACATCCCTTCTGTGGGTGCTGCTAGGAAACAGCATCACCACTCCTCCCTCTCACTCTTCTTCTCACTCTCAGCTCTGCCTTCTCTGCAAAACTATTCTCAAGCAGAGCTGCAAGTCAGAGAGGAAGAATCGTGTATTATGGAGGTACTACAGGTCTAGAGATGGCTCTTAGAGGTCTGCCCCTAAGGCTTCATTATTTAAATGCTGACATGTCAACATAATACCGGCAAGACCAATTCTGTGGGGAGACTAAAAATCAATGAAGATTTTGCAGAGATCAATGAAGTGTAGAGCCTTTAGGAGAAAAAAAAATAATTGAAGGAATTAAATACAATTAACCAAACAGCTCAAGTCTCAAAAATTATATTGGGTTCAGAGGTGGGAGGGGGAGGAAGGGAAAATGATGATGCTTTTTTTGTTAAACTAGAAGAAACATACTATATCTACTAATAAAAATTATTATTTATTGACTGCTTGCTAGTCTAAGCATCGTACATAAGTTTAACGATTTAGTTCCACAACAAACCTAGAGTAAGACAGTAATCATCTCCATTTTTTAAAATATATTTTTATTGATTTCAGAGAGGAAGGGAGAGGGAGAGAGAAATAGAAACATCAATGATGAGAGAGAACCATTGATCGGCCACCTCCTGCATGCCCCCCAACTAAGGATAGAGCCCACAATCCAGGCATGTGCTCTGACCAGGAATCAAACCAGGACCTCCTGGTTCAAAGGTCAACACTCAACCACTGGACCATGCCATTGGGGCTATCATCTCCATTTTAAAGGTGAGGAAACTAAAGAACAGAGAGGCTTCATCCTCAAAGGATCTGGGCTCCCCCTCAGAGTAGCAAAATGTCTGTAGCAATGTCAGCCTTCACATCTACTTACCACATCATCCAGAGGAAAAGAAGGTCTCCTCTGGAATTCACATTCTCATCGGCCTCATGTTCTTCCCATGTGATCCAGGACACTGGGATATGCTAAGACTAAACCAATTAGGACCACCTCATTATACATGGGTGGACAAAAGTATGCTTACAGTTGTGTTGTACATAAAACACACATTTATCCTTCTATTATTATCTATTAACTAGAGGCCCAGTGCACAAAATTCATGCACAAGGGGGTGGGGGGGAGTGGGGGTGTCCCTCAGCCCAGCCTGCACGCTCTTCAATCCAAGACCCCTTGGGGGATGTCCCAGGGATCGGGGCCTAAACGAGCAGTCGGACATCCCTCTCATAATCCTAGACCGCTGGCTCCTAATTGCTCACCTGCCTGCTGGCCTGCTAGCCCCCAACTGCCCCTCCTGCCGGCCTGGTAGTCCCCAACTATCCCCCTGCCATCCAAATCACCCCCGCCAGCCTAGTTGCTCCTAACCACCCCCTTCCCCACCAGCATGGTTGCCCCTAATTGCCCCTCCCACCAACCTGGTCACCCCCAACTGCCCCACCCTGCCAGCCATGTCACCCGACACAGCCTGCTGTTCAACTGTTTGGTCATCCCTCACTAACCCCCTTGCTGGCCTGGTTGTAGGCAGCCATCTTTGTGAGGGTGTGGGGGTCAATTTGCATATTACCTCTTTATTATATAGGATTATTGTATTATTTTTCAGATGAACAACTGTAAACATACTTTCTCCCACCCCTGTATACAAGGAAATAGAAGTAGGGTTAATGTCCTTTAAACTTCCTGTCTGAGAATGGAAGTGGCAGGAAAAGGGAAATAATGTATGCTGGAGAGGGGACTGCCAAATGTGTACTATATTACTTATCAGCCAGAATGAGAACAGAAAGTTTCTCCAACAGTACAATTATAATCATATTCCAGCTTGAAATGATTAATTCCTATTGGCACTATTTGTTCTGGAACAATATGCTCTCCATGCAATTCCATTTTCAATAAACGTCAAAATTTTATTCTGTCCCTTCTTCCCCAAAATAAAATTTTCCCAGGGACTATAGTAAGTTTTCAATACATGTTGGGGAAGCATGTGATCATTTTTATCAGGAAATTTGATAGTGCTGAACTCGACTATCATATATTTTGTGATCAGAGGAAAACCACGGTTTCAAATGAGATGATTCTCTTTTTACCCAGTCATCTTGTATGTAAGTGTTATTTCACCCCTGAGTTATGGATTTAGTGATTTTCTTACACACAAGCAAAGCTCACAAGAGAAATCAAGAGCTGTACGAGTCCTTATGAAGTACTCAGAATTATTCCTCTACTTTTATTCTAAACAGATAATTAGCTATCCAATTCAAAAAATGTTCTCAAATGAAGATGCCACAGTGTTCCTTGGGAACACATTTTAAAGTTTAATGATCTTCACTACCAGCATGTTGCTTATATTAAAACTAATGTTGAATTCAATTTAATCCAATGAATATTTGTTAAATATAAAATATCTACTATGTGACCATCTCGAAGCTCAGGCCCATGTCTCAATAAAAAATACCCTCTCCATTAGCCTTCATGAACTTGAAGACTACAGTTAGTTAGATATAAGTTGATCAACATATATGTATTTAAGAGGGTGTGTGGGGAAAAGTGGCATGCAAACACATGTAACCATCACTCCCAACCTTATTTCTCCAGGATACATGTTACCACTTCATTTTCCTAGTCTTTCATCATTTCTGTGGCTTTCCTCTGAACCTTCTGCTAGCTTTCCACAGCTATGATAAACTGATGTCTCACAATTGAACTCCAGAAATAGAAACAACCAAATGGATCCTAGGGAGGGAAACTGGTGGGTTATTTTGGGAGCCAGATTCCCAGCCACACACTATTACATTAAATTGTGCTTGAATGAAAAAGAAAAATAAGTATAAAACTGAAAGAGTAAACAAAGCAGATATCAACTAATAATCCAGGGAGAAACACATTGTTACTAGGCATGACTAATTCAATAAATCCCTTTGCTAACACCAGCTGTCCATAATCGAGCAGACCAGCAACCATTCCCAGGCCTAAGATGCACTTACATGCTGCTTCTATCAAAGCCTAAGCAGCTCCAAAGTTCACTCAATTCTGCTCCTGAAGAAGTTCCAATGCCATTTCAGACCTCTCCAAGGTAATACAAAACTCCAGAGTGGACATATTAGGGGGTGACTGAGGTCATCTTATTTAATGCAAGAATTTCTCTACAGCCGAAACCGGTTGGCTCAGTGGTAGAGCGTCGGACTGCGGATTGAAGGGTCCCAGGTTCCATTCCGGTCAAGGGTATGTACATTGGTTGCGGGCACATCCCCAGTGGGGGGTGGTGCAGGAAGTGGCTGGTCGATGTTTCTCTCTCATCGACGTTTCTGGCTCTCTGTCTCTCTCCCTTCCTCTCTGTAAAAAATCAATAAAATATATTAAATAAATAAAATAAAATAAAAGAATTTCTCTACAATCCTGATTTCCTTGACTCAACAATGGAAAGCTAGGCAAGTTGTCAAGATCCAAATATGGGGAAGACATTTCTAACACTAAGTCAAAAAGTTCATATGCCCTTCCTCTCTGTCATTCCCACCACAATATGTCTAATTTTTCCTTCCATGACAAGCCTTTAAAAAAAGGAAGACAGCTATCATTTCCCCTTCTTAGTCACATCTCCTACAGTCTTTTTCATAGAATATCTCCCAGCTTGCATATATTTTGCATCTATCTTTCTCCTTTTTGTTAAGAAAATGAAATTTAAAAATTATATAAAAATCTAAGTTTTTTAAAAAATAAAACTTATCTGCTTCCTTTTCTACTATACTTCTTTTCATAAAGATGTTTATATTCATTTTGAGGTCACGTAGAAATGAGCAAACAAGTGAATGAGTATATATCATAATTAATGTTCTTTTTTGTCACATTCAACATTTAGACTGCTAGTGTCTATCTATTTAAATAGAGGCCGCTGATTTCCTCTGCCTTTGAGTCTCTGTATTCTATCTTCTCCATTCAGTCCATCTTACCCTGTGGATAGCCAGTGTTTCTATTCTGCATCATCTAATTGATCATGCTGGTGTGACATTTCAATCTTTGCTTCATCTGAAGCAGCAGCCTCCTGTTAGAAGGTAATGCTGTAGAGGAAAAAAACAGGTCTAGAAAAAAGTCTATTAACCTTCAGCAAATGATAGTACATTTTGTGCTTCTTTTGACACCTGATTATTTTCTAAGCACTAAAACTTTCAATGTATTAAGCCCTAGCTGTGTAAATGATGCTTTCACAAAGAGAGGGCATGAGATACCACTTTTGAGTAATTTTGTGGCAATCACACAAACTGGGAGAGACTGAAGTCAATGACAAGCTATAAAAACCACAGGCTGGGGTTCCAAACATTGAGGTGCTCTTTCTACACATTTCCACGTTGTTATTTAGAAAACTCTAACGTGTAACTCCAAAAGATGTAATTCAGGCTTTGTCTGAAAGATCTGGGTTATAATCACAGGTTAGACCAAAGTAATCACTATCCATCCAGCTTCCACTGTGTATGGCACTCAGTTATTCTTCAAGACAACCCATCAAGACCGGGACAATGAGTTCTGTCTTACCGATGAGGTCACTGAGGCTTGGAGACTTGTGACTTGACAAGGCTCACCTAAGTGCCAAATGGAGTTAAAATAGGAAATATATCAATCATTCACTCGATATAACTATGATGTGTTTATAGTAGTATTATTCTTTAGTGTAGTCCTTCCTCTCTAAAATCGAATATGACAAAATTTACTTCTGCCCTTACTTGTCCTGGATTTTGACGAGTGACACAGACAAAAGAAACAGTCAGAGAGGAAGAGGCATCCTAATAATACTGAAAACATGGGGCTAGGGCAGCCAATCCTATCTCAGCCTCAGTGACTTGAGGGAGAGAAGGAAGCCATCATATATCACTGATTATGCATGAACACTGTAAGGTTCTCTTGTTACCTGCTGGTGGCCACTCCTCCTTCTGCTCCTTTTTGCAGTAACCTGATTCCAGACTATTTTCAGTAGGTATACAGGACCTTCTGATGTACTGGCTCTCAAGACAGTACCCAGTTTTTCACTCTCCGAGTTGAGGTATGAAAACCTATTTTTAAACTGTTTCGGGGCAAGAGGGCACCCTTTTTTTCTTGCTTATTTTCTGAAGTCATTGAGGAATTTCACTGGGAAATTTTTTTTAATATAAAAATAAGAGAAAGAAATCCTTGGTGGTGGATCAAATTTTCCTTCTACAATTTTCCAGATATTTCTGAATCTTCACACCACTTACTCTGGGATTAATCATATGAAGATGATGAAACTATTTTAGGTCACTAAGCACAGAACAATTTTCTAATCTCTGCTTTGCCATTTTCTTTATAATTGTGTGCTACTGACATATGTTCCTTTGTCTGTAAAATAGTGATAATATTAGCTTACTCCAGGGAGATTTTGTAAGAATAATAGAAGAAAAGCTTTTTAAACCCAGCTATGGTAACCACCCCCATAGACAAAGGTTTCTAAGGGATTTGGGAGGAGTGGGAGAGAGCACAGAGTGGGTAGGATGATAGAGGAAAATTCAGAGAAAAAGAAAAAAAGCTCAGCCCACCTATGCCTAAGGCACAACACCCACCTTTTCTTTCTCTCATACAGCTTTCTCTTGTGATCTGCTTCTGTTCTTCCGTTTCTCCATCAGATCTCCTCCAGGTCCCAGGAAACTATGTATATCCCCAGGTTAAAGACCCTTGCTTAAAATGTTGCTTGAGATTCTCACACTTCTATATATTCATTGCTGCTTAATACGATGCAATGAGTAAAGATTCTTCATTCAGAAAATTATAGTAATGTGGAATCTGTAGACTTTACATTGGAGACCAAATACTTTACCATTCACTTTCAGTTGTAGTTCTTAAACGGTTGACAAGCTCTACAGCACCATGTCAGTAAAACAAAGGATGGTCTACAACAAGCATGTCAAACTCAAAGGCTAACATGGACCAAATAAACGAGGCATGTGGCCCCGATGGCCATGAGTTTGACATGCTTGTTCTACAAGGTAAATCACACTGTAATTCTTACACAGGGGTGGGCAAAAGTAGACTTACAGTTGTAATACAAATAAGTGTAATAGTTAATAAATAATAATACAAGAATAAATGCTGTTTTACATACCCAAACTATAAACCTACTTTTGCCAACCCCCCCCAAAAAAAGTATACATACATTTTGAATAATTATAAAAACAGTGTTTATTAAAATAGATTTCATTTTCAAAATTGAGCTATCAGCTGTTAAAGTGTGCATACATTTTGTGGGCACCTGGTACAGTCATCCTTAGAGATAATAAATTAATACTCACCATTGAAGAGCTATGGGAAGGTAGGAGGAGAGGGGGAGAGACCAATCTCATCTGAATACCATCATGAAAAAATACTGATTAAAAACCCACAACTGGATTGGTTTTAAAGGGAAATTGCATTTTTTTGAAATTACATATGGTGACAAATGTTAACTAGACATTGTAGTGAGTGTTTCACATGCATACAAATATCAAATTAGCATGTTGTATACTTGAAACTAGTATAATGTTATATGTTAATCATACCTCAATTTTACAAAAAGAAATTACATAGAGAAAAGCACATTTCTTTTGGTCCATCCAATTAAATAACACTGAGCTCCATCAGTAGCTTGGAAATGCCCCCTCTTTGAGTAAAAGCACTTAGTAGTTTGCAGAGAATATGTATCAGTAATTACAGATCAAGATACTAACACAAAATCAGAATTCAAAATAACTTAGAATTGGTTTTTGTGATTACAGTTGTCACAGCATTTTCAAATTGCTATAACTTACTTTAATAGTAACCACTAAAAAGTTAGCCTCTTAATTATATTTGTACATAAATCTAAAATAATGTGATCGCCCCACTTTTAATTAAACAACATTTTAGTATCTCTATTGAGCTTGACTAAGATATCTATCTATCTATCTATCTATCTATCTATACATATATATATAGCTAAATAATAACTAACTCCTTCTATAGGTACAATCAAAACAAAAGATATTAAAAAGAAATTTTTAATTTTTTAAAAAGACAAAAGATATGGTTACTAACTATCCTGATTCCACCATTCTAGGCAATGAAGAGATTTCTTTGCTTTATGGATGCAGACCATTAATGTAATGGTACAGATTTTAAGGTCTTCCCTTTTACAAACTTATAATATCCTTTTCTCTTTCTGTGCAGCAAGCCTGATATAATTATCTCCCAGAAATCAGTAAAGATACTATTTTTGTCTTTGATTGCCCTTCATCTTTATTTGATTAAAGTACCACATGCTTAATTGGACTGGGTTTACCTCAACCTCCTCAATTCTAAATATCAAAGGTGGCAGTGAGACTGCTGGGGTGGTTTTAAAAGTCTCTTTGGATTCAGCAGACTGTTCTGGAATAATCAGTAAATCAGCATCATCCACAACATGCAGTTCATCTTCTTCTCGCTGCCCTGCGCTGCCACGCCCCGCACATCTCTCCTGAGCACAGGGCCCTTCTCTTTCACAAGAATGAGGAGGGTGTGCGAAATCTATTATTACCCATTCTAACCGGCTGAAGTCTCTTTTAATCTTGCAGGTCTTTGAAAACATTTCAAGAGCTATTTGAGGCCCTGCAGCATTGACAAGAAAAGGGCTCATGGAAATCTTCCCCATATGAAAAGGAAAGCGAAAAACGTCCACATGTTTTTTTTAAGGAAGTATAGATTTCATTGTGATGCTTTTATCACTGAGTGAGCTTTTAAGATACCAGGACAGCGATGGAGGGGAGGAGGAGGGGGCATATCTCTTGGCTCCAAGTGGAGCAATATCTCATCAAAGTGATTTTCCCACCAGGAGACATTTCAGGGCTCTCCCCGTGGCACAAGGCACAGCGGTAACACAGGCAACATTAATGGAGGGAAAGACTGATTTCCACATTACCCTCCGTGTTCGTTTCCTATAGGGCTGCCTTAGTAGAGCACCACCAATTGGGTGGCTCAAAGCAGTAGAAGTGTATTTGTGTTGGGTGTTTGTTTTTTTTTTAAATATTTTATTGATTTTTTTACAGAGAGGAAAGGAGAGGGATAGAGAGCTAGAAACATCGATGAGAGAGAATCATCGATCAGCTGCCTCTTGCACACCCCCTACTGGGGATGTGCCTGCAACCAAGGTACATGCTCTTGACCGGAATCGAACCTGGGACCTTTCAGTCCACAGACCGACGCTCTATCCACTGAGCCAAACCGGTTTCGGCAGTAGAAATGTTTTCGTGTCACAGCTCTGAGGCTAGAAGTCTGAAGTCAAGGTGTTGTCAGGGGGAGGTTCCTTGTGGAGGTTCTTCTCGGTGCCTCTCTCCTAGCTTCTAATGCTTGCCAATTCTTGGTGTTTCTTGACTTGCCACTGTATCGCCCCAAGCAGAGACTTCGTCATGACATGGCATTCTCCTTGTGTGTGTCTGTGTCCCTCTGCACAAATTTACCTATTCTTATTAGAATACCAGTCATCGACTTAGGACCATAATCCAGAATCTCTCTCTCCCAAACTCACGTTTACATGTCTCTCCTTCAAAAACCTCCTCCCTACTTTTCTCCATGAAATACTCCAGCCAGAACTTCCAAGTCACTATACTAATGCGCCGACCAAAGTAATACGTACCATTTCACAGGACACCCTGGTGCTGCTGAGTCCATTATGCCTGTTGGTGTTGAGGTGGCAGAGACTGGTAACCGCTTTCCTCTTCTTTCCTGGGCACACAGCTGAACCACGCTTCCCAGCTCCTTTGTGGTTAGGAATGGCCACAGAACTGACCTCTAACAAGTGGATTTGAGGGCTGTGCACCACTCACAGGTCTGGCTTGTGAAAGTCCCACGCACAGTGATCTGTGCTCTTCCCCTATCCACTGGCCTGATGCAACCAACACTTTGGAGGCTGTATGAAGAGGATGACAGAGCCACAAGATAGAAGGAGCCTGGGTCTCTGACTAGGAGCTTACAGTCAAAAAATACCCTTTAGGATATTACATAAGTGAAAAATGAACTTTTATTTTCTTTAAACCATTATGCATTCTTACTCAGGTTTGTTTGTTACAGCAATGAATTAATTAAAATGCACCTTCTTTCTGAGGTGCCCCCATGTAGACTATATGCTTCCCTAGACTGTTTTTCACAGGAGCAATTCATGGGGCAATCGTGCTTCTGAGAACATAATAGATGGTATAGGATAAACTCCCCTTTTATTGATTAATATTATCATTAAAACAAGTATCTTCATATTGCATATTACATGAAGAAAAATATATTACATAAAGACAAATACTTTTATTATTAAACAGACTTCTTAAAAACGCACCCTGAAATGATCAATGTCTTAGAAAATAGAGTAATAAAGCACTTTGTTCCATCCAAGACAAGACTGTATCACACACACAAGAAAGGCTAGCAGGTGTGAAGGGAATAATTTCACTTCCTGGAGATTGTTTCAACAAGGAGAAGACTCATAAGCTGCCTTTGAAATGGAAAACAGGACTTGGGAGGAGAAGTCAGAGCAAGGGCTAAGGTAAGAAAAATAGGTTGAAATTAAGCTTTGATACACCTGGAGGAAATGTAGTTCAATTACACTGTATATAAATAATTGCCCTGATTACATTCACAGAACATGGAAAGAAGATGTGGTCAGGTTCAAAGTGTCACCAGGAACGCTGCCAGGTTTAAGGCCACATGACCCTGCAAAGTTGCATTACTTCCAGGGCTTTCTTCCCTGGACAGGGCCAAGTTGTCTCCTTTGTAGGTAATGATAGTTCATGGTGTCCACACACTTGAATGAATACAGATCATGAGGACTCTAAGCTCATGGAAGATTGAGGGATAAACAAGAAAGCCAACATATCCATCATGTACATGGAGTCATACAATATTCAGGATATTCATGTATATCCTTCTGGTCAGCCCAAACTCTCTGATTATTAATACAATGTGGAAATACAGACTGAAAATAGAAGTCCATTTAGTGAATCTGGTCTCGGAACTATTTGGACCATTCTGCTTATTATATGACTACAGTTCATTCATCACCACACCAGGAAGACACTTGCCTCTAGGAGGCAATGCATCAAGTCGGGGAAAATCAGAGCCCTCCAACCTCCTAGGAGAGAGCTTGAATGGACAGTGGTGCCAACTTTAGCCTCTCTGTGTCTTATTTTCCTGCATCCCACACTCACCTGCTCCTCACTCTCACCTATGCCTGGATGGCATATTCTTTCTCATTCTTTACAACAAGGTTCTTGAGCTTCCTGTTGATTGCATGTGAAGTGCTTTATTTTTTGTTTTTATTAATTTTTAGAAAGAAAGTATGGGAAAGGGATAGAGTGATACAAGCATGGATGAGCCTCTAGAAGCCACCTGTGCAAAATGTTACACTGGCCCAGGATAAGCAAGCTGGGCAGCTACCAAGCCACCATTCAAGAGTCGATTCTTGCCGAAACCTGTTTGGCTCAGTGGATAGAGCATCAGCCTGCAGATTGAAAAGTCCTAGGTTCGATACCAGTCAAGGGCATGTACATTGGTTGCAGGCATATCCCAGTAGGGAGTGTGCAAGAGGCAGCTGATTGATGTTTCTCTCTCATCGATGTTTCTAACTCTCTATCCCTCTTCCTTCCTCTAAAAAATCAATAAAAACATATATTTTTTTAAAAAAGAGTTGACTCTTCTGAAACAAGACTGCTCCTTCCCGAGGCTCTCTTTCAAACTGAATATTCCACTCCTTCCTCTGAGCTGGTCCATCAGATGCAGCTGCCAAGGCAAGAGTTCTCCAGGCGCCTCAAGAAATTGGGAAAAGAGAACTGATGAGAAGGCAAAAGGAGAAGGAGGAGGAGGGCACCCAAGGGCAACCACCTACTTCTCCCTTTGCTGGGACCAATCCCAGAGTGAAGAATTTTGTTCCTGTCTTGAGCTGGGATGCTAAAGCCATTATTTATAACCTCCAGTCCCCTAAACCAAGTGTGACTACTCACATAGGATGGTAGCCAGAAGAGGCAGGAAGCATGTCATAGTGGGGATATTACTACAGCAGATGGTGGCCATGTGAGCTACAGTGGCAGCTTGTTCAGAGTGGATTCTATTCTGCTTTAGTGGCATCTGTTTCCAAGCTAAGGCTGAGCCTCCAGATCTGCTGACGCGGCTCCTCCAGTATCCAAGTCAGTCGTCGGCTCAGCATCCGGACTCCTCAGGCTGCGGACAGGCTGAATTGAGCTCAGGCAGAAAATGGAATTTCCCTTTCCTGCCTCATTAAAGGAACCATCTGAGTTCACTTCTCTAACAGGAGCAACTCTGGCTGAATTTAGTCGTACACAGTGATAAGCCAAGGCATCAAATTCCATCATCCTTCCTCTGTCTTGGTAAGAGATGCACTGGAGTAAGAAAGAAATCTCTGCATTCGTCCTCACTCCCCTGGGGAATATACGGCTCCATCTGCCATTGCACATGCTAAGTGCTATGGATGGCAGTCAATTCTAGGAAACCGTAAAAAAAAACTTCACGGGCCTCACTCTTCACGGGCCTTACCTTCATTGAGCATGTCACTGGGCACCAGGTAGAGAAATGCTATGGGTCACAGAATCTCTTTGACTATATTCAAGAAAGCAAGCCATTCTGAAGTTTCATCTGGAATATCCAGACAGTGAAGGTGCCACATTGATAAGATTTTTCTTATAATATCTCTCATAACCCATTACTCCATTGTCCATGAGTTGACCCAGCTTTCCTTTTAGCTTCTTCACCCCATCTTAAGCCTGAGATGTGTGGTTCCAGTGTGAGAAT
Source organism: Pipistrellus hanaki (assembly GCF_964339955.1). Classification (NCBI taxonomy): domain Eukaryota; kingdom Metazoa; phylum Chordata; class Mammalia; order Chiroptera; family Vespertilionidae; genus Pipistrellus; species Pipistrellus hanaki. Next base: position 53,186,764 of record NC_140505.1, on the reverse strand, counting down.
GAGAACACGGACTTCATTAAACCTGATTCCCCAAAACACAATGAGCCACTTTTGGCAGCCTAGCCAGTTGGACAGGAAGGCCAGTGGCTGGGAAACAGTGCTGAACATTAGCTAAGCACTCAGTGTTGAACGGTTTCATGTGGAAGTCCTGAAGCAGAGCAGTGAAACTTTCAGGGAGTGGAGTCCCTGACTCCTGTCCTAGAAATAATGTCCTTTGGATGGTCTGTAGCTCCCAGCAACCTGGTCTCAATTTCCACCAGGCAAGCAGAAATAACTGCAAACTTTCTGCTGCCCATCCTCCCCGCCCTCCCAAAGCAACCAAGGGTTTGCAACAGGCTCTGACTTCTCTCACTTCCTTCCTGAGCACAAGCTCTCAGCACCCTCTGCCCCACACAGAAGGTGGGTGGCAAACAGCCAGGCTGTGGAACAGTCAGGGGAGCAGGGATACAAAAATCAGAGGCCTGAGCATGTGCACTGGGCATGTGGGGGGGAATGTGAATGAGGTTCTAAGTACCTTAGAGATTAAGGTCCAGGCATTTTAATGTAGGGGGACCTCTGTCTACCTTCATCATTTGCCGATTTAAAAAACAAAACAAAACAAAACAAGCAGCTTACTAGGAACACACGATTACACAGGCCAGAGCCAGGACCAGAATTCAGGTCTCCTGATGACTTTCTATCTACCACGCCTCACTGTCTCCTTGTGCACAGGATGAGAAGAGACAGGAAGTAAATTGCATCTTGGAGTTTGAGTTTGAGGACATCTAGTCCATGGGTTTTCTGAATCAGAGATCGTGCAGCTTTCATCGGTTCTGCCCACACTCTGCACAAGGCACCTGGTAACCTGCTTCAGAGCATGTCCGAATCGCAATGTGCCAGCTCTGGATGCCCTGGGGCAGAACAGAACTCAGCTCCTCCCTGGGCACGCAGAAAGAGCCCTGTGGGTCCAGGCCTCTCCCTTGCAGCCTGGGCAGCCTGCAGCTACAGTGGAAACATGTGGAAACTTACAAAGGGAAGCTGTGGTCCCGCAGAGCAGACAATATGCAGAGATAGAGTGTTGAGGACTTTAAGCTAACCCACAGCTGCAGAGGGCTCCGACCTCCACAGGCATTGCTCAAAAGCTAGCGTGAAACAAGGTGAATTTTTCTGCCTGTGACAGAAACCATCTCATTAACTCGTTTTAAAACAGGGTTTTGAGAGTTTAAAAATAAAAAGCACAGTTTCATCTTCTTTAGGTTGTGGATCTATTTATAGGAGAGAGGGAAAAAACCTGTATTTTAACCCGGGACCATGCCATCCTTAGGAAATGCTGACATCCAAGAATTTTTCATGTGAGTCCTCCTGCTGTTGTTATTTACTTGCTTATGTGCTCAGATAACAGGAACCATTTCTTGTGATACATGCCCGAGATCTCAAATACATCAGGCAAAATAGGTGTCATTCTTCCCATTTTATAGATGAATAAGCTGAGGTTAAGAATTGCTGTTGTTCCAGATGCCACCTGGGCTTGAATAGGTAACAGTTGAAGCCCAGGCCTGAGTCTCAAACCTGGGATCTTTCCATGGTCTGCTCTTTCCACCCATCTCAGGTGCAGCTGGTCAAAGCACACCTATCAAGTCATTCCTCCTCTCCTTAAAGCTGAGCACACAGGGAGCCCAGTACCCCCACCCCACCACTCTCCCTGACCACCAGGACTCAGCAAAGGTGAGCTTTGCTGTCACGGTCCCCTAGAACACCGAGAGAAAGGCAATCTACCTCCTGTTCCTTGAGGTACCTTCTCACACCACATATCTCCTTTGGATATGCCAATCACACACCTGCTTTTCAAATGAGCTCCCCATGCTTGCTGAGATCAGTTGGTTTCAACTTTCTGTAATTTCTATAAGTTTGTGCCCATATCTGAGCTTTTAGTGTCTACTGTAGGTTATAACCATTGACAGATTAGACAGGAATTTAGACTGTTTAGCATTAACCATATTACCCAGAATTAGGTTCTTAATGAATGTTTGAGCTCCACAATGAAGATAAAGAAGAAAAAGGAGAAGGAAGAAGGACGAGGAGGAGGAAAAAGGAAGAGAAGGTAGAGGAGAAAGAGGAGGAGAAAAAAGCCTTGAGACTCTGTCCTGTAAAAGCATGCAGAACACTTCGCTAAGATTTCCCATAGAAATTTCACAAAGAGCTGCAGCAGAGGACTCAGTCAACATGGAAAGCAGAGCCTTTGAGAACTGGTTTTCTCTGGCAGCACCAGATAAGAGTTTGCTATGTCCTCTCTCCCAGGGCATTGAGTGAGGGGCGGAAGGGGGCATTTGCTTTAGGAAGAGCACCTTTTGGTAAACAGGAGCATCACCTGTTCTGCACAACAGAGAAGCAGCCACTCTCAGTCATAATTCGCCAAGCCCAGAGCCAAATGGACAGGTTGGAGAAAGAAGCCAACAAAAGCCTCATGTCCAGTGTGTGGGCTTGTGGTTTCCCTGATGACATGCTGAGCATAACACTAAGTGAGGGAAGCTGGAGCAGAGAGCCCAGCCCCCCTGGCAACCCAGCTACATGTCTCCTCCTTCTCAGAGAAGGCTCTGTGTGCCCGTTGGCAAGCACCTGACACTCCAAGCCTCACTCACTAACCAGCAACAGCCATAGATGAGGTCTGAGTGTGAAACGGGCCAGAAATAAAAAGGTGCGAACTGTGAAGACACCTTCACACTCAGATGGGACTGTTTCCAGAAGGCACCCAGACCCTGGCTTTTAAAATGAAACTTCCCCCCAGGTTTCCTACAAGAGTCCAAAATTGTCTTTAGCTTCTAAAGCAATCAGACTTACATGATTGTAAACAAAGAAAACACATAGTTTATGTTCTGTACTAGAGCAATATATCACACATCCCAGACCAAAAGCTGTTGTTCTGAATCCATCTTACATTTAGGATAGTCCTTTTTATTTCGTTCATGGTTTGCTAAGTACTTTCAGGCAAAAGGAATGAGGCTTGAAATAGCTTAGGAAATTTATAAATTGGAACTATTTTCTTTTACTTTTAAAATAATTCTACATTTTAAGTAATTGTATGTGAATAGCTTACAATCTTCTAAGAAGCTTGTTTCTGAAAAGGAAAATCTACTTTAATAGAAACATTTTCTAGCTTGCTTTAGAAACAGGACCCAGAAATCAATCCGCAGACACCTATTTCAACCATCTCTCCTCATTTTCGGTATTTTATTCCACAGCTCAGAGAGATGAGACCTGGAAAAGAATAAGAATGAGCAGTTTTGACTCATATACCTTTCTTCTGTTCTTAATTGCAGGACAAGATGATGCCCTTTAGTGAAGACATTTCATTACAATTCACTGGGGGGGGGGGGGGGGCGCGGGGAGGGAGGCAGTGGGGAGGCTGAGTCAGTTATGAGCTGTATGGGATGGGGGCATTGAGAACTGCGTGACAGTTAAATGCAGAAATGCCCATCATTTCCCTGTATATGGTAGAGCAACAGATAAATAACACATGTGATTGATAGCATCTGCTAAAATAAATGACACAGGCTTTCCACAAATATTGAACGTTCTCTTTTACATTAGAGTAATGCTGTTACTATATCTGCATTTTAGGTTAAATGAGAATATTAGTGGGCCAGTTGCTAAGATGAGGAACTCTGACCATTCCTTCTCTCTAATACCCACATCCAAACAGTTACCAGTCCTGCCACATGGTCCTAGAGTTTCAGGGGAGAGATGTGGGAAAGGGCACAACCTCTGGAGCCAGCCTATGTCCCAACCTTGACTCTTACTCCCACTGCAATCTTGACAAGTTTCTTGGCCACTCACCCTGTGCCTCATTCTCCTCATCTGGAAAGTGAGCCTAGTACCCCCTCCTACTGTTCAGATTCATTGAGTTACATGGAAAATAGAATGGTGGCTGGCACATATTAAATACTGCCCAAGCATCATCTCTCATGATTACAATGATTTTTCATATTGCTGCCTTCCTTAGTCCTTCCACTTCCATTCTTCTCCAGCCCCTACTGCCCACCCCATTGCTCCCCACTTTCTGTTCCAGTCAACTGCAACAAGTAGGATCTTAGCTGGGATTTCTGCTTTTAGTATATCCCACTACCCACCTCCGGTTGAAGTCTAACATGCCCTCCTTTATGGCTCACACTATCCAATAGGCATTTCTATCATAGCACCTATTGAACTTTTGTTTTTTCTATCTATCTACCTATCTATCTGTCTTGTAATGGGGCTTGAAACACATATTCTAATCGCTGATATTAGAAGCCTACTCAGATAGGAAGTTTTCTTTCTTTAAGAAATACCTAGATGGGTAAATGTTGGCAAGAAAGATGAATCCCAACAAGTCTGACTGTAAGGAGAAAGAGAAAGGTCAAACTCCTCTGCATGAGAGGTACACATACATTTCAGGATTGGGGTGAACAGTGAACAATAAGTTGGGTGAAGAGGGAAAGGCAGTCAAACAGCATAAGAAAGATTTCTGCTTGCAGGAAAGGTGGCCAGTGAGACATTCCTGGTGGTGTGGGCTGAAGGAGATTTAAGGCAGGGATAGGTCATCTTGAAATTCAAACTGTTTGCCTTTCTTTAAAAAAAATAATTTTAATATATTTTATTGGTTTCAG